>NC_091772.1:75706431-76013690 GCF_029378745.1 Bos indicus
GTGGCCGTATGCCCTGCTCCATTGCTCTAACTCAGTGGTCTTCAGCTGGAGGTGACTTTGCCCCCAAAGTGACATTTGGCAGTGTCAACCGCTTTTGGCTGTGGCGACTTGGGGTTTCTTACTAGCACCTAGTGGGGAGAGGCCAGGTATACCGCTAAACATCCTACAAGGCTAGCGGTTTTTTGGCGCCAGGGATGGGTTTCATGGAAGACAGTTTTTCCACAGACCAGGGTAAAGAGGATGGTTTCAGGCACATTACACTTATTGTGCACTTTATTTCTATTATTATTACATCAGCTCCACCCCCCGATCATCAGGCATTAGATCCCAGGGGTTGGGAACCCCTGCTGTAACGCACTGGACAGTCCCCCACAACAGAGGATTATCTAGCACCAAACGTCCGTAGTGCTGGGGTTGCGAAACATCACATCCATCTGCTGCTCTGAGTTCCAGGGTTCCTCGTCTTCCTTATCCCCTCTCCCTGCAGGGAGGACACCCAGGGTCCACCAGCTGCCCACCAGCACAGAGAATGCTGTGACAAGCACCCTTTATGAGCTGCCTCTGAGCTTTATACCACTAACCTATAAGGCAAGACTGTTCTATTACACCCATTTCTGGGAAGACTGAGGCTCCGCAAGGCAGCATGATTCAGCCCAGGTCATCCACCTTGAAAGACATGAGACCCAGAAGGCAGCCCACCGCTCTTAGTCAGCATCTAAACTGCATCCCCAGTGATCCATGTGAACGTCCTCAGGGTGCAAATTAAAAGCCACTGGAGGGACTTCCCTGGTGGCCTGGTGATTAAGAATCCGCCTTCCAATGCGGGTTCAATTCCTGGTCAGGGAACTAAGATCCCACAAGCTTCGAGGCAACTAAGCCCACACCGCAACTAGAAGGAAGCCCGTGCACTGCAATGAAGAGCCCATGTGACACAGCTAAGACCCAACGCAGCCAAATAGTTTTTAAAAAGAAGAACTTCCTTTAAAAAAAAACACAAACCAGCGTTATGAACTCTTCTGCTTGACTGGGCTCCAGGAGCACACAGACTGGATCTGATGTCTTCATAGCTTCATCCCCTGGCAGCCGACAGTGCCTGGCACATCCAGTTGATAAATATTTGTGGAATAAACAAATAAATAAACAGCTCATGGGTAGGGAGATTTCGGTGTATGTGGTTGCACGCACTGCAGAAATGAGATTCCAGGGTGTCTGCCCTGCAGGAAACAAACACCCAGATGCTTGACAAGATAGGGGGCTGTCAGCATCGATCCGAGGCCAAGATGCCAGGTGCCAACCTGGCCTGACCTCACCCAGCTGTGGAGCTGGGCCCACAGCAGGAGCTCAGCAAAGGCTATGGAAAGTTGAGTAAGTGGCCCCTCCAGGCAGGCCTGGGGCCAGGGACTCTTTGGCAGGTGGAGGACCTGGGATGCAGCCAGGTGAGCCTTGGTGCCTGAGCAGACTCCAATCAAGGGCTCCTCTCCACATCACCCCTTTAAAAGAGCCAGCCCCTGCTCAATCTGAAGAAGTTAGAGGTTTCACACTGGCAATGTAGGGGGCCAGATCTGGCTTGAAGACAAGTTGGCCCTCTGGCATTTCCTTAAGTTCTCAATTCATTGCCAGTATTTTAAAATCTGGATGTCTCCCTTCTCTTGGAAAACAAGAAGATCTGGCAACACCAGGCCTGAGTTTTCAGAGTGGAGACCCTTTGGCAGGATGTGTGCCCTGGGATTGACCCCTGCCCCCTTCACTCCCTGGACTCACTTACCCTCCCTGGGCTGTGGGTTGTGGCTCCATGGTGCCTCATTTGCACCCCCAGAGGCATTTACATTTGTGCCCTGCCAGTGCCAGGTTGCACCCAGCCTAGGTGGGATATATAGGGCAGAGGTTACTGGTCCCTGTGCCCTCCGGGTCCTCTGCATGGACTCTAAGACATGTGGGTCCCTGGTTCCCTCCAACCAGATTCCAAGCTTTGTCAGGTGGTTCAAAAATGATGCCTTTAGGACTGCCCACCCCACAAAATGCAGGCTGTTACTTCCTAAGGATCATCTGTTCCAGGAATCCATTATCATGACTGCGAATTCTGTTCACTCAGTTCAGTTCAGTCGCTCAGTCGTGTCCGACTCTTTGAGACCCCATGAATCGCAGCACGCCAGGCCTCCCTGTCCATCACCAACTCCCGGAGTTCACTCAGACTCAAGTCCATCGAGTCAGTGATGCCATCCAGCCATCTCATCCTCTGTCGTCCCCTTCTCCTCCTGCCCTCAATCCCTCCCAGCATCAGAGTCTTTCCCAATGAGTCAGCTCTTTGCATGAGGTGGCCAAACTACTGGAGTTTCAGCTTCAGCATCATTCCCTCCAAAGAAATCCCAGGGCTGATCTCCTTCAGAATGGACTGGTTGGATCTCCTTGCAGTCCAAGGGACTCTCAAGAGTCTTCTCCAACACCACAGTTCAAAAGCATCAATTCTTCAGCACTCAGCCTTCTTCAAAGTCCAACTCTCACATCCATACATGACCACAGGAAAAACCATAGCCTTGACTAGACGGACCTTTGTTAGCAAAGTAATGTCTCTGCTTTTGAATATGCTATCTAGGTTGGTCATAACTTTCCTTCCAAGGAGTACGCGTCTTTTAATTTCATGGCTGCAGTCACCATCTGCAGTCATTTTGGAGCCCAGAAAAATAAAGTCTGACACTGTTTCCCCATCTATTTCCCATGAAGTGATTGGACCGGATGCCATGATCTTCGTTTTCTGAATGTTGAGCTTTAAGCCAACTTTTTCACTCTCCACTTTCACTTTCATCAAGAGGCTTTTTTGTTCCTCTTCACTTTCTGCCATAAGGGTGGTGTCATCTGCATATCTGAGGTTATTGATATTTCTCCCGGCAATCTTGATTCCAGCTTGCGTTTCTTCCAGTCCAGCGTTTCTCATGATGGACTCTGTATAAGTTAAATAACCAGGGTGACAAGATACAGCCTTGACATACTCCTTTTCCTATTTGGAACCAGTCTGTTGTTCCATGTCCAGTTCTAACTGTTGTTTCCTGACCTGCGTACAGATTTCTCAAGAGGCAGATCAGGTGATCTGGTATTCCCATCTCTTTCAGAATTTTCCACAGTTTATTGTGATCCACACAGTCAAAGGCTTTGGCATAGTCAATAAAACAGAAATAGATGTTTTTCTGGAACTCTCTTGCTTTTTCCATGATCCAGTGGATGTTGGCAATTTGATCTCTGGTTCCTCTGCCTTTTCTAAAACCAGCTTGAACATCAGGAAGTTCACGGTTCATGTATTGCTGAAGCCTGGCTTGGAGAATTTTGAGCATTACTTTACTAGCGTGTGAGATGAGTGCAATTGTGCGGTAGTTTGAGCATTCTTTGGCCTTGCCTTTCTTTGGGATTGGAATGAAAACTGACCTTTTCCAGTCCTGTGGCCACCGCTGAGTTTTCCAAATTTGCTGGCATATTGAGTGCAGCACTTTCACAGCATCATCTTTCAGGATTTGAAATAGCTCAACTGGAATTCCATCACCTCCACTAGCTTTGTTCGTAGTGATGCTTTCTAAGGCCCACTGGACTTCACATTCCAGGATGTCTGGCTCTAGGTCAGTGATCACACCATTGTGATTATCTGGGTCGTGAAGATCTTTTTTGTACAGTTCTTCTGTGTATTCTTGCCATCTCTTCTTAATATCTTCTGCTTCTGTTAGGTCCATACCATTTCTGTCCTTTATCGAGCCCATCTTTGCATGAAAGGTCACCTTGGTATCTCTAATTTTCTTGAAGAGATCTCTAGTCTTTCCCATTCTGTTGTTTTCCTCTATTTCTTTGCATTGATCACTGAGGAAGGCTTTCCTACCTCTTCTTGCCATTCTTTGGAACTCTGCATTCAGATGCTTATATTTTTCCTTTTCTCCTTTGCTTTTCGCTTCTCTTCTTTTCACAGATATTTGTCAGGCCTCCCCAGACAGCCATTTTGCTTTTCTGCCTTTCTTTTCCATGGGGATGGTCTTGATCCCTGTCTCCTGTACAATGTCACGAACTTATTCCATAGTTCATCAGGCACTCTATCTATCAGATCTAGTCCCTTAAATCTATTTCTCACTTCCACTGTATAATCATAAAAGATTTGACTTAGGTCATGCCTGAATGGTCTAGTGATTTTCCCTACTTTCTTCAATTTAAGTCTGAATTTGGTAATAAGGAGTTCACGATCTGAGCCACAGTCAGCTCCCAGTCTTGTTTTTGTTGACTGTATAGAGCTTCTCCATCTTTGGCTGCAAAGAACATAATCAATCTGATTTTGGTGTTGACCATCTGGTGATGTCCATGTGTAGAGTCTTCTCTTGTGTTGTTGGAAGAGGGTGTTTGCTATGACCAATGCATTTTCTTGGCAAAACTCTATTAGTCTTTGCCCTGCTTCATTCCGTATTCCAAGGCCAAATTTGCCTGTTACTCCAGGTGTTTCTTGACTTCCTACTTTTGCATTCCAGTCCCCTATAATGAAAAGGACATCTTTCTTGGGTGTTAATTCTAAAAGGTCTTGTAGGTCTTCATAGAACCGTTCAACTTCAGCTTCTTCAGTGTTACTGGTTGGGGCATGAACTTGGATTACTGTGATATTGAATGGTTTGCCTTGGAAACGAACAGAGATCATTCTGTCGTTTTTGAGATTGCATCCAAGTACTGCATTTCAGACTCTGTTGATCATGATGGCTACTCCATTTCTTCTAAGGGATTCCTGCCCGCAGTAGTAGATATAATGGTCATCTGAGTTAAATTCACCCATTCCAGTCCATTTGAGTTCACTGATTCCTAGAAAGTCAACATTCACTCTTGCCATCTCCTGTTTGACCACTTCCAATTTGCCTTGATTCATGGACCTGACATTCCAGGTTCCTATGCAATATTGCTCTTTACAGCATCGGACCTTGCTTCTATCACCAGTCACATCCACAGCTGGGTATTCTTTTTGCTTTGGCTCCATCCCTTCATTCTTTCTGGAGTTATTTCTCCACTGATCTCCAGTAGCATATTGGGCACCTACTGACCTGGGGAGTTCCTCTTTCAGTATCCTATCATTTTGCCTTTTCATACTGTTCATGGGGTTCTCAAGGCAAAAATAGTGAAGTGGTTTGCCATTCCCTTCTCCAGTGGACCACATTCTGTCAGATCTCTCCACCATGACCCACCTGTCTTGGGTTGCCCCACGGGCATGGCTTAGTTTCATTGAGTTAGACAAGGCTGTGGTCCTAGTGTGATTAGATTGATTAGTTTTCTGTGAGTATGGTTTCAGTGTGTCTGCCCTCTTGCAACACCTACCATCTTACTTGGGTTTCTCTTACCTTGGACGTGGGGTATTTCTTCACAGCTGCTCCAGCAAAGCGCAGCCGCTGCTCCTTACCTTGGATGAGGGGTATCTCCTCACTGCTACCCTTCCTGACCTTCAATGTGGGATAACGCCTTTAGGCCCTCCTGCGCCCGTGCAGCCACCACTCTTTGGACGTGGGGTTGGTCCTCCCGGTGCCGCCCCTGGCCTGGGGTGTGGGGTAGCTCCTCCCGGCCAGCCCCCCTGACCTCGGACGCGGGGTAGCTCCTCTCGGCCACCACCCCTGACCTCGGACTTGGGTAGCTCTTCTCTGCCGTTCCTGCGCCGTTGCAGCCTAGCACTCTTGGCCGCTGCCCTTGACCTCGGACGTGGGGTAACTCCTCTTGGCCGCCGCCCTTCGGTCATGGGGTCCTCCCGGCTTCTGCCCGCTCTCGGCCGCGCTTAGTGCGCCGGTCACAGCCGCCGTCTGTTCCCTCAGTGTGGTTTAAATGCTACCCTCTCCTCTCCTAAAACAAAGAAAAGAGAAGCAGTGCTATTATCCAGGGTCCCTTTCTTAGGCAAGTCTGCCTGGCCTTCCCAACTGGTTAGAAACGCCCTCTTGAGATGACAGCAGGCTTCCCATAGCACGTTTCTTGGTGTGATTATTTGATGATAGAATAACATCACTATTATTCTATGATCGTTCAATGGCAGGGACTGAATTTCCATTGAAGTAGATGCTATTAATGCCTCATATCTCTCACCACTGCCCTCCCCATCCCCACAGGCATGATGGGTTCCCTCCGTAAGAACCTGTGACACTCTGGGGTGCAGTCTGCCACGTGTCCCCAGAAGGGCAGAACCCACAGCAGCACCCTGCTCATGGACCTGCCCTTGCTGTTCCTCTGCCCCGCCACCTCCATACTTGGTCACCAGGGCTTCCTGGGGTCCCCTCCCAGATAAACTACTTGACCTGAATCTTAGGCTCAGCATCTGCCTTGGGGGGAGACCCAAACTAAGGCATTAAGGATGCCTGGATGTTCAGACATCTTCATGATGCATTACTTATAGGAACTGAAACTCCACATCGCAGGATCCCTGTTGTAACATAAGCCCTCCTGGCCCCTCAAAGCGTGGTCCAGGGACTGGCCTCATGAGGAAGCTGTTAGAAATGCAGTCTCAGTTCTCAATACCAGAATGGACGTGTTGACTGGACATCTCCACACCTTAGTCCGTGAAGCAGGATGATAGCCATGCATTCCCTGGTGACGGCGTTTCTCGTGGGTCCTGCCAGCCCGCCAACCTCTTTGTGTATCTAGAAGAGGCTGGGCAGACAGAGCCCGGCCAGGTCTTGGCTCTACACATCTCTGCCGGGGGCTCCCCTGCCCTCTCTGATCAGCCAGTCCTCCTCCCCCATCTCTCAACCGGTGTAATTACGTGATTCCGGCTCGGATTCCGGAATCCAATACCCAGCACGGTGCCATCAGGATTCAATCAGATCCAGTTGGCGAGACACGGCTTGGCCTGTCCGTTACTGCTTTACAAACTGAGAAGAAAAAAAAAAAAACAAACCCTGCTTTTATGACCCAGCAGTTAAAAACTATTTGTAGAAGTTGCTAAGGTTCAAATCAAAAGTGCCCTCCCTGGAGGGCGATTAGTTAATTTCAGAGGAGCACAGCTTCTTTTCTTTTCTTTCTTTTCTACCCTTCTACCTGGAGATGTGGGTCTAATTCATTTCTGCCCTTCAGACATCGAGAGCGCTCCATCCTTGGACAAACACAAGCCAAAGTGCTTAAGGACATCTGTTTATTTTATTTCTTTAATGAGAAAACCTTCCAATTTCTCCGGGCTCAGCTGTGTTTATTTACATTGTGTTAACCATGTGAGGCCAGCACCTTGGATGTTTAAAGGCCTGGCTGGGGCCCTTGCCGCGGTCTCCAGCTCTGAAATGGAGTCAGCCCAGCCCAAGGAAAACAGAGTCCTTGGAACTCTATAAAATAGATTTTCAAAATAAATACTGCCTAATTCACTCAGTAGATGTGGATTAAGTCAAGATGAATACAATTTGGAAAGGATTTTCTGAGGAAGTCGGAGATTTCTTTCCCCCACTGGGGGTTAAACCTTGTATTTGAGTCTCCGTGCCCACCCCCACCTCCCGCTCCATCTTCCCCCACTTCCCCCACCACCACCCCCACACCCCGCAAGCTCTCTTTTCAGTTAGGTAAAAGGTATTTAGTCTTTGTGGCTAATAAAGAAATGATGATTTTGATTGGGCTCCTCAAGCCATGATTCCTTTCTTTGCAGGACTAGGAAGAGTGACTTAACTAATCGCTGTCTTCTATCTGGGAAGGGCAGGACGCGAACATCTGCCCTTGTCATTCCGGTGGGGGTGGAGGAGGAAGAGGTGGGAAACGCTTTCAAAGATGTCCTCGAGGTGAATGACAGTTGGAGGGGCCGTGGGCAGGGGGGTGGGACCCTTTGTAGCTTTAATCCCCTGTAATAGTTCTTCCCTGAGCCACTGGGCCTCCATGCCAAGTGCCTCTGCTTAGGTATTTTAGAGCATTAAAGGATTATTTTCAACATAAAATATATTTCAGAGATGGTTCGGGGTTGTCAGAAAGGTGCTCATTAGCAGAGACTTTCTTTGAAGCCCCAGGCTCGCTCTGCTGGGAGACAGACCATTTCTACTTTGGCGGAGGGTTTCTGAGCTAGTTAAGACTCCTGAGTATGCCTCGTTTTCCGCCCCCAAATTGAACAAATGCGACTGCTTTCCCAGACTTTGGCCAGGTTTTTTTTTTGTTTTTTTTTTTTTTTTCTGTCTAGCCTCACCTTTCACTGAATGCTGCAGGGCACCTGGAAAAAAAAAAAATAATAATAATGCTAATCATAATAAGAGGGAGTTAAATCTCCTGTGTAAAACCTACAAATTGTTGGTCGGGTTAGAATGAGAAGCTCTTTTGTCTGCTATAAATATAGGGGTGCTGCTCACAACGATAAGTAGTGGGAAAAAAATCCCGGGCACCCTGCGAACCTGAATAATGGGAACAATTTTCCTTTACACTTAACTAGCAGGTTGAGAGGCCGTCTCCCCCAGTGTCCCCCCACCCTGTACTTTTTTTTACGGTATTTATTTCTGGACAAAAGGGCTCCTGAGCTGTCCAAAGATCCCAACCCTTTCCACGGCCTTGGGTGATGAGGGTGTCTGTCCATGAGTGGCAGGAAGGTGTCAAGGCAGTTGTATGGGAAGTTAACTTTGACAGGGAGAGAGGCTCCCCCCGCCAGGCCTGCTCCCCACACTTCTGTGAATTCACGAACTTGTGGGCCCTTCCGATGGCAGAGAGGGGAAGGTACTAGTGCAAATTCCCCGATGGGGCCTAATTCAGAGGAGAAATATGCAGTGTAAGAATCTCTTTGGAAATGTCCATCAGCAGTTGAATGGATAAACACATCCTCGGATAGTCATACAATGGAGTATTTTCAGCCATAAAAAGGAATGGAGAACTTAATACGCACTCGATGTGGACAGACCCCAAAAACATTATGCTAAAGGGAAAGAAGCCAGGCACAAAAGGTCATACGCTGTGTGTTTCCATTTATATGAACTATCCAGAGTAGGTAAGTCCACAGAGGCAGAATACAGATTGGTCGTTACCAGGGACCGGAGGGGAGGACGGATGGAGAGCAGCTTCTCCATGGGTGTGGGGTTTCCTTTGGGGGTGATGAAAATATTTTGGAACTAAATAGAGGTTTGCTCATCTGTAAAACTGGAATAACAGTTCCTGCCCCACTGACCTCAAAAGACCAGTCCGGGAATCATCTGCTGTTTCCCTAAAAGCACTGTGGGTGCCGTTAAAGGAATGCAACATTGCCTGAGCTGGTAAAAGATGAACATTTTTTAACTTGAAAAATGAAGGTATGTGTTTGTTTTTTTTTAAATACTCTCCTTACCTGGTTTTGGTGTCCAGGTGATACTGGCCTCAAAAAAAAAAAAAAATGAGTTGGGAAATATTGCCACCTCTTCTATTTTCTGGAAGAGCTCGTGGTGAATTGGTGCTATTCTTCTTGAAATGCTTGGTAGAATTCTCCAGTGAAACCATCTGGACCTGGAGATTTCGTTTTTCAGGAGGTTTTTAACTTTGATTTCAGTGTCTTGAATAGTTACAGCTATTTCACCCTGAGTGAGTTTTGGTAGTTTGTGGTTTTTGAGGAATTTGTCCATTTAATTCATTGTTGAATTTAAGTGTCTGGAGTTAAAAAAAAAAAAGTATACTTTTACAGTGACTTTCAGTTTCTAGCATATTATAACCCACACCCAGAAGCCTTCAATTACAGGGATAAAAAATGTAAATCTCTCCCTGCATGCGTGGCAGTGGGCTATGAGTCATCTCCTTGGTCCTTAAGATAAACCTACAAGGTATATGTGATCCTCATTCTATCCAGGACACACCTGGATTTTCGACTACCAGTTTCTTAAGCGGCAGAGAAAGGATCAAACCCCAAACTCCAAAGGCCATTGAAAGCCCCTCTGCCACTGAGCAGAGCACAGCCCATCAGAAGACCTCCAAGTTCCATGCACAGCTTTCAGACCTTCAGTCCAACTCCAGGTCCTTCCAATGCCTGATTTCCCCCAGTGGGCAAGAGGAGAGCTGTGGACTACACCTGACTCTCAAACATAGTTTTGGGTTACATTGTTTAAGTCAGCTGCCACCATTCAAACTGGAGAGATTTTTTTAAAGCTTTATTTTATTGAAGTGTAGTTGATTAGTTGTATTCAGTGTCTTGTATTCAGTGTTGTATTAGTTCCTCTATGCAGCTAAGTGATTCCGTTTTATATATATATATTCTTTTCCATTATGGTTCATTACACGACATTGAACGCAGCTCCCTGTGCTATGCAATCAGACCTTGTTGTTCATACATAAGAGCTGCCTCTGCTGATCCAGGACTCCCACTCTGTCCCTCCCCCAACCTTCCACTCCCCCTTGGCAACTACCAGTCTGTTCTCTATATCTGTGAGTCAGTTTCTGTCTCATAGATAAATCCATTTATGTCATATTTTAGGTTTCACGTAGTAAAAGCGATACCGTATGGCATTTGTCTTTCTCTGTCTGACTTCACTGCGTGTGATCATCTCTGGGTGCATCCGTGTTGCTGCAGATGGCATTATTTTGTTCTTTTTAGGGCTATTCCATTGCACGTGTGTACCATATCTTCTTTATCCACTCATCTGTGGAAATTTGGTTGTTGCCATGTCTTGGCTGTTGTGAAGAGTGCTGCTATGAGCACAGGACTGCATGTATCTTTTTGAATTAGTTTTTCTGGATATATACCCAGGAGTGGGATTGCTGGATCATATGGTAACTCTATGTTCAGTTTTTTGAAGAACCCCCTTGCCGCTTTCCACAGTGGCGGCGCCCGTTTGCATTCCCACCAGCAGTGTTGGAGGGCTCCCTTTTCTCCATACCCGCTCCAGCATTTGCTATTTTTAGACTTTTTAATGATGGCCATTCTACATGGTGTGAGGTGGTACTTCATCATACTTTTGACTTGAAGTTATCTAATTATTAATGATGATGAGCATCTTTTTATGTGCCTATTGGCCGTCAGTATATTTTCTTTGGAGAAATGTCTGGGTAGGTCTTCTGCCCAGCCTTTGATTGGGTTGTTTGTCTTTCTGTTATCGAGTTGGATGAGCTGTTTGTAGGTCACATCACTTGCAAATATTTTCTCCCAGTTCCTGGGTTGTCTTTTCATTTTGTTTATGGTTTCCTTTGCTGTGCAAAAACTTACAAGGTCCCGTCAGATGATGAGTTTTCTTTCTTTCTTTGTTTGGCTGTGCCTGGTCTTACTTGTGGCACCTGGGAGCTTCGATTTTCATTGTGGCATGCAGGGTCTTTTAGCTGTGGCACGTGGGATCTTTAGTTGAGGCCTGCAAACTCTTAGCTGCAGCGTGTGAAATCTTGTTCCCTGACCCGGGATCAAACCTGGGTCCCCTGCATTGGGAGCATGGGGTCTTAGCCACTGGAGCACCAAGGAAGTCCCAAATGCGGAGATTTTAGATAAACAGCAAGGATATATTGTATAGCACAGAGAATTATAGCCGTTATCATGTAATAATCTTTAATGGAGAATAATCTGTAAAAGTACTGAATCTACGTACTATGCTATACACCTGAAACTAATATAATATCATCAATCAACTAGACTTTAAATGAAGCATTTTTTAACTGTGAGATTTTCACAGAAATTAAGGCTCTGGGTTCTCTTAAAAAATCAGAAGATCTGTCCATGCTGCATCCACACTCCCAAAGGTCACCACTTGGCTGGAGCTGCATAGCAACTGGTTCCTTTCAGTGGGGTAGGTGGCTTCCAGTTGGCCACAATCCCCACCACTCCCTGTTGCCTCCCTGACATGAAGGTCACGTGTCAGCTGTCATTCCTATCTCTCTTGCACTATTGTCTTTCTCTAAGAAGAGTTAAGGGGAAAGTTAAATATTTCTTGTACCAAGAGGTGGAAATTGACAGATCAGCAAGGCACGTGTTTCACTCCTTGAAGTGAGCTACTTAGTCTCTGTAAATCTTGTTGGCTTTTGTGCCTCATTCACAGAATAAAGTCCAGACCCTCTGGGCTGGCTTGCAGACCTTCCATGACCTTGGTCTTCCTTCCATTCTGTCCTGCCTCACCTCCCAGACTCTCATCTTTCTGTTTTCAGCTACAGCCTACGGTTGCACCAGCAGACTCCCCCAGCTTTATCCATGCTGTTCGCTTTGCCAGGAATGCTTTTCTCACTTGCCATTCATTTGCCCAGCTAATGCTCACTCAGCATTCAGGTCTTATGTTAGACATCTCTGCCTCCAGGAAGCTATCCTTGACTATACTGAGTTAGGTGTCCTTCCGGTGTGTTCCCTTAGAACCCTCTTCTATTTTTCACTAATTATTTTATCACCTACTGATTTGTGTCTTTCCCTCACTGGACTTCAGAGCTCAAATGCAGGGACTGTGACCATGTCTTACTTCCTTCCACATCTCTGCTTTCTAGCACAGCACAGTCTATATGCCCCGTAATTAGTGGTCAGGTTAATTTTCTCTCCATTATAACTCAGCACAAGCTGATTTAAACAGAAAAGTGAATTTATTGGCATTTATAACCAAAAAGTTCAGGGGCATGGTTGAATCCAGAGGTTCAAACGGTGTCAACAGAAGTCAGCCTCTTTGCATCCCTTGGCTCTGTTTTCTTCAGGTTGGCTTTGTTCTTTTCACGTGTGATGGCAGAAATGCCCCCAAGCAACACAGGACTGCCAGCCTGATAACTGTTGTAAAAAGAGAGTAACTCTTTCCCAGGAGTGCCAACCAAGTGCCAGACAAAGCTCTCCTTGGCCTGGCTAGAGCCAGTCACTCAAAGGTGGATGTAGGTTGAGACAGCCCCCTTGGGACTACACAGACGGGGAGTGATGGAATCCCCGGCCCCGCACAAACACTCAGGATACTGTTACCAGAAGGTAACAGCATGGATGCTGGGAAGACAAGAGCACCAGCCCTGAGCTTCCATGTGTATGTTTTAAGCCATATGAGAGCCAAGAACACGCATGTTCTTACCCAGCTCAGAGTAGGTGCTCAGTAAGCACTTGAAGACAAATCTGGCCCAGTTACCAGCACGCCCTTAGATGTGGCTCTGAAGGGTCTGGCCCATTACCTCCATGCCCTCATCTCCTAGGACTCCTCCTCTTCCTCTCTCTACTCCAGCCACACTGGTACTCAGCCCTGCCAGCCGCGCCCTGCCAGCCACCCCCGACCTCAGGGCCTTGGAACACTTGCTTCCCTCCATCTGAACCATTCCTCCTCCCACATGGCTTCCTCCCTCTCCTCCTGAAGATGTGTTCAGATGCACAGATTCACACAAGGACCTCCCTGACCATCCTATGAGATGCAACGCCTCCCGCACAGCCCACACAACACAAATCCTTTGCTGTATTTTTTCCATAGTCTTTATCACTCCATGTATAGAATGCACTTTGCCCAGTTCTTGGAAGCACACTTTGGTGGTCTGTAATAAATATAACCGTAAGTAATAATGAGTGAATGAATGTCTTTTAAAGAGCTGCATCTTTATTTATTTATTTATCTATCATATATTTATTTGGCTGTGCTGGGTCTTATTTGTGGCACACAGGATCTTTAGCTGTAGAATCTAGAATCTTTAGCTGTGTGGAATCTAGTTCCCTGACCAGGGATCGAACCCTAGCCCCCCTGCATTGGGAGCTCCGAGTCTTAGCCAGTGGACCACCAGGGAAGTCCCAAGAACTACATCTTTAGAAGCATGTTGCTGGTTGTGTAAGAATATCCTCTCTCGTCCGACTCTGTGCGACCCCATAGACAAGCCCAACAGGCTCCCCTGTCCCTGGGATTCTCCAGGCAAGAACACTGGAGTGGGTTGCCATTTCCTTCTCCAATGCAGGAAAGTGAAGAGTGAAAGGGAAGTTGTTCAGTCGTGTCCGACTCTTAGCGACCCCATGGACTGTAGCCTACCAGGCTCCTCCGTCCATGGGATTTTCCAGGCAAGAGTACTGGAGTGGGGTGCCATTGCCTTCTCTGAATGTATCACTACCACTACAAATAATAGTAATAAAAATAATAATGAAAAGCACAAGACTCAAGAGTGTTGATGAGGACGTGCCCATTCCTGGACAGAAGCAGGAGCCACTTTGCTGGGTGTCAAGCCCTGGTCTAAGCATTTGGTGTGAACTTCCAGAAATGTACTGGTCTCAAATGCCCCTTGGTCATGAATGGTGACTCGAGTTAGGGTGGTCATCTCATCTGGGTCATCTGGAACTTTCCCAGTTTTCACATTCAAGGTGGCAAGTCCCAGGAACCTCCTCAGTTAGGCACATCCAGATAGTCGGTCCCCCTAATCCACTTTCACAGCTCCATTTATCTATTTAATATTTTGCATTTAAATTTACATCCTAGGGAAATGCTTTTAAAGCTGCCAGACACCTCCAGCTGAAAGAACATTTTTCAAAGGATAAAAAAAAATCTTAAGAGGCTGAGTAGTTGCGTAAAACTTCAAAAGAAGAACCAGTTTAGACATCTTTGTTTGTTCTCTTCAATTTAACTATGATTTTATCATTTGTAGTCAGTTTGATTCTTTTGTGATTCAGTGATGACGGGCATTTATCCTTCTGGTTTTTTTGGTAAAGTTCTTGTGAATACAAATAGACCCATTTGCTGAGCTAAGAAGATCGTTTCTATTTTCTGTGTTCTCCTATGAAACTGCCAAAGAAGCCAAGTTTTTTTTTTGGTTTTTTTTTTTCAGCTTTACTGTTTAAACATGTGAATCAACCTTTTTTTTTTTTTTTCTTTACCACCATCATTTACTTGTCTTTCTCTTTCAAACAAGCTGATCTGTTTTCCAGGAGTTTCCAAGTAATTAAACCCAATTAAAACCATTAAATTCTTTCTTTTAATGACAACTTTATTATTAAAAGCTAACCACAAGGAGGAGATTTAACTGGCAAAGCCCTCCATTGTGTGTTAATCCGTCCCTAACCTCTGGCTGACACTTCCAAGAGATAAACCCCACAGAATAGCGAGGCTGGTTTAATGAATAGCTTTAATTAATACTTTTCTTCCTTGTGGCAGAGTAATTATTTGTTCAGCTTGTAAACAGCTACTTGGCAGTGTTTTTTTTAAGGCCCAGTTGGCTTGTATGGCGTGATGGCTCTGGTTGATTTTGTGTGTTTGTGCGTTTGGTTTTCTTTTTTCTTTAAAAGGGAGAGGGAGAGCACTGTGTTCCAGAATCGGTGCAAAAGCACGTTGACCCCAAGTTGGGGGCGTCAGGGTAATCTACACAAGAGAAAAGCCAGGCGAACACACGTGGCAGGCTGCCTGAATTTGTGAACTGTCTCCAAGGTAGGCAAGGCTGCCCTTTGCAGAAGTCTGCAAGCCCAGACAGGGTGCCCGCCAAGACACAAGCTTGGCCTGTGGCGGTCTGGGTGCTGGGATGAGAAGGAAAAGGCCAAGATCACAAAGCGCCAAACCAAGCTTCTTCTCCATGTCTCCCCTGATGGCCCCTTCAGGTGGCACCCGAGAAAGGGACGGCCCAGTGCAAGCGTTGGGTGTGGCCAGTGAGGCCCCGGAGAAGGTAACTCTGTGAATAAGGATGACAGACCCTCTGCGCTTGCTCCCAACTCAGTATCCACTAAAGAGCTTTACATACATCAGCTCGTTTACTCTCATCCTTTAGGAGTAGATGCTCTGGTTACCCACATGTGCAGGCCAGGAGATGGGCACAGCGACTTCTGGCAGTCACTGACCTCCTAGTAAGAAGGACAGAGCCCGAGTCTGCAGACTGGGGCCTGGCTGCAGTGGTGACGCCGAACAACTGGGCCACATGGCCTTTTGAAACGGGAGAACGGCACTTACACTCAGCTGGTTGGGAGATCGAAGAATTTTTTAACTTGTCACTTATTTAGAAAGCTAGTTTCATTGATAAGGTTGTCCACTCTAGAATTACAGAGTTAATTGACTAAGAGCCAAGCCTTTCATTAATTTTAAAGGAATTAGAGCAGCGGTTCCCCACTTGAGGGTACTTTGGCCTCCCGGGTGCTTGACTGGAGACATTTTTGGTTTTCACAACTGGATGAGGGGGATACTCCTGGCACCTAGTGGATAGAGGCCAGCGATGTTGCTGAACAGCCTACCATGGACAGTACAGCCCCAGCAAAGAATGATCTGGCTCCAAGGGTCAACAGTGCCGAGGCTGATTTATCAAGAGCTCCCTGATTTATCAAGAGCTCCAGTTTTTCACTCCAGAGGTATTCTGTAAACACACAAAAGCAGGTTCATGCACCCACCTATCGGTCTCCTAAAGAACTAGCCCAAACTTCTTCTTTTAAAGTAATTAAGAGTTCCCTGGTGGTCTAGTGGTTAGGATACAGCACTTTCACTGCCATGGCCTGAGTTCAGTGCCTGATTGAAGAACTGAGATCCTACAAGACAGGGGTCCCCCACCTCCAGCGTCTAATGCCTGACGATCTGAGGCGGAGCTGATGTCATAATAAGTGTAATGTGCTTGAATCATCCTGAAACCATCCCCCCACCACCCCAGTCCATGAAAAAATCGTCTTCCACAAAACGATCCCTGGTGCCCAAAAGGTTGGGGACCACTGCCACGAGACACGAAGTGTGACCCAAAAAAATAAGAATAAAGTAGTTGACTAAGGAAGTCTCTTAGTGAATTTGACTGTTAACCATGCCGCTAGCTTTCAGAAACACATCTAAGGAGCTGAGTTCTCACAGGAATATTAGCCGTGAGCTTGCTAATTAACAAGTAATTAGCAAGATCACATCCCGAACTCACAAACATCTACCTCTGCTGGTTATACACGTTTCCTTAAGAAAATGCCTTGTGAGGAGCTTGAAGTAGGGTTAACTAACTCCATCACCTAAGAAGCTTCAGGGTAAGAGAAGAGTTTGGAAATCTCCGGATGCCTCTTTAGACCTGCTTCCCGCTGGGAGCACTCAGAGATGCCTTTGGAGTGGGAAGTCCAGGAAGGCTTACACCTGGGGCTGGGTCCACTTAGACCGGAAGTGGTTTAACCTGTAGGATGTCGGCATAGGAGCATCTTGGAGGAAAGACCGTGGGCTCCCCCCTCTTCATGTTGAAGGACTGACTGGCGTTTCACCTGAGACCCCCGTGATGAGGGTGAAAGAGACTGCCCCTGGAAGCTGCCGTCCTTTGATCCCCGTGAGAACAAGATAACGTGCATACGGGAGTTGTGTTTTTCACTGTTTGGTTGGTTTTTTTCTGAAAATTACTTTTGGAAGCATTGCATTTGGTAACATTCACGGATCTAGAGAGGCCCTGAATTGGTTACCAGGATGGGCCTTCCCCCGGCTCATCTCTCTTTGACACATACAATGACATCCTAAAAAGTTATGGGCTGCTCATAAATCAGGGGTTGGGGCTGAAGGCTGGGGAGCCAAGAGAGGATTCAGAGTCCTTCAAGGCCAGCTCAAGAGATGTGACTTCCAATCTCAGCCAAAGCATCTGGTTCCTGAAGAGCCATTCCTGGCTTGGGGAGTGGGGAGCGGGGGACAGCTAAGAAGTGAGGGATTTACTGGGTAACTTTTTTTTTCCACATCACGTCTGGGAAATGAGAGGCACAAATGCTCAGGGGCAATGAAGGGAGATCCTTCCCCAGCACGTGGTCTCTCCTTTTATCTACTCTGAAGCCCAGCAGTTATTAAAAAGGAAAGCTAGCCTGAGACTGAGAAAAGGATCAGGCTGATTTTTGCATGGCAACCACCTGTCATTTCTCTTAACTTTGGAAGTGTAATTTAATTAAATGGGTCCCTTGTTCATTAATGGAGAAGGAAATGGCAACCCACTCCAGTATGCTTGCCTGGAAAATTCCATGGACTGAGGCGGCTGGTAGGCTACCAGGTAGCCAGGGTCCATGGGGTCGCAAAGAGTTGGACACGACTGAGCGACTTCACTTCACTTGTTCATTAAAAGTAGACCTCAACAGTTTTAAATCAGACATTTACCAAAAAAAAAAAAAAAAAATTCTGGTGGTAATATGACTGTAGCTTCTTTTTCTTAATAAAGCACTTGTTAATAGTTCCTGTGAAGACATACTCCGTGAGTAAAATGGATAAGATTTTGGTTTCTTCGGTAATCCTGTTACCGAAAGTGTGTGGGGTCCGGCTGCTTGCCAATCCAAAAACAGGCCACGTTGATGGAAAGGAAAGTTAGCTTTATTTCAGATACCGGCAGCTTAGAGGGAGGGTGGCGGACGTCTGTCCAAAGGCCAACTCCCCACCACCACCACTGGCAACCAATGGGCAAGAGCTTTTATAGAAGTCTTGGGGGCGGGGGGGCTACATGCAGAAACAGCACAGTCATCTCTGACAGTCATCTTCAGATGGGTCATCGGTGGTCTGACCAGTGTCATCTTGATTGTTTTAGGTCCAGTTAATCCTCAATTCCAGGGTCCATTTGTTTCCATTTCTTTGTGGCCAGTTTTCAGAATCGCGGTAGCTCATGTCCTGGGTACAGTCTGGTCATCATGTAGCTAACTTCTCCACCTGCTATTTTAGTATCTATAAGACAACTCACAGGATTTGGCTCAGCATACTATCTACAGCCCTTGAGAAAGAACTAAAGGTCCTTGACTATGCTTAACGACTACATTATTATTATTATTCAGGCTCCTTTGACTGTGTTCCTGTTTGCACACTTCCCACTTCTTGGACTCAACTTATTCTTTAAAGTTTTCCGCCGACCAAAGGAAGGCAGAGGCCTGATAGTGGGGGGAGGTGGGCAGAAGGCACAAGGACCAGAGGGATCTGCTCTGCTTCAGTCCTGGGTTTGAATCCCAGCTCTGTCGCTTTGAATCTCCTCCTCGCTTTGAATCTCATTTAATCTGTAAACTAGGGACAAGATATTTTGAGGAGGAAGTGTGCTAATATACAAAAGACTTACACACACTTAAATATTTATTTTTAAAAATACTTAACCGAGCATCTGCCTTGTACCCGGTCCAGGTTCGAGTTACATAGCAGTAGCTCTCAGAGAGCTTGTGTTCTGGTTGAGAGAGAAGCATCAGAAATCATAAGATCTTTCCAGATAATGGTAAATGCTGTTAAAAACTGAAACAGCGTAATGAGATGCCACATGAGTGGAGGGTCAGCACCCAGGTTACTTCAGGCGGGATGATCAGAGAAGGTCTTTCTGGTATTGAAAGTGGGAACTGAATGTTACAAAGGGGCCGGCCAGGAAAGCATCTGGGGAAAGGAAATTCCAGGCAGTGAGAACAGCCAGTGCAAAGGCCCTGAGGCAGTATCGAGTTGGCAAGCTCACAGAGCAGACCAGTGGGTTAGAGTGGAAAAGTGAAGGATGCTGGCATTATTCAGAGGGCCAGAGGATGCTGATGGGTTTTAAAAGAGGAGGGACAGTTCTGGTTTTTGTTTTAAAAAGACCGATCTTGCTGCTGTGTGGACAACAGCTTTGGAGGTGAGTGGAAGCTAGCTAGCCGTATATAGCCCAGTATACAAATGTGCTTGCTTTCAGCCTCCCTCACCGTCTCCCTCTCTCAGTGATGATCTAAAGGCCCCTTGGGAATAAAGTAAAAACATGAGTTACAGGCTAGGCTCAGATAATTAGAAACAGGTTTTTTTATAACAAGAGTGTCCAGCAATGAAATGGGAAAGTTACGTGGGATGTGTGACAATTTTTCATTACAAATGACTGTCCTGTGTCCCTGGCACCCTCTAATGTGTATTTCCCAACATCACCAAGCAGTTAATTCAGTTCTGACTCTGTCTTCCTGAAGACAGCGTCCGGGTTAATCCCACTCGCTAAGGGCTCAGTCCCACAAGACCGCCCCCACTTCATGCCAGTTGCACATCTACATTGTTACCTGTGCTTCTGACCAACTGGCTATAAATTAGAGGTTCCATGACCCCCTCCTTGGGTTCAACTAATGTGCTGGAGCTCACAGCACTGAAAGAAACACTTACATACAGGGACTAGTTTATGACAAAGGATATCATGAAGGATACGGATGAACAGCCATGTGGCGTACATAAGGAGGGTCCAGAAGGGTCCCCAGCACAGGAGCACCCACATGCAACTGGGGTGTGCCACCTTCCCAACACGTGGATACGTTCATCACCCCAGGGAAAGTTGCTCAGTCATGTCTGACTCTTTGTGACCCCATGGACTGTAGCCCGCCAGGCTCCTCTGTCGGTGGGATTCTCCAGGCAAGAATACTGGAGTGGGTTGCCATTTCCTTCTCCCAGTATTATATTAGTTTCAGGTATGAAACATAACAAGTCTGTATTTTTATAGATTTCATAGCATAAAAAGGTTTTATAGTATGGTTGACTGTGTTCTCTGTGCTGTCCATCACATCCCCGTGACTTACGTGTTTTACAGCTGGTAGCGTGTACCTCTCAATCCTCTTCAGCTGTTCTGCCCACCCCTCTCTCCTCAGGCAACCACTTGTTTGTTCTCTGTATCTATGAGTCTGTTTTCATTTTATGTTGGTTTGTTTTGGTGTTTTGATTCCACATACAAGTGAAAACAAACAGTATTTGTCTTTCTCAGTCCAGCTTATTTCACTGAGCAAAATATCCTCCAGCTCCATCCATGTTGTCAGAATGGCAAGATTTCCTTCTTTTTCACGGCCGGGTAACATTCCGTTGTATATACACACCATATCGTCTTTATCCACTCAACTGCTGATGGGCACTTAGGCTGCTTCCATATCTCGGCTATTAAAAATTCCAAGGGCTTTAGGAGTTCTGTGCCAGAAACAGGGACAAAACCCAAATATATATTTCGTACTATAAATCACAATATCAACCCTCCCCAAATGCCACTTCCCCCCACTTATGACAAGGAGGAGTGTTGCCCAAACTTGCAAACTGCTCTCTAGGGGGAGATGCCACCTTTGCTGAGAACCTCTGCCTTAAAACAGGCTTCTCTGGTGGCTCAGCAGTGAAGAATCCGCCTGCAATGCAGGAGCCATAGGAGACACGGGTTCGATCCCAGGGTCAGGAAGATCCTCTGGAGGAGGAAATAGCAACCCACTCCAGTATTCTTGCCTGAAAAGTCCCATAGACAAAGGAGCCTTGTGGGCTGCAGTCCATGGGGTCACGAAGAGTCAGACATGACTTAGTGACTAAACAACTGCCTTAAAACATGGTATATGAGATCACACACCCAAAAGAGCAGCATTTTGTCTTTTTTTTTTCATTGCATGCTGTGTGGTAGGCAGACAAATGGGCCCCCAAAAGGTGTTCAGGTCCCAGTCTCCAGAATCTGTGAATGTTACCTTGTATGGCCAAAGAGACTTAACAGGTGTGATTAATGTAATCACAGAGTCCTCAGAAGAGGGAGGCAGGAGGTGAGAGTCGATGGCAGGAACTGGCTGCGGCGAAGGAGCCGATGCCAAGGAATGCACTGGCCTCTGGAAGCTGAAAAAGACAAGGAAACTGATTCGCCTTTGAAAGCTCCCGAAGGAACACCTTGACTTAATTTTTTTATTTATGTTATTTATTTCTGGCCGCACTGGATCTTCGGTGCTGCACGGGCTTTTCTCTAATCGCAGAGAGCGGGGGCTACTCTTTGGTTGTGACGCATGGGTGTCATTGTTGCAGAGCACAGGCTCTAAGCTTCAGTAGCAGCAGCACAGGGGCTCAGCAGTTGTGGCACACAGGCTTAGTTGCTCCATGGTACGTGAAATCTTCCCGGACCAGGGATCGAACCCCTGTCCACTGCTTTGGCAGGCAGATTCCTATCCACTGGGCCACCAGGGAAGTCTGAAACACCTTGATTTTAGATTTCTAATGTCTAGAACTCTGTAAGAGGACAAACTTTTGTTGTTTCAAGCCACTGAATTTGTGGTGATCTGTTCCAGCATCCACAAGAAACTAACATACATGCTCATCTTTGTGTTTAACTTTCTGCGATGGTGAGTGGAACAGGTTTGCCATCTGCAGTTGTGAGGACAAGTTTCTTTCTGAACTGTGTTTGTTTAAAAAAAAAATGTGCAGGAAGGGTAGCTCAATTAAAGGAAAATCCTAAGTTAACACAGCTGCTCTGCAGTGTGTGAAACTTGTAAAGGTGTTACAAGAATGGCCGTGGTTTAGCAAATACCAGGTCAAACTACTGCACGGGAATTTCTAAGTGGGGAAAGCGTTCTGATGGAAGGTTGTGGACTCTGATGCCTTTTTGCTAATTTGCCTGTGCTAATAATATACCCAAGCACCAGGAGGAAATCATATCGCACTCATTATCCTACGGGAGCCCTAGAAAGGAGTCACTTGCTTATATTCATGTGAGGAAACTGAGACCCAGGGAGGGTGAACATCTGATCCAAGGTCATGTCCCTGGGGAATGGCAGTCCTGGGATTTGAAGCCAGGTCCTGCTGACTCCGCAGTTAACGTTCTCGGTCGCTTTGCTTCAGGAAGCTTCTTGCCTGTGGCCACTTTCACGCATACCTGGTGAATGGTGGAGGCGATCTGTGGTGCTCATTGGAGGAAAGCACTTGCTCCATTAGGCAATGCTTGTATAAAAAAGAGACTGTGGCCCTAAGACCAGAAAATAAAACAGGCCCTTCCGTGCACTTGCCTTCACAACACTTTAGGGTTGAGGGAGTAAGAGGTGCCATCAGTCTTCTGAAGTGCTGCCTGGAAAGGCTCAGTTATTCCTAAGATGTGCAGAAGCACTTGAACTTGCCTGTGGTCATTGCCACTCTGACTGAAATATACCTGTTTGGGTGCAGACACAGGGAAGCTGTGAGCAGAGTCAAGAATCTTTCAACTGCATGCAACAGAAACAGCACACATTAGTTTAAGACAAAATGGAAAATGTATTCGTGTAACCAGAATATCCAGAAGTAGATTTTAGAAACAGTGGGATCTGATCCCCCAATATTTTCGTATGAATTTGCATATGATGATGTACTTTGATGTTTCGTCATCTATTCTACTGCTGCTGCTAAGTCGCTTCAGTCGTGTCCGACTCTGTGCAACCCCACAGACGGCAGCCCACCAGGCTCCCCCGTCCCTGGGATTCACCAGGCAAGAACACTGGAGTGTCATCTATTCTAGAGATTGGTAAATTTTTCCCTGGTGGCATAATAAATATTTTAGGCTTTAGGCTAGGCTCTGCAGGAGCGATCAACGCTGCCATTATAGCCCGAAAGCAGCCACAAACGATGAGCAAAGAAGTGGGCGTGGCTGTGTTCCAGTAAAACTTTATAAAAATTGACAGCTGTAGTTTAGTAACCCCTAGATTCTCTTATCGGAGAAGGCAATGGCTACCCACTCCAGTACTCTTGCCTGGAAAATCCCATGGACAGAGGGGCCTGGTGGGCTGCAGTCCATGGGGTCGCTAGGAGTCGGACACGACTGAGTGACTTCACTTTATTTTTTCACTTTCATGCATTGGAGAAGGAAATGACAACCCACTCCAGTGTTCTTGCCTGGAGAATCCCAGGGACGGGGGAGCCTGATGGACTGCCGTCTATGGGGTCGCACAGAGTCGGACACGACTGAAGCGACTTAGCAGCAGCAGATTCTATTTCTTTCATTCTTTTTTTGTCTTTTTTAAGCTGGTCATTTTTAAAGTAAACATTCACTAAAAGGATGACGACCTGCTGCTGCTGCAGCCCACCAGGCTCCCCCGTCCCTAGGATTCTCCAGGCAAGAATACTGGAGTGGGTTGCCATTTCCTTGTCCAATGCATGAAAGTGAAAAGTCAAAGTGAAGTCGCTCAGTCGTGTCCAACTCAGCAACCTCATAGACTGCAGCCTACCAGGCTCCTCCGTCCATGGGATTTTCCAGACAAGAGTACTGGAGTGGGGTACCATTGCCTTCTCCCGGATGACAACCTACTCTTTGAAAAACTCGTTTAATCTTTGTATTAATAACAATTTTATGAGTTGATTAACCCCATTTTACAGATGAAAAACTGAGGCACACAGAGGTTAAGTAACTTGTACAAAGTCATCTAGTGGTAAGAGGTGGAACTAGCCTTGAACATAATAAGCAGTCTGGCTCAGAACCCACACTCTTAACCTACTACAAAACACTCAGTAATGACTGGCTATTATTATTATCCAGCCAGCTGTAAAAAAAAAAAAAAAACAACCACACTCTTATAAGTTAATTTCAAGATGAATTTGGGGGTGTGCCTTTCTTTTCTTCAAAGCGTTGTGATGCTGAATAGTGTGGCTCTCACCTCTTTAAATTATAAACGGAATTAAATGATGAATTAAACCATCTACTACAAAAGCGTTATGTGCTTAAAATAGAAAACTTGGAAAATTCAATAAAGGAAATTCTCTTTTGGACGAACAGAGCTGTGATTCATTACATACGACTTTTTGGTTCAAAACTTGGACTCCTTCAGAAATGAAAATGGTTTCCTCCTAATCCACAGGGATTGGGCAGAAGACCTCTTAGAATACGGCTTAAATCGGAGAGCTTAGATATTTGGGAGTGATGAAGGCACTTGACAGAAAACAATTGCCGTCATCTAAATTAACATCTAAATTAACCCCGAAGAATTTTTTTGCATTCAGATTTTGAAACCTCCAGGAATCCACATGCCATTTTCCTCCTTCAAGTTTGTTTGATATTCGATTAATTTCGCTTTAGGAAAAGACTTTCTGTTTTAAGGCTCTTACCCTCTCTGCCCGCATCCAGGAAATACAGCCATACGTCACAAGATAACTTACTGATCCACAAGGCAGATCTTTGAGGGGCCCATATGGTGAATACCCCCACCATCTTCCTCTAATTAAGAGAACCTCACCAAGAATGCGTGATAATTAGGTTACAGCTGCATCCAGACCCACAGCGTCTGCCTCGAGGGGGGTTGTTGTGCTTGGAGCGTCCTCATCAGCCTCCTAAATGAAAGCGTGCGAAGCCCACCTCGCCGTCATCAAAGCCGAACCCTGACAAATCTGTAGAACATGAGAGCACATTGAAAAAATCTGCAGTCTGATTTGTACCTTCGTGGGGAGAGAACCACCCACAGATTCTTGAGTCAAAGACGACATTCCATCCGCCCGACCCCAACGGCCCCCAGCGCAGTCCTTTCCACAGACAAGTTACAAATCGAAGCCTGTTTTGGAAAAACTCCCTTTTCTCAGTTCTCCATTCTGGTTTAAATTGATTGTTTCTTAAGCACAATCTGTTTCTTGCTGTTACTTAAGAAATTAACCACCGATTTTTTTTTTTTAATCCAAAGAGTATGTAATGATTAAGAAAATGGTTTTCATGTGAGATGGTATTTTCATAAAGCACATCTTTCGTAGGGTACCATCTGATTCGGGATATTCCTGCTGGGTTTACAGAAACACGAGGAAGCACACTGGGATGTTTTGACAATAACCAGCGCTTGCAGAGTGCCTGATATCCCAGACCCTGGGCTGGGGGTTACACGTGTGCTGTTTCATTTAGTCCTTTTATTAGTTGGAAAAACATGGTGCAAAGACTCCATATTTTAGGCTTTCTTTGGGAGGAGTGCTAGTTCAGGTGGGCTTCCTCCCTCTCCAAGCTACACGGGGTGAATTAAGCTAACAAACCAGGATGGTGTGTTTATAGAGCATGTCAGGGATGCATTCAGAGGGCAGCATGAGATGAAACCCCTGTCACCCTGTCCTCACATTAATTCATGCTCAGCCTCCACCAATTTTTGTTTCTTCATTTCTCAGTCTTTACAACCCTGAAAAAAACATTTTCTACTTGGATACAGTGGTCTGGCCCGGAGTAACACTGTGTGTCACTTAACTACAGGGACAGTTGCGCTTTTCTTGGGCTGTTCTAGACTTTTCCACCTCAGCAGAACTAGTTTTTATCAAGTATCTTGAAAAGAGGTTCCCACTACACAGTTTAAAATCATCTAATAGACAGCATGCAAGCAGATTTTAGAAAAAAACTGAAATAAGAGAATGCTTAGGGAGTAGTTAGGTATTCTAAAAGTTCTCCTCAGAAACCTTTGGGTGTCTTGAAGTTTTTGTTTCAGTTTTTAATAATCCCAGAAATGTTTGAATCTCTTCTCTTTAAAAAAAAGAAATTGAGAATATTCTAGATAAGGCTAAAGTTCACTTTGATCATCACTTCTAATTCCTCTCTCCCCTCCACTCTGCTTTCCAAAGGTAATTACTGTTCTGATTATGGATATATAGCTTTGCAGATATTTACAGATATATAAGGGCCCATGGAAAATATGTAGTAACATTTTATATGTCTCCAATAAATGGTAATAACATGCAGTATATAACTCTCTGATATGTACTTTCAGTCAATATTTTTTTGATGTGTCCATGTTAACAACTGGAGATCTGGTTCATTTGTTTCCATTGAATTTAGTTTCCCATTGCACGAATATTCTACATTTTATTTCTCTAATCTCTTTAGTGGACAGCTAAATAGTTTTCAGTCATTTGCAGTTTACAAACAACTCTGTAATGAGCATCTTTTTACACATCCCTTGTTCACATATATGGATTTTTCTCTAGGGTAGTATTTACTCTGGTCTTCCCTGGGGGCTCGGACGGTAAAGAACCCGCCTGCAATAAGGGAGACCTGGGTTCGATCCCTGGGTTGGGAAGATCCCCTGGAGAAGGAAATGGCAACTGCCCATACTCCAGAACTCTTGCCTGGAAAACCCCCATGGACAGAGGAACCTGGCGGGCTGGAGTCCATGGGGTCACAAAGAGTCGGACACGACTGAGTGACTAAGCGCGCAGTGTACACTGGAGGGTAACGTTGCTTGCCGAGGTTTCCCTTTCTGGCGGCACTGGGCCTTCACTGCTGCACGGGCTCTCTCCAGTTGCGGCGCTCGGGCTTCTCACTGCGGTGGCGTCTCTCGTTGTCGAGCTTGGGCTCTGGTGCCCGCGGGCTCAGTGGCTGTCACGCACAGGCTTAGCTGCCCCATAGCATAGGGAGTCTTCCTGGACCAGGGATCAGACCCGTGTCCTCTGCTTTGCCAGCTGGATTCTTAACCACTGGACTACCAGGAAAGCCCCTCCTTTTGTTATTAGTTTTCTTTGAATCCAAGAAATATATGCGTAGAGTTTAAAACTCATGTCTTCTCCAAAGGAAGGGATTATGAAACGCAGCGAGCAGTCCCCAGTGATTTCCCCCCAACCCCACCCTGTTTTTTCACCCAGAGGCAACAACTCTCAACTCTTCTTGATTCTTTGGGTATTTACCTTCAAATTTCGAAGTAACCTGCTTCTTTACCCACTGCATGATTTTTTTCTGTTTTCGGCAGGATCTCTGGCTTCCCAAACTACAATGTAAGGCTTTAGCTCTCTCTTCTCACCCACCCTTGCCTCTCACACACATGTAGACTTTGTTTCCACAGCCCCCCAATATCAGTAAGTCATCATTTCAGCTTTATTGATGTAGAGGATTCGGCTTCTTATAACCATGCAAACACTTGTCACAGGTAAGCCATTTTTGTCTACAGTAATTGCTTTTCCTGTTTTGTGTGCTGGCCTGAGAGTTGACATTTTTCTGAATAAATCCTTTCAGTGGATGAATCTAGATGGCTGCTGCTTCTTGCTTCCCACTTAGCACATGGAGGGCTGGGCATAGGTGGTTAGGCGTACAAACAGCCTCAGTAGGAAAGAATGTGTGCACTCCTGCGGAGGTGAAATGGTTTGGTTTCGAGCAGTATGTGGAAACACCCCCCAAACCTTTCCCCAGGTCACACAGTGATTCCTTACTTGGCTCCATGGAGTTTGTTTTCCCCATTTCCTCTTCGTTTTTCATGGACCACTCTACCCTGCGACTTCCAGCCAGGGCCTGGCGTGCTAAGCTTTGGCTATGGAAGCCCTAATGAGGTGTTTCACCTAATGGCTGTGTTCCTGGGCTTGATTCTTCACAGTTGTGTGTGTGAAGCTGAGATCACCAGCTGCGATTTTCTATTTTTTTAGGGGTCAAGACGGGTTTATGTCATTCATTATTTGTTTTTATAATAGAGGTAATACAGCCTCCTGGTGAAAAATTCAACTGGGAAAAGAGGTGTATGGAGGTCAAGGCCACCTTTCCTCCTCTCCCAATCCTGGCCGCTCCGAGGCCTCCTCTGAAGCCGAGCTGCCCTGAACCAGATTACTGGCTTCAGATCCCGGCACTCGCTAGCTGTGGCACCTTGAGCAGGGTGCTCTGTGAGCCTCAGTGTTCTCACCTCTGAAATGGGAAGATATTAAGTGCTCACCTCAGAGGGCATTGTGGGGATTAAATGAGTCAATAAATACTTAGAGAGTGGCACAGAGAAAGCACCTAACAGATATTAACGAGGACTGTTACTAAGTGTTGTCTCTCCTTATAGATCAGTGGTCCTTAACCTTGACTGCACATTGAAATCAGGTGGGGAGCTTAAACTTTTCTCGTGCCTGGATCCCACCCGCAGCCATTGTGACTTTATTGATTTTTAAATGCTCCTCACGCCAACAAAGTGTGCGGCCAGGGCTGAGAACCATTATGACTATATTTCCCACGTGTATGCTCTATATTTTCCACGTGTATCAGTTGGAATCGGTGAGGTTATGCTGCAGCAACAGACATGCCCCGAATCTCACCTGCTTCTTATTTATGGTACATGCCCGTTGTGGTCTGTTGTAGCTCTGACACTCATCAGCTTTATTCTGGAACCCAAGCTGACGAGTCACTTGTAGCTGGAACATTTAGCCTTGTGAAGTGGGAAGAGAGCATGGCAAACCATATACTAGCTCTTAAAGCTTCCAACCAGAAGTGGAAAAAAAAAAGGAGGGGGGAGAGTTAGTCGCTCAGTTGTGTCTGACTCTTTGAAATCCCATGGACTGGGATCCCACAAGGCTCCTCTGTCCATGGAATTCTCCAGGCAAGAATACTGGAGTGGTTATCCATTCCCTTCTCTAGGGGATCTTCCTGACCCAGGGATCGAACTTGGGTCTCCTGCACTGCAGGCAGATTCTTTACCGTCCCAGCCACCGGAGAAGGCCCTTCCAACCAGAAGTGAAACATATCTTCTGCTGACATTTCGTTGGCCAAAGCAAGTCACGTGGTCACCGTTGAGTTCCACAGGGAACCTCTAAATCAGGGGTCAGCAGCCTTTGTCTTCAGGGGGCCAGATAGTCAGCACTTTAGGATCGGGAAGGATCTGTCACAACTACTCACCTCAGCCTTCAAAGCCCAAAAGCAACCATATACAACACACTCCAAAAATGTAAAAATCGCTCAACTTGTGAGCCATTCAGAACAGACAGCAGGCCAGATCTGACCTGCGGGCTGTAGTTTGCCAGCGCCTGGTGTGTATCCTCTCCCTACAGGGAGAAGCTTTTCAGGAAGGGACCCCAAATGTGGATGAAGAGTAATGCAGTCTACACATTATGTGTGTAGGAACGAGAGGGTGAGAGAATGGACCCTTTTATTGTTCACTGTGTTTTACACAGTAATTGCATGAGTGCTAAGTTGCTTCAGTCGTGTCTGACTGTTTGTGACCCTAAGGACCGTAGACCGCCAGGCTCCTCTGTCCATGGGATTCTCCAGGCAAGAATACTGGGGTGGTTTGCCATGCCTGCCTCCAGGGAATCTTCCCAACCTAGGGACCCAACCAGCGTCTCTTATGTCTCCTGCATTGGCAGGCGGCTTCTTTACCACCTGGGATGCCCTTTACACAGTGTACTGTGATACAATTTGCTCTTGTTCCTTAATACTGTGTTTCTGGATGATTCTTTCATGTCAGGAGTTCTAGCATGACTCCCTTTTTTAATGGCTGCCTAGTTTTCCCTGGTATGGATGTACTACATTGGGTTTTGTTTGTGTTTTTATAGTTAATCCTCTCTTGTTAGATAACAGTGGGTTTTTTTAAACATCTGGAGCAGGAAGGCAGCGTCATAGACTGATCAGTATAGAGAACCAAGATCCCAAGTCTGCCAGTAGTTTATACATGGTTTATACTGCTCTCCCTGAAATGTCTTGTTTTCCAAGAGGTTCTCTTTTCCTCCAGCCATTTGTGGTTCTTGCAACACTGAACACACGTGCCATTCCAGAGGCATTTGGGGGGCAGATTTAAACACTGATGAGGATAAATAGAAATGATGAAAAGGTAGACGTGAAATCCCAGAAGCTGTGCAACATTATCACCCTGAGCCCACCTGGACACACATTTTAGGCCGTGTGGGAGCCACAGAGATGAAGACAGACCACAAGCACCGTTCACAGGTGGGACCGGAGGAGGGCAGGCTGAGATGGCACCAACTCCACTTGCACACTCTTCTCCTCTTCTTCCTAACAGGACACCACGGCGTCCGTGCGCATCGGCCTCATGATGGAGGAAATGATCTTCAACCTCGCAGACACACATCTGTTCTTCAATGACCTGGAGGTTTGGAATTGTTTGATTACTTGTTTCATTCCATAGTTGCTTTATTTAATCACCTGCATCTAGTTTGGGGGCGGAGACACTGCCTTTTCGTTTTCCCTTTTTTCTTTTTCATTTGGAGGCTAGAAACTTTTGCTTGCAACCCCCAAGAAGGCATAGGACTGTGGCCAGCCACAGCTTATTGGAAACACACTCGACCGGATTCCCTCTGCGGTTAATGGGCTTTTCTCTCTGCTCTAGCGGTGATGTCCACTGGCAGTTTTACTAATCCAATCAAAGCTGTGTAGTTTCTTCCTCCTGAAATTTACTATTTAATAAAGTTTATTAAGGCAAATTAGTATGGATCCTCCTGGGTCAGGAATAATTAGCAGCGGGCCAGGATGGAAGCTTTTAAAAACAATTTACATTCCCCTGAAAACATGTTTTACAAAGAGAAAGGGGAGGGGGAGCATGCTGATTTAAAGTATCAGCTCCTGTGCCCTTAAGCAAGGAGCAAGGGAGATGGGAGAAGGGGGAGAGCAGCTTCAGGAATAAATTTAATTCATTTGTTTATACACTGCCTGTGTCCGAAAGATTGGGGAAAAATCTCAAATAGAAAACATATTTAAGATAGATCTACTAAAGCAAACACAAAGGAACAGAAAGCCACGTAATGAATAAGGCTGAAGCACTGTACAAAAATAAAAATCTGGCTTGGGTTAATGACAGCAATTCAGAGTCTGTCTGTGAGCTTCCTGGTAGCAAAAGCAAGAAAGGAAATAAAATGCACTACCTTCCCCTAATGAAAAAGCAAACGGCTTTCTCCAAGGTAAGGAAAGGTTGTCTGATAAGAGAATTAACATAGGAATCTTCTAGATTTGTAAATTATATTCTCATTATTGGCTTAACAGATAGAAAAATAAAGGCAACCTAAAATATAACTGCTTATGAAAGAACAATTCTATTTATCCTGGTAGGAATATTTTTTCCTAGAATCTGAAAAATCCCTGGGGACTCCACTGCGAAATAGAAACATCAAGGCTATAAATTTCAAATCTGTCCTGGCCAGCCTGGAGCATTGCCAGTATTTATCATCAGGAAAGGATACAGGGTTTCCTTTCTGTTCTGCTGTCCTAGAGTTCCAGAGGGAAAATGCTTGGTGAAATGATGGGTCTTGTGTTCTGTCCAGTCTCGACAAGCCATTTGGGCCTCAGTCCTCACGTCTGTGAAATGGGATTGATGCCCTCTGTCCAGCCTCTTTTTTAAGAGAGGATTGAGATAGAAACTTGCTGAGGAAGAAAGAGAGCTTTGGAGTAGTGGAAAATGCCAGTAGCATCAAAGCCCAAAACTATCTCTTTCACCAAAAGCAACATGCAAGCTCTCTTTACTAACGCCTCTCATATCTTGGAGGGGGAAAAAAGAGAGAGAAAGAGCTTAAATCTTTAAATTGAAAAAAAACAAAAAACATGTCAATTGAATTTGGCAAGTATTATGGAGCCTAATGTAGTAAAGACTCCACTGATCACACATAGCAAAACCCAAGTCGCTTTAGCAAAAAATGAAAACTATTGGCCCTTGTAGTTGAAAAGTCCAGGGTAGATTTAGTTTTTCCCTATATCCTGCTTAGAATATTACTTATATGAGAGCAGAGACCATGTCTGTCTGATTTACCTTAAATCCCTGGAGACCAGGCAATAAACAGCCAAACAAATATGTAAACAAGAATGCTTGTGAGAGTGAAAAAGATGTGAAGAAAATAAAACAAATCAGGTGTGATAGTGAGGGAACAGGTTGGAGTAACAGCATTCTCGTTCTCGAGGGAGTCAGGGAAGGTGTCTCAAGGACATGGCATTTGAGCCAAGGCCTGAATGATGGCAGGGGTCAGCCAGGTAGAGATGAAAGGAGATGGGGTCAGCAGGTGCAAAGGCCCTGAGGTTAGAACTAGTGTGATGTCTTCTAGGTTCTGCGAGAAGGCCACGTGACTGCAGTGAGTGAGTGAGAGCAGAGAGAGATGAGTCTAGAGAGGTAGGCGTGAGCCAGACACAAGCCATAAACATCAGGGTTTATTCTGAGTGCTGTGGACAGCCATGGGGTGGGGGAGCATGAAACAGGAAGAGCCACCTGACCTGGCTTATGTGTCACAATGACCACTCTGGCTGCTGCATGGAGAACAGGCAATAGGAGGGGGAGGGGAGAGACTGGGGGACTAACATAGAGGTACCTCCAAGCAAAAGAAGAAAAACGGGTTGGATTGAGATGGGAAGAAGATGTGCACTTAGGGATGGTGGAAAGCTAAGAGGCCTTGCTCACAGGTTGGACAAGGGGGATGAGGGAGAGTGAGGAGGCAAGAGAGACTCCTGGGCTCAGCCTGACCTGGGTGATGGTGCTGTTCTCTCTGTGATGGGCAACACAGGGGAGGTGAAGAATCCATCCCTCTGTCGAGTGCACCTGGGGTCTGAGATGTCTGGGACACTCCAGCGATGACACCAAGTGTGTGTTAGTCGCTCAGTCGTGTCCCACTCTTTGTGACCCCCATGGACTGTAGCCCGCCAGGGTCCTCTGTCCATGGGGATTCTCCAGGCAAGAACACTGGAGTGGGTAGCCATTCCCTTTGCCAGGGGATCTTCCCAACCCAGAGATCGAACCTGGTCTCCCACACTGCAGGCAGATTCTTTACCATCTGAGCCACCAGGGAAGCCCGATGATACCAAACTGTGAGGCAAATACATAAGCGTTTGAAGCTTTTATGCAATAGAAAGGCAGATACACAGTAGGGGCTTTGTCCACCTTGGTTGAAACTGAGACTCAGAGCCAGGTATTTTGAGGGGACCGTTGTATGTGAGTTCAAGCCCATATCTTCAGACCCTTGCTCCCTCTGCTATTCCTCACTGGCCCCAAAGTCAAAGTCGCACCTCTTAGAAAACCATCTTAATTACCAGCTGGAGCTACTCAGGGAAGACAGTTTGTTTTTATTCTCTACACTTTTTTTTTTTTTTTTTTCCAAAATGTCCCCAATGCCAGAAGCCCCAAGGGCACCTCGGCAGAATTGAAACCACGCTCCTCGATGGAGAAGTTAAGACTCACACAAGTGAAAACATACTGCTTGCTGGTGCCGGGGAGCCCCTGTCAAAATCTGAAGAGCAGCCTCGTGGAGCTCTGCAGGGAGGCTGTTCCGGGCTGGGCAGAGGCGAGCTGTCTACGGAGCCCAGTGCAAGGCCTGACTCCTGGGCCGATGGTTAGATGATGGCATTTAAGGATCAAAGTCTGATCCCTTTTTCTGAGCCTGCAGTGCTGTCTGTAAATTAGGTGGTCGGCTTCCACAAGCAGCAGTGATTTATGGAGAATTTAGCGTTCGCCAGGCCCTACTCTTAAGTGCTGTGAATTCAGTGGCCAAAAAAAAAAAAAAAAAGCACAGCAAGATCCCCCACCTTGGACGCACTGACCTTCCAGTTGGGGAAACAGACCATAAATAACTGCATATAAAATGTCAGATGAAATGCTCCAAAGAGAGCCTAGCAAAGTCAAAGGAGATGGACCCAGGGGGTATTTTACTTGGTATAACCAGATAAGACTTCTCTGACATTGGAGCAGAGACCTGAAGGAGGTGAAAGAGAGAATCATGTGGGTATCTAAGCAAAGAGTGTGCCAGACAGAGAAAACAGCAGTGCAAAGGCCCTGGGGCATGGGCAAAGTTGGCAAGTTCCAGGAGCAGGGAGGAGAGGCCAGAGCAGGAGAGATTTGGGGGAGGGGAAGACAGATCATATGGCCCATGGTAAAGTTCCAGATAACATTCTGAGAGTGACCAGAAGCCACTGGACGATTTTGAGCGGGGGAGCAAAATGACCTGACTCGTGGTTCAGAGGCGCCCCCTGGCTGCTGGGTGGAGAAGACCAAAGAGGGAAATGGTGGAAGCAAGTGTTTTGCATTAAATCTGATTCTGGGCCTCAAGGGTGAAAGGGCTCCTGGGGCGGGGGAGGGGAGGGTGGAATCCACGGAGGAAGAACTGGTCAGAGACAAAGTAGGTGCCAAGTTCAGCTTTCCCTCTGGACATTTGGGATGCGCATCCTGAGTTCAGGGCAAGCACCTGCTCATCAGCTCAGTCTGCCTTTGATTCCTGGCCCCACCATCTCCTGGGCTGTGTGACCTGAGTGAGTCACTGCATCTCTCTGAATCTCAGTTTTCTCATCTGTTAAAGGGGTAGCTGAAAAGTCCCTACCTTCCAGGGTTATCGTGATGATGGGAGATGTATGGAAGCAGTCAGCACAGAGCCTGCTCCCGTGTACATGTCCAGCAGATGGGGCTCCCCACCAGTGGCCACATGTGCCACTGGGACGACACGAGAATGGGGTAACTTGGTACAGGGGCAAACTGATTAATAATTGTTAGATGCATTGTGTGATGAGCTAGAAAATACAACTAGCTTACCCAATCCCTGATTTTACCATAATTCGGTAACAATACTTATAATACAGAGATATGGCAAAGAAAAGACAGTGGTGGCTGACCTGGACCTCCGTTGACAGCCAGTTGCTGGAATCTGGAAAAAAAGTCTTGACAATTACCTGGCCAGTTTGCCTTTGTGTGAGAACTGCTTCTTTTGAAGGAAAATCCAGGGCAGAGGACCCTCACCTGAAATGCCAGCGGGGCTGCGGGGCGAGGGTGGAGGCTCGATTGAATTCACACGCAGACAGCTCCGGAGCGGTCGAGCCTCCGGGGCTCACTGAACTGCGCGTGCGCTCCCGCCACGCTGGGGCCGGACCCAGTCCTGCGTCCCAGTGACTGCAGGCGCTGGGGGGCAAGCCCTCTGGGCTTTGATTTCAGGGCTCAGTGCACCGCAGGGGTGGCGATGCCGATCACCCGCGTGGCCCCGAGGTGAGTGGGGCAGGGCAGATTCAGGCAAGAGACAGCCGGCCCTCGCTTTTCCCACCTTCCCTGCTCTCAGGTGTCAAGTGGAGGAGAGTGAGTGTCGAAATGGGAGGAAAGAGTGGGTTATCACACGAAAGGGAAGAATTTTTGACTTCTAGCAGGCGGAGCCAGAGAGGCCACATAACCCAGTACTAAGGACGGCCTTGTGCAATGAGGAACCATTCCACCCAAAATGCCAGGGGCACCCCGTTGAGAAATGCTATGCGGAGCCCTTGTATTTGCATATCACCTAGTCAACTCTACCGTATTTACGAATTACCTAGCATTCAGCACGACCCAGGCTTCATGTAACTTACTTGAAAAAAAATATTTTTTGTTGTTAAACTTACTTTTTTTTCTTACTAATTTTTTGGGGGAGGGTGGGTATGACTAGCACATTATGCCAGTGATATCATTGGTGATATTGCTTAGAATGAAACTAAGGTTTTATTTATTGTTTGTTTGTTTTATTGAAGTATAGTTGATTTGCAATGTTGTGTTAGTTTCTGGTGTACAGCAAAGTGATCCAGTTATATACATATATTATTTCATATTCTTTTCTAAGTGCTTTGTTACAGGATATTGAATATAGTTCCCTGTGCTAAATATAAATCCTTATTGTTTATTTTATATATAGTGTTGTATATCTGGTCATCCCAAACTCCCTTTCCGCTTTGGTGACCATAAGTTTGTTTCTTTGTCTGTTTCTGTTTTGTAAATAAGTTCATTTGTGTCATAGTTTAGATTCCACATGTAAGTGATATCATATGTTGTCTTTCTCTGACTTCACTATATGATAATCTCTAGGTCCACTCGTGTTACTGCAGATGACGTTAGTAAATTCTTTTTCGTGGCTGAGTAATATTCCATTGTGTGTATGTACCTCATCTTCTTTATCCATTCCTCTGTTGATGAACACTGGGTTGCTTCCGTGTCTTGGCTATTGTAAATAGTGCTGCAATGAACATGGGGTGTATGTGTCTTTTTGAATTAGGAGTTTTTTCCCAACACCTGCCTAGGAGTGGAATTGCTGGATCATATGGTAACTCAATTGTTCGTTTTTTAAAGGACCTGCATCTGGTTCTTCATAGTGGCTACACCAATTTGTGTTCTCACCACCAGTGTAGGAGGTTTTCTCCAAACCCTCTCCTGCATTTGTTATTTGTGGACTTTTTAATGGCAGCCTACTCCAGTACTCTTGCCTGGAAAATCCCATGGGCAGAAGAGCCTGGTGGGCTGCAGTCCATGGGGTCGCTAAGAGTCGGACACGACTGAGCGACTTCACTTTCACTTTTCACTTTCATGCATTGGAGAAGGAAATGGCAATCCACTCCAGTGTTCTTGCCTGGAGAATCCCAGGGACGGGGGAGCCTGGTGGGCTGCCGTCTGTGGGGTCGCACAGAGTCGGACACGACTGAAGTGACTTAGCCGTAGCCGTAACGATGGCCATTCTGACTGGTGTAAAGTGATACCTCCTTACAGTTGAGATTTGCATTTCTCTGGTAATTAGAAGCCAATTTTTTAAACATTTAAACAGGAGAGTTGACTGAAAGAGGTGTGATAAGGGTGCACCACAAGTCGTCGTAGTGAATACTGTTTGAGAAATTGTTTCAGTGACATCAGTTCTGTTTCAGTAATTTAAATCTCTCTGTGATAGAAAACGTGTCTCTTATGGAAGGTCACAGTCAAAACACTTGAAAGCCAGTATTCTAGAGCAGGGCTGTCCAGTAGAATTTTCTGAGCAGTCAGTGTTCTGTTCTGCGCTGTCCAGCACAGTAGCCACTGGCTACCTGAGGTTGCTGAGCACTTGAAATGTGGCTAGTGTGACTGAGGCCCTGGATTTTTCATTGTATTTAAGTAATTTTAATGTAATAAGCCACGTGTAGCTGATGGTCATATCGGACAGGACAGAACATTTACCTCATTGTACTCATTGTTAGGCTTCCATGGTGGCTCAGTGGTTAAGAATCTGCCTGCCAAGCAGGAGATGAAGGTTTGATCCCGGGGAAGGGAAGAGCCCCTGGAGTAGGAAATGGCAACCCACTCTAGTAGTCTTGCCTGGAAAATCCTATGAACAGAGGGGCCTATCGGGCTATAGTCCACGGGGTTGCAAAGAGTTAGGCGCGACTTAGTGACTTAAATAACAACTCATCGTAGGAAGTTCTATGAGACAGTGCAGCTCTGGAGCCCTAAATTTGTAAGACATGACCTACATTTTCAGTTAGGATGCAGTTTCTGAGCACTTACCAGGTACCAGGCACTGTTCTAAGTAGTTTATAGGTATTAACTTGTTTAATCCTGGTTATTATTATCCCCACTGTCTCAGTCTGCCCTAGTTGCCATAACAAAACACCACAGACTATATGGCTTACACAACAGAAATAAATTAGGGACTTCCCTGGTGGCTCAGATGGTAAAGAATTTGCCTGCAATGCAGGAGACCCAAGTTCACTCCCTGGGTCAGGAAGATCCCCTGGAGAAGGGAATGGCAACCCACTCCAGTGTTCTTGCCTGGAGAATCCCATGGACGGAGGAGCCTGGCAGGCTACAGTCCTGGGGTCACACAGAGTCAGACACGACTGAGCAACTAACAGTTCTAGAGGCCAGAAGTCCCAGATTAAGAGGCTGGCAAATGTGGTCTCCAGTGAAAGTTCTTTTCCTGGCTTGTAGAGATCACCTTCTCGCTGTCTCCATGTGACCTTTCCTCGATGTGTGTACAGGAGAGAGAGAGAAAAAAAAAAGAGTGTGTGTGTGTGTGTGCTAGCCAGTTTTGAGTCTCTTCTTGACTATTATGAGCACATGTGCTCAGTTGCTAAGTCATGCCTGACTCTTTGCAACCCCACACACCAGGCTTCTCTGTCCATGGAATTTCCCAGGCAAGAATACTGGCATGGGTTGCCATTTCATTCTCCAGGGGATCTTCTTGACCCAGGGATCGAACCTGTGTCTCCTGCCTTGGCAGGTGGATTCTTTACCCTTGAGCCACCAGGGAAGCCCAAATGAACACACTAATCCTATCAGATCAGAGTCCCACCCTTACAACCTAACATTAATGACTTCCTTAGATGCCCCCTCTCCAAACAGAGCCACACTGAGGGTTCACACTTCCACACATGAATTCGGGGAGGACACAAACATTCAGTCCATAACATCTATTTTACAAATGAAGAGACTGAGGTACAGAAGGGTTAAGCGAACAATCCAAAGTCACACAGTTGGCAGAGGCCGTCTTCAGACCCAGGCAGCTGGCTCTGGAGCCCTTCCACGCATCAGCTGTGCTGTGCGGTCTCTCCCAGGAGAGATTGCCATCTGGCTAAGAGCAGAGATTCCCAGTGGGAAATCTCGACTTGCACAGGGCTGTAGACAGCAGGTTCTGAGGGAAAGGGGGAGCAGGGAGGATAGATGTGCCAGGAAGCCTGGAGAAAGACTGACAGCAAGAAAACAAATTCCTGGTGCACGTGAAGAAAGTGAAGATGAGAAACTCCTCTGTAAATTAGCACGGCATCTTCACATTGTATACATAAAGGTCACACAGATAACAGCAGCCTAAACCACACTACAGTACTAGAGCACCCTCCCTCCCCCCGACCCCCGCAACAGGAACAAAGCAATAAACAGAGAATCTAAATGCATTTCTATAAAGCAGGACATGGACAGAGGCTGGAGCTGAGTAGGAGGCACTGGTGGGAATAATAAATGCAATCACAGTGACAGCTGACATGTCCTGAGGGCTCACCTTTCAGGTGACCCCTAAAGGGCTCACCTGTATGCCTTCATTTAACCTTTACAGCAGCCACAGAGGTAGATTCTGTTATGTATCCCCATTTTAGAGACGGGAAGACTGAGGCACAGAGAGGTTAACGTACTCAGGGCTGACTTGTATTGAGCTCTAACACTGTGCCCAGCATCACACATGCATTTTCTCACTGAAATCTTAAGTGCCATGCAAAGGAGTTGTTTCTTTTTTAAGACTATTTTATGGATGAAGAATGAAACCCAGAGAGGTCACTTTTCGAGGGCCACAGAGCTAGTAAGAACAGAGTGGAGGTCTGATCCCGGGCCAAGCTGACTTCTAGGCTAGGATATTTATCTTTCAAAGAAGATACAATTTTGAGATGAATGGAGACTTGGAGAAGGAGAACAGGTCCACAGAGTGGGTGGAAGAAAAGAGTCCTTCATAAGAAACGAGATCATCGGAAAGGTTTTGGCAAAAGGTATCCCCGGCCCAACTCAGGCCTGGCCAGGCAGGCAGGTGGGCCAGAGGGAGGACATTTCTAGATGCTGCTGGAGCTCTGGGAAGGCTCATGCTGGAGGGACTCAGAAGTAGCTGGAGTCTGGGCAGGCCGTGGCTGCCTGCCTGACACACAGGCCTGATTGCTAAGCATCTGATTTATGGTTCTGCAGGAGCTATCAGGGAGAGTAATATTTCACCGTGTCAGCGCTGAGCTGCTCTCCAGAACGTCCTGCCCAACTGACCATTAATGCAACATGGACCACAGCCTCTTTAATGCTCTTCAGAGAACTTAAACATGCAGACAACACGAGGAAGATGGCCCGGGTTTCCCTCCCAGGAAGCAGGCCCCTCGCCGGCTAATCTAGAGGCAGGATTAAGCAACCTCGCTCTTAAAATATACCTGCCTTGGAGGAGGAGTGGGCAGGGAGTCCATCTGCGCTCTGAGTCATTTTTCTAAAGCAAATTTGTCAACAATTTCCTTTCTGCGTTCGTGTCTCCAAGCAGCCAAGGACAAAAAGTAATGGGATTGGACCACAGCAGAGCAGGTCGGGAAAAGCCCAGCTGTCACCAGCTTAATCAGAATGGATTTTGATGGGTATTTGTCACCAGGCTTACTGTTCATAAATGAGCAAGGATACAAAGTAGCGAAACCTGTGGGATGCAGGCAGAGTCTAATCCAGATAACCTTAAATTACATTTATTAGAAAAACCAGGAAAATTAATAAGAACTGGTCATTGAAAAGACCATTAAGTAGATAAGTCCTTGGTAAACACAAACAAGGGAAAAAAAAAGAGAGAGAAAAAGAGATCAGTAACCAACATCCAGAATGAAAGAGTGGACATTATTGTAGGTTCAGAGGAGATTCTCTTTTTTTAAGTATTTATCTATTGTATTTATTTATTTGGCTGCACCGGGCCTTAGTTGCAGCACAAGGAATCTTTAGCTGTGGCATTCAACTCTTGGTTGTGGCATATGGGATCTAGTTCCCTGACCAGGGATCAAACCAGGGCCCCCTGCGTTGGGAGTGTGGAGTCTTAGCCACTGGACCACCAGCCCAGCCACTGGGCACCTTTGCCCAGGCCCTGTGACTCTGTATGTAAGTTCCACTGACCCGGTCTGAACTTCAGTTTGCATGCTGGCGGAAGGAGGGGTCTGGACTATCATTGGAATTCTTTATCAGGCCAGCCGTATGCCTCATCACACACCGACGAGTGGATGCAGTAACCATATTTCATGGTTTTAAAATCCTGGAGACCTTGAAGGCCCAGAAGCAGTGACACTCCTGCAGCAACTAGTGTACGTGGCACCCAGATCTTGGCTTCTAAACACCATTTTCCAGTGAAAGGAACCAGGGCTCCTTGGATATGAGACTGATTCTAGGGCAGGACAGGAAAGACATGGTAACATGGAGCATCTTACAGTGCCCCAAACTAAGGACATACTCACAAAGCCCCATGATGATGGGGTATGTCATAGGGATACAAGAGCTGACCAGAAAGAGTCAGAGCTGGAACAATTTGAGTACTAAAACAAATAACATAGCATCTAACCCTAAGTATGGGCTTCCAGGTGGCACAGTGGTAAAGAATCTGCCTGCCAATACAGGAGGTACGAGAGATACGGGTTCAATCCCTCAGGAAGATCCCCTGGAGTAGGAAATGGCAACCCACTCCAGTGTTCTTGCCTGGAAAGTTCCACGGACAGAGGAGCCCGGCAGGCCACAGTCCATGGGATCACGAAGAGTCGGACGTGACTGAGCAACTGAGCACGCACACAACCCTAAGTACAAAGTAAGCGCCCGTGAGTCCGTACTGACGCAGATAAAGGATTGAATAAACAGACAAGTGGGGGAGAAGAGACAGCTTTACAGTGGAGAGACCTGAGGAACACTGCCCGAGCCAGGCGATCAAGGTCAGCATCGCCAGTGTTACGTCATGCTGGTACAGCATACCCTTGATGTGATGTGCTGGGAGTGGCACTTTCACCTCTGCGATCTCCCTCACCAAAAGCCCTAGCCCCGGTCTAACCACGAGCAAAACATCAGATAAATCCCAGTTGAGAGACATTCTGCAAAATACCTGACCAGCATTCCTTTAAACTGTCACCAAAACCAGGGAAAGTCTGAGAAACTATCACAGTCCAGAAGAACCTAAAGAGACAAGATGAAAAAATATATCATGGTATCCCAGATGGGATCCTGGAAGGGAAAAAGGATGGTAGTGGAAAACGGAATTAAAAATAGACAGTAGCTAATAATAATATAGTGATATTTATTAGTTGTGACAAGCCATTTGAATATAAGATGTTAACAGCAAGGGAAACTGGGCATGTGCTGTATGGGAACGCCCTATACTATAGTCACAATTTTTCTGTGAATCTAAAAGTATTCTAAAATTTAAAGTTTATTTAAAACAAACAAACAAACAAACTGGAGACTCATCCAGTAACTTGCCCAAGATCACACACCTAGGAAATGGCAGGGCTGGTACTGGAGCCCAGGGATGGGCTTTTGAAGGCCAACTATAAAGTCAAGGCCATGTGAAACTTAATGTGTCTACCCCTGTTCTCTTCTGCCCTGTTCCCTGAGATGTATTAATGTGTAGCATCCTGACGTGTCCATGGGATTAGGACTGAAGACTACAGTGTTCTGCTTTGCTTCTAAATTGTTTCATCAGCAGAACTGACCATCCATGAACCTCTTGCAGTGGTGAACTCAATTCAGTTTGAGGCTATGGAATCCACAGTAGTAATACTAGCAATAATCAAGACAAACGTGTATGTGGTATTTTCTACAGTCAAGGGACTTTTCAAAGTGCTCTATCTGTATTGACTCATTCAGTCCTTACAAAACCCTAAGTGGGAAGTACCATTCTGCAGCTCAATCACAAACAAAGAGGCTGAGAGTCAAAAAGATTCAATACCTTGTCCAAGTTCATTCTGTTAATAAGTAGCAGAGTCAGAATTTGACCCAGATCCCAGAGTCTGTGCTGTACTCTCTGACCTTGCAAAAACCAGTTAAAAAAAAAAAAAGGACACTACTTTACGATTTCCCAGTTTAGTAGATGAAACAAATTAGCCAGTGTATCGGGCCTAGATTCATCCTACAGGCCCCACAAACTGCAGAAACAGAGAAACATTTGTCCTGAAATGGGGTAGAATTGGGGCAGTTTTTACAAAGGCAGTGACATCAACAAACCTTGGCAGGCTTTAGATAGTTGGAAAGAGAGCGGGGGAAAGCATTCAGAACAGAAGGAACAGCAAGTGCAAAGGCCCTGGGGCCAGAGGACGAGGGTTGTTGAAGGACTGCTGCTGCTGCTAAGTCGCTTCAGTCGTGTCCAAATCTGTGTGACCCCATAGACGGCATAGAACCCACCAGGCTCCCCCGTCCCTGGGATTCTCCAGGCAAGAACACTGGAGTGGGTTGCCATTTCCTTCTCCAATGCATGAAAGTGAAAAGTGAAAGTGAAGTCGCTCAGTCCTGTCTGCCCTTAGTGACCCCATGGACTGTAGCCTTCCAGGCTCCTCCGTCCATGGGATTTTCCAGGCAAGAGTACTGGAGTAGGGTGCCATTGCCTTCTCCACTTTAGCAGAGGCTATGTCTGCAGTGCATTGGGAAATGGGGAGTGGAAGGTGATGAGTAGCAGGGTGTGCAGACAAGTGGGGCCTGAGTCATGGTGAGGACTTGGAGGGAGGTGGGAGCCATTGTGGGGTTTTGAGCAGGGGAGGGCCAGGATCTGACTTAGGGTTTAGCAGGATCCCTCTGGCTGCTGGATGAAAACTAGGCTGGAAAGAAGGAGGGTAGAAATGAAGAGGTGATGGTAATAGCTGAGTCAGAGGTCCACAAATTTCTGTCAGGAGCCAGAGAGTAAATATTTTAAGTTTTTCAGGGTCAGACTGTCTCTGTCTCAACTACTCACTTCTCCCGTTGCAGGACAAAATCAGCCACAGACCGGAAGTAAATGAATGAACATGGCAGTGTTCCAATAAAACTTTATTTATACAACAGGTGGCAGGCCAGATTTGGCTCCCAGGTCATAGTTTGCTGCCCCCTGGTGTAAGTGGGAGGTAATCATAGCTTAGACCATGGTGGGAGCAGCAAGGGAGACTCTTTACGGAGACTCTTTCCCTTTGACATGTTAAGTTCCTGTTTCCAACCAGATTTATGATCTTCCGGATCTTTCCATTTTCATTTATGTGTATGGATACATTTGTATATAGTATCTCATTTTGTTTTTCAGTTCCGTTCGGTCACTCAGTCATGTCTGACTCTTTGCAACCCCATAGTTTTTAATCTGTGTAGACCCCAGTGATACTGGCCATCTCCTTCTCTAGTCTGCTGCTTTTTGCCCCGCAGGACGTCTTTGTGCTAGCCTAACAATCTCCGTCTTCCTTCTGAGCGGCCAGGTGGGAGTGTCCTGAATGGATATACCACAGTTCATTCCGCCATGACCCAGTTGAGGGAACTGCAGGTGATTCCAGCTTCTCACTGGGGTGAATGGCCTCCTTGTGCAGGACTCTGTGTGTGTTTCTCTGGGTCAGAAAGTGTCAGTTCCTCAGCACCACTGCGCCTCACCAATGTCGAGGCCACAGGAACCCCCCACTCTGTCTTGGAAGGGTGTTCCTGCTCAGATCCCCCCCCAAAATTACAGTCACACTTTGAGTCCAGAGAGGCCAGAGGCACCCTGGGCAGTGAGAAGCTGGCATCCTCAGCGTGAGGATGCCCGTCCCCCACGCAGCCCAGTTGAGGAGCCAGGGGTCCTTGCCCCCAGGACCCAGCCCAGTTGAGGAGCTGGGGGTCCTCGCCCCCGGGACCCAGCCCATCCTCACATCCTCCGCCCTGTCCCGCTCCCCTCGGTGCCGGCTCGGCAGGTAACTCGATCCAGGTCAGCTGGCGGAGTATGAGGTAGCGTCTAGCTGAGCGTCATGGTATTTTATTAAGCCCGAAATGTGATCGCTACTGTTGTCACACTTTAGCGCCCCCAACAATCCCCTGGCAGATGAGAAAACCAGAGCCTTCCCGCATGCCTTTCCCCTGACGTCAGGGAAAGTGCAGGGAACCCTGCCCGGGGGCCCGAGAGCCTGGGTGACCCCCCGGAGCAGCTTTCAAGCCTGAGGGAAGGACCGGGGGCCACTGGGCAGTGTTTTTCCAATTTCAGGCAAAGCAACGGACTGGGGGAAATCTGCTATTAATTTCTCCTCGGTGCCTGGGTCTCAGAAGTCAGCGCTGGCTTTTCAATACAGTCTCCGTTAACCTATTAGGATGGCAGGCCCTAGGATCCTTCTGTCTTGATGACATTGCTCTGGATCAGGGGTCTCAAACAAGGATGCTCACGGGGGCCCAAGTGAGGTAAAGTGAGGAAAACCCAGCAGAGGCTGTGGGGGGTGGAGATGGAGCTTGAGGCTGTGGATGGTCAGGACAGAGGCATGCAAGCCCTGCCTTGCCAGAGCATGTAAATTCTCAAAGTAGAAGAAAATCTGGAGAGACGGAGAAAGAGGGAGAAGAAGGGAGAGAGAAGGGAGGAAGGGGAAGTGAGGGAGAGAGGCAGGGAGAGAGACGGCTGTTGTTCCAAAAAATGTTTTATTGTTTTAAGACAGTTTGGGCTAGATGAGATACATCTCCTGGCCAGCTCTCAAGCTCTTCCCTAACTGAACCTGTCAACACAGCAGTGAAATTGTCCACCCTGTTCCTTTGTCCCTCCAGAGCTGCGCTGTCCAGCGGAATTTTCTGCAGTGATGGAAACGTGCGCCATCCAGTATGGTAGCCACTGGCTCCATTTGGCTATGGAGCCCATGAAATAGACCTAAGGAACTGAATTTTCTATGGAACTTTTTAATTTATTTATTTATCTTGGACTGCACTGGGTCTCCACTGCTGCACATGAGCCTTCTCTAGTTGCAGCACGTGGGCTTCTCACTGCAGTGGCTTCTCTTGTTGCAAAGCCTGGGCTCCAGAGTACGTGGGCTCAGTAGTTGTGGCACACAGGCTTAGTTGCCCTGTGGCACATGGGATCTTCCTGGAGCAGGGATCGAACCCTTGACCCCTGCATTGGCAGGCAGATGCTAAACCACTGGACCACCAGGGAAGTCCTCTATTTAAGTCTAACTAAATATAAAGAACCACGTGTGGGGACGTCCCTGGTGGTCCAGTGGCTAAGTTTCTGTGCCTGCAATGCAGGGGCCCTGGGTTTGATCCCTGGTCAGGGAACTAGATCCCACATGCCACAATTAAAGACCCTGCATGCTGCAATGAAGATCAAAGATCCTGCATGCCCCAACTAAGACCCTGAGCAGCCAAATAAATAAAGTTAATATTTAACAACAACAAAAAAAAGAACTACGTGTGGCTGATTGCTACTGTATTAGATAACGTGATTATAGGACCTTTTCAGTCAGAGGTATGCCATCACAACTCTTTAGGAAAGAACACGCCGTCTCAGGGACAGGGATCAATTATACCACCAAGAGATTAGAATCCTGGGTGCATGGAAAGAAAGGCGATGTGGAATCATACATAGAAACGGTTTAGGTGTCAGCCAGATGTCTGCTAGCTTGAAGAGTGGTCATTCATTGCCTCCCAGGTTTTTTTTTCCCACTACTACCCAAAGAGTCTCTCAGTCGGAGTCACCGCTGAGCGGCCGCCATGTCATTTGCCCTCTGGTCTGGCTGCCCTCTGCCCAGGGCTGACCCTAAGGAAGCCCCTGGGCGGACCTCCCTGCTGTTGCTGCCATCCAGGCGTGTCAGAGCGCACCACCCACCCCCAGGGACCTCAGACACACCAGGTCCCATGCCACAGGACCCCAAGTCCTGCTTCGCCACTGCCACAGAACTGTGGGCAAAGCAGGCCAGGGACTCTGGGCATAAACCTCTTCCCAAGCCAGAGGCTTCAGCAAACCCCCTCCAGTCCACAGCCCCGTGAGGAGGTTTGGAGGGGTCAGCGCCACACCACCCCTTCTTCTAGGTTCCGACCTTCATCCCCACAAAGCCGCCCAGGCTTCCCCAGGTACGACTGTCTCCACCCTGCCCCCTGTATCTCCATGACAACCAGGTTCCCTCTGTATATCTTTCACAAGTGATGGGAAGGTGGTTCCATTATCCCCCAGCAAAGCTCCTGTCCTCAAAGATGAATTCCAGCCTCCTCCTTGTGTAAAAAGAAATCTGCTCAAGATGTTGATAGCACCATTTTTTTCCCCAGCGTGTCTCCTCCTGTGAGGAGTCCAGGGATATAACAACCAGTTTTTTTCTCAGAGGTCAAGCTCAGAGTTCCACGTGTGTCTTCTCTCTCTAACAGTCTTTACTAGGAGGTCTCTACGCCCTGAAATTGTCTTGCAAAAACCAAAACGTGGATGTTTACAAATCTTAACACAGTAATCAAAGCTAACATTTGTGTAGCACCAGGCTTTTCTTCTCTCGTTAACCACGTAAGCAGGTTCTGTTGTTATCTCCATTTGCCAGTCTGACCTCTGAGGTTCAGGATGGCTGTGTCATGTGCTCAAGGTCACACAGCTAGGCAGTGGTTAGGTCCAGGATCCAAACCCAGGCGATCAGATTGCAGAGCCTGACTCTATAATCAGTACCATGGTGGCACGCACAGCACACTCATGATTTTTGCCTTATGGATCTTTCACCTGAATGTACTTTATGATGGAGGTGGAGCTCTTCACAGGATTGGTGGGATTTGCATGTGGCCTCCTTGGGGGCACTGGCATCACCCTTGCCTCTTGGTTGCCAACTGCAGAAAACCCCTTTCCACTCCCTTAAACAGAAAAGTCCGTGTATTCCTTTCCTGTGACTGCTGTACAAATTACCACACACTTAGTGGCTTAAAACAACACCGCTCTAGAGGTCAAACGTCCAAAATCAATTTCACTGGGCCGAAGATGTCGGCAGAGCTGGTTTCTTCTGGAGACTTTAAGGGAAGAAACTGTTTCTTTGCCTTTTTCGACTCCTGGCAGCTACCTGTATTTCTTGGCTTGTGGCCTCTTTCTCCACCTTCAATGCACCTCACTCCAGTTCTCTTCTCTGTCATCAAATAATACCCCTCTGCCTCTTACTTGCAAGGACCCTTGTAATTACATTCAGGATCCAACCAGCGTACTCTCCCCATCTCGAGATGGTTAACTTAATCACATCTACAGAGTTCCTTTTGCCCTGTGAGGTTCCTGGGATTAGGACATAACACATCTTGGGGGGGCTGCAGTTCAGCCTACTATAGTGGTCAGGGTGGCCTCCTCTCAGTTGCGGCGGGATAGAGCTAGTCATGTGATCGTACCTCATCCCTCTCTCAGGCTCCCAGACCTGCTTTCCTCTAACAGCCCCAGGCTTAACCCCACCATCCAGCAGCCCCAGAGAAAGGAGAGCTCCTCTTTCTCAAAAGTCCCAGGGCTGGTTCTCATTGGTCCATCTGAGACCACACCCTCATCTCTGAAGCAATCACTGTGGCCAGAGGACCCTGGGTCTCTCTGATTGGCTGAACCTGAGTCACGTGCCCACCAATGTCATCCCCTCCTCTCTGTCTTAACTGCCACGTGTTAAGGTATTTCTGCAGAGAACATGAGTGGTGGCCGGCAGCTTGTTATTGGAATCCATTGAATGGCCAGCACTTGAAAGGGTAACCTGGCACATAGCAGACATGAAGCTGCTCGGTCATGTGCGACTCTTTGCGACCCCATGGATAGTAGCCTACCAGGCTCCTCAGTCCGTGGAATTTTCCAGGCAAGAGTGCTGGAATGGGCTGTCATTCCTTCTCCAGGGGATCTTCCCCACCCGGGGATCAAACCCAGGTCTCCTGCATTGCAGACAGACAGACGCTTTACCCTCTGAGCCACCAGGGAAGCCCAAACTATATGCCTGGCACATAGTAAGTGCTCAACATAGTAAGTGCTCAATAAATGATGGTCACAGGTGGTGGGACACAGAGGGGAACTTGGGCAGGGGGTACCTCCTGAAGCTAATGCTTGAAGAATACAAGGTTCACTAAGCAGATGAAAGCAGAGAACCCTCCACACAGAGGAAGCACCTTGAACAAAGCAAAGGCTTCCACGGTATGGCCATGGTGACCGTAGGTCCTAGTGTACCTGGGGACAGAGGGAGATTGGATTGGTCCTATTTTGTGCCTGTCCTCCCAGTGTATTACTAATAGCAGCCCCCTTACACTGCAAAACTGTCAGGGAGTGCATGATAAATTATACAGTCATTACCACCCCTTATAGCCAAGCAGCTCCTTCATAAGGAAACCAAAGGCAGAAGAGGATGAGACTTACCCAAGGTCACCCAACATTTAGTAGCAAAGTCTGGACAGTCATATTCAAGACTCCTGACTCCCAGTCCAGTGCTCCTTCACCCTCCAGCTTATGAAATCAGCTCTCAAAGCCTGCATCAACTTCACCAGTCACATATCTCCCTTTTTCTCTTCTTGCCAAATTCTCCATAGGATTGTGACCAGATCCACGTGGACGATGTCTCATCCGATGACAATGGGCAAGATTTAAGGTAGGAATTCAGGGAATCAAAAATGCCCCTTCTGATTGCAAATCAAGCTCACCTATCACTGGGATGCAGAGAGGAGGCTGGTTATCAGTGAAGGGTGTGCCTGCCTCCACCATAACTGGGACTTGTTTCTCTGAACTCAAAAAGCACAGTCATGCCGCCAACCCTGCAGCTTCTTCCACATCATCTCAAGTCACTGGAGCTGAGCTTCCCACAAATCCCCTGTAACTCTGCTTCTGCTGATCTCTTTGTGGGTCTTTTTTTGCCCTGCTAACTAAAGTAATCCATGCATGGGGGCACAGGTTCAGTCCATGGTCAGGGAACTAAGATCCTGCAAGAATAAACTAATGCATGCATATTGTAAGAACTGTCATACACCACACCTAATCTTGCCTCCCAGAATCACTACCATCAAGAGTTTAGTACACCTTTTTCCAAGGATTGACTGCACTCATTAACATATATATATATATATATAAAATCTGATATAAGATCAACACAGTCAACACTCAAAAATATTTCTTGAATGAATAAATGGTATGTTGGTTTTCTAGGAAAATCACTCCAAGGACATGAATTCCAGAAATAAGGTCCCCAACTGCTCAAAATGAGACAGCTTTCTGAAGAATGTGGCTGAGGAATGTTCCAAGCCTGCCCACTATAAAAACAAAACCCTTGTTAATCTGTGCTTATCAAAATGATCACTATTCAGCACCTCTCGGCCCATCAAAAGTATTGTGAGACCAAAACGATGTTTTGCTTGTGGGCCGTTTGTGGTAATTTTACTTAGCATTGGCTTCTGAGGTGTGTCTTCCAACTTACTCCAAAAAAAAGAAATCAAAGTGTCTGTTACTGAGCCCTGCAAGTCTTTTCAAAGCCCAGCTCGATTAGAAGTGATTGGTAGGCATCGCCTGCTTCGCTTTAATTAGCCATTCAGAAAATCCTCTGCAGTCAGGCCTGGCCAGGACCAGGCTCCAGGGCCCGCCAGGACTGCTCAATTTATGGAGTAAATAAATCCCAGATCAAGGCTAATTGTGTCCTTTCCATGAAGTCATCCCTGGGAACCACTCTCCCTTTGAAAGCAATAAGCAACCAGCGTTCCATTTTTATCCTCTCTGCTGTAGTGGCTGGCTTGCATCGAAAGCGGTGCCCCTCTAAACCCTGACTCGAGCTAAGCTGTTGGGCACCAACTCACTTCAAGAATCCACAATCCAAGGGTGTTTTTTGCCCCTAGGAGCCAAATTCCCCATGTGTTCATTCAGGAAATATCTGTTAAGGACCTACTGTGTGCTAGGCATCAAACGCCTCCCCCCCTTTTTTTTCCCTCAGTTAATAGTGAAAACTGAGACTGCCCTGGTGGACCAATAGTTAAGACTCTCTGCTTCCAAGGCAGGGGTCACAGGTTTGATCCCTGGCCGGGGAGCTAAGATCCCACGTGCCACAAAGGTGGCCAAAAAATAATTAATTAAAAAAAAACAAACAGTGAAAAGAAACAGCGGTACCGTCCTTATCTTGCACCGTGCCCTGCTCCAGATGCTTCACATGGCTCACCTCATTGCGCCTTCACAGCAGTTAGGGAAAAGTGGCTCTTACCACCCTCGTTTTACACGGGAACAGGAGGTGCAGAGAGGTCAAGTAACTTGCCCAACCTGACACAGCTGGTAAGTGCGGGAGGCAGGATTCATGGACACCCTGCCCTGCCCTCCACCTCTTGGCAGCACATCCAGCCATCTCCCCAGGGTGTCCGCTGAGTTTTAAGTCAGCGTTTTTCAATAAATCCTCTAGCCTTTCTGCACTACCCAGGGAGGGGCTACTGGTGGCTACCCATCCCAGAGCTGACACCTGCCTCTCCCGGAGGCTCTCGGGTTAACCCGCCACCGCTGCTCTGTGTAGCACAGACTCTCCTCTGAGCGGTCCCTGCGATACCAAGGGAGCTTCCCCAGCGGGTCTGAGGCGGTGGATACTGGTCTGGGAAGTCGCACATGCGCGGTACCATCTCCCGTGAGTACCCAGGAGGTCGTGCCTGAGCTCCACTTCTCCAGGGATCCAGAAGAGTTTGAAAAAGGAGAAGAAGCCACTTTTGAAAAGGAGGAACGTTAGGGTGAATGGGTGCTCCAGCACCCAAGTTCACCGCCACTCAACCAAGGCCACAGATGGCTCTACAGTCACACAGACGCCCTCTGTGCCTGCCCAGCGGCTCCTCGTTGGAGGCTGCGGTGCTCAGACCACTGGATGGGAAGTGGTCTGAAGCTGTTCTTCCATAGACTCTTAAAAAAAAAAAAAAAAATGGAAAAGAAGTTGATAGAAATTAAGTGAAAAAACAAAATTCTCTAGCAAGATGAGAACCTTGACAGTACAGAGGAAGGAGTATGTGGCAATTTAAAGCGTGGGTTCTTGGGGCATGATTCTCCTTAGTAACATTTGTATTTCAAACCTTATGAACATTCCCTCTTATAATTTCTCTTCCTAGGGACATGGTCTTTGTATTGTAATTTATCAAAATCCACTGACTTTCATAAAAAATACGTATTTTCCCAACATATGTAAAAAAAAAAAAAAAAACTATAGTTGAATATCACTCATCAGGCTATTCATATCAGTGGTTTTAAATACTACTCCAAAATGTGAAACTTAAATTTCAGGAAAAAATGTCTTAATATTTTTTATAAAATATTGTGAAATATCCAAAATATTTTCCCTTTACTGTGGCAATTGAAAAGAACTCTTATAAAATTTCCTTTACTTGATAAAACTAATGAGTTAAAATTCTTTTTAAATCCAGAGTAAGAGACCTTATATACAGCAAGCTATGTAATGATTTCCATTTTAGACATAGTGGTGGTCACTCAGATAAGAAGTAACCTTGTATTTATCCAAACACCCAATAAAGCAAAATTCTCAGGTGGAAAAAGAAAAAGTGTCAGTTCTAGAAAAGAGGAGCCCTGATGGGATAAAGTCACATAGCCCCTTTCTCATCAGGTTAAGAATGTGCTCGAAAAGTGCCCAGCACAGTGAATAATCCTTACTAAATGGCTCTCTGTCCCTTTGATTAGATGTTGTCTGCTCCCTTTTACTAGTTGGGCTTATTTTATTTCTCTTTAGCCCCTGATCACCGCCACCCAAGGGAGGGGCTGAGAAAAAAGTGACAGCAACACCTCTGTGTGACAAACCCACCGGCATCTTTGGTGGGAAAGAGGAAGGATTCCATAATTTCACTTTCCAGTCCTCAGGAGAGATGGTCCCAGCTTGTGCAGGACTTCTGGGGCCAGAATCCATTGCGCCAGACCCGCTGGGGAGGCTCCCTTGCGGTTCAGGAACGGTGGGGAGGAGTCTGTGCTACACAGAGCAGCGGTGGGCGGGTTAACCCGAGAGCCTCTGGGAGATGCAGGTGTCAGCTCTGGGACCAGAGTCATGCAAACAAGTTGTTAGAACAGCCACATTTTATCTCCAGGCAGAAGACATTTTTTAGTAATGTTCTCAAGATCTCAGAAGTTACGATGTTAAATACCATGTTATCAAGCTAGTGGTCGAACAAGCTAATTACACACAATCTGTATTTTTCTTTTTTCTTTTTTTTTTTTGGTCATGCTACACAGCTTAGGAGATCTTAGTTCGCTGACCAGGGATTGAACCCACACCCTCAACAGTGAAAGCATGGAATCCTAACCACTGAACCACCAGGGAATTCCTCATCTATTTAAATCTGAGTAATTCAGTAAAAAGCAGAGCAGAGACTGTGATTACCCCTATTCGAATCTACCATCTCCAACTCACCACTTGCTGATATTATGACTTACTTGCTTCTAATCTTGTACACACTCACAAATGTCTGTGAAAAATGACCCAGGTGAATGTGTGTGTGTTTATGGCCATATGGGCAAGAATTTGTCTGAAGAACAGCTTGTGTCAGCCCATTGGTATCTCTGGGATTGTCCATCCAGCCTCCTCTGGAGAGAATCCCTGCGTCTGCAGCTGAGCCCTTTCACATTAAGCCACCCTGCTCAGTGTCCTCCTGGGCCGCCTGCCCCAGTGGTGAAATCTGATTTCAAATTTGAGGCATCACGTAAGGCATCTCTGTGGATCCTGCAAGGGTTTTGTTGTCACCAGTTTGATATTCAGGCTGAGCCCCACGCACAGGAGAGAATGACCCAGCACTTCCCACTTCCAAATTCCCTTTTCTCTGTCGCAGCACTTGTGTTGAACTGGGGATACCTAGGGTACAATTCCCCAGTGTTGTTTCATTCCTAGTGCATCACATCTCCACCCTTAACCCATCACAGATAATCCAGAAACAACAAAATAATAGGAAGAGAAAAACGTCAGCCAGCTGCCCCCGCCGCCATTGAGAGGCCCTGGTACCACGCTGAACTGCTCCCCACACCACACCCAGGCTTTTTCTCTCTGAAGAGACCTTCACTGTGGAAGTTTTTGGTCCACATATTGCCTTGTGACGTCCCATGATTTTGCAGACCTGTACCAGGCTTCCGGTGGAGGGAAAGAAAATGGTGTTCCATGAGACCTGGGGTTTTCCTTCTCACGCTCTAGCTGCTGTAGGTGACAAATCGCCCACAGTTCCCCCTTCTGGTTCCCAGCTGGCACTCCTGTCATTAACTTCCAGTGATGCTCTGACATGTCCCCAGGGCATGCTTCATGCTGACGGAGGGTTCTATCTACAAAGTACCAGCAATCAACTCTGCCTGATTTTTTCTTTTTTTGGCTTCAGCGCTGTGCACAGGCTTTCTCCACTTGGGGCAAGCAGGGGCTACTCCTCCTTGCAGAGCGCAGGCTTCTCACTGAGGTGGCTTCTCTTGTTGCGGAGCACAGGCTCCAGACTGCGGGCTCAGTAGTTGTGGCCTGGGGGGCTTAGCTGCTCTATAGCACATGGGATCTTCTGGGACCAGAGATTGAACCTGTGTCCCCCACACTGGCAAGTGGATTCCCAACCACTGGACCACCAGAGAAGTGTGACTGCCTAGTTTAAAAGATAAAATTAGCGTGGGGAATGCCTATGGAAAGACACAGAGATGCTCACAGCAGAGGAAGAAAGGGTTAGCCGCCAGGCCTTTCGAGGCATGTGAGGCAGAGCAGATTTGGGGATCAAAGTATCAAGAGCTCACTGGTATTTTCTTCTGGACTCTTCTCTCGGGGTGAACCGAGGCCAACCACTTTTTTGGAATTGCCTTTCCAGCTTCAGATTCCAAAGTGGGGGAGAGAGAGGCTTTCCTTGGCTTGCACTGCATGCAGGGAACAGAATGACTGCCCCTCAAAAAAAGAAAAAAAAAACAGAGATGTTCTTTGATACCAGAAGGAAAGAGAATGGATGCCCACTGGGCATGTGCACAGGATGCCACTGTTGTTTGGGAAGTTAATGAAAGCTCTGATCCTGCTTCTCCCAGAACGCAGATACTCAGAGCATCCTCGCACGTTCGGGGACACAGGCAAACATAAGCCCACCCACGAGTCTCCTGGTGAGAAGCTCCCACCTCCCCGCAATAACGCTGTCTCTTCTCCCTCTGCCGTCTCCCCAGCACCTACAACTTCTCCGCCGATGGCTTCCACAGTTCGGCCCCAGGAGCCAACCTGTGCCTGGGCTCCGGCGTGCACGGCGGCGTGGACTGGATGAGGAAGCTGGCCTTCCGCTACCGGCGGGTGAAGGAGATGTACAACACCTACAAGAACAACGTCGGTGGTGAGCGGGCCGGGGAGAGGGCGCTCGGAGGGTCTGCCTGCCTGGGCCCCGGGCGCACCCCCGGACCGAAGGGAATTCATCAAGAATGGATGCTGTCACTCACATCCCACATGCGCGGCGCCAGGCTCCGAGAGGCCCGCAGACCCTAGCTCACCTGGGGTGGCCCTCGTGACGCCCTCTGGGAGAGGGCACTATGATCTCATCACCCCCACTTTGGGTCTGGGGAAGCTGAGGAAGCGATGACATGTCCTGCCCATGCATGATCACGCCTCCGGCCCCGCCGTGGTTCTCCACCTCTGGTCCTCGGACCAGCAGCATCAGGGTCACCGGGAGGCTTGTTGGAAATGCATTCTCTGGCCCCCACCTCAAACCTGTCAGATCGGAGCTCTGGGGTGGGCCTGGTCCTCTGTATCTTGACTGGCCCTCCAGGTGATTCTGATGCTTGTTGAAAGCTTGAGGGCCACAGGCTTCAGCCCTCACTACTCAGATTGTGGCCCCTGGAGCAGCCACATGTGCATCACCTGGGAGCTGGTGAGAATTGTAGACACCCAGGCCCCTCCCAAGGCAACTGAGTCAGATCTGTGTCTTTAACAAGATTCCCAGGTGATTCGTGAAAACACTGGTTCGCAAGCTTGGCTCATATTGGAACCCCCTGAGGAATTTCCCCTTCTGCTTTCCTTGGCCTGGCTGCCGCTTGGCTTCGGGACTTACTGAGTTCCCTGCGCAATTCTACTGTGCGGCCAAGTCGTGAAAGCCACCAGCTTCAGTGGCAGGAGAGCGTTGGTTTATCACACTGAACAAGAAACCTGGAAGGGGCTGGAGGCAGGGTGGGTTCACCAATGACCAGGCCCTTGATCAATATTTCTGGAATTCTCTAGGCCTTTGACTCTTAACAGGTGAGGCTGCTTCTTCCCTGGGAGGTACATGGGGATGTTTTTGATTATCACGACGTCTCTAACCAGCTACTGGCCGGTAAAGGGAATTAGATTTGAGTAGGCGGATAATAGAATCTGCCGTCTACACCTTGACCCCATTCCCGGAAAGAGTCGAGTCCCGGGAAGAATTCAGGGTCTCCAACTGGACAGAATCCACTTCTAGTCCCAGCGCGGCCACTTTCTAACTCCCTGAGCCTTAGTTTCTTAAGTCTATGAAATGGGGATAAAAATAATTCTGCTTCCCTGGTGACTGAAAGGTTTGTTGTTAATGCATACAAAAGGCAGGACTGTGCCTGGAATGCAGCAGGCACTCAGTAAACAGTAGCATTTATCACTGGTTCCTTTCAGTTTCGCTGTCTTTTAGATTCTTCTCTGTTTGCTTTCTGCGGGTAGAGCATCAGTCCTTCAGGACAGATTTTCTGCCTTGTCTGAGGCTGCAGTCCTGGCAACAGCGAATGTTTATTGAGCATTTCCTCCATGCGAGGCTCTGTTATGAAGGCTTTTTTGTCTAATAGGTTTTTTGCTCTTCACAACACCTCTGTAACAACTTTCTTTTAAATAATTTTTCTATTATTTCTTTTGGCCTGTGCTGGGTCTTCGTTGCTGCACGGGCTTTTTCTCTAGTTGCAGAGAGCAGGGGGCAGCTCTCGAGTTGTGATGCAGGGGCTTCTCACGGCAGTGGCTTCTGTTGCAGAGCACCGGCTCTAGGGCGTGTGGGCTTCAGTAGCTGCGGCTCCCAGCCTCTCGAGCACAGGCTCAGTAGTTGTGGCGCACGGGCTTAGTTGCCTCGTGGCATGTGGAATCTTCCCAAATCAGGGATCGAACCTGTGTCTCCCACACTGGTAGGCGGATTCTTCACCACTGAGCCACCAGGGAAGCCAGGTATCAGTTTTTATCACGCATGTTGTACCAAGGTGGAAACTGCGGTCAGAGAGTCTCACAGCCCAGGTGGCAGAGCGAGTCCTGAGCCGGTGACTTCTCCACCTCTGCCCACACTTCACGGCCTCTCACACCCAAGCCTGTCAGCTGCAGGAAGGAAGCAGAGAGCTTCGTGGTCAGCCCTGCCTGCTCACCCATCTCTGCACACAGATGGAGGGAAGCAGGTGTGCTTGGAGTAGGGGTGACAGGGACCGAGTCAGCCAACAGAGGCCCTCGGGTCCTCATCCAAGTTAAGCCCCAGGAAATGCTCAGGGCTTCTGTCGGGCTGTTCTGCTTTCCAGTCAGCTCAGGGGAAATTATCTGATGTATCAACAGGCAAGGAGCTGGCGGCTGGCAGAACACCGGTGCGCAGCCCCTTCCTGCTGCCCCGCCCTCAGCTATTTCTGCATCACAGAACCAGCCCAGTGAGGGCTGCAGCCGCCAACCCAGGAGTCACTGTAGACAGCAGCATCCTAAGGGTTTCAGTAAGTGTGTCTGGAAAAGAGCAAGATACAGGATGTAAAGAGAAAATGCTTAATAAGTCAGCATCTGGGAGGCAGTGAATGATCAATCCATCCATCCATTGAGCCTATCAGTCAATCTCAAAATAAAATTTAGGTCACTGGACTGAAGTTGTCCTTGGGTGTCACCTGACTTGAAACCTCAAAGTACAGTAGCTAGACTCCCTTTCTGTCACCCTACTTCCCCAGATCTCTAAAATGATAACTGTATGTTTTTTTGCTTTGTCCACAGGCTTGATAGGAGCTCCCAAAAGAGAGACCTGGCTACAGCTCAGAGCCGAGCTGGAAGCTCTGACTGACCTCTGGCTGACCCACTCTCTGAAGGCACTAAACCTCATCAATTCCCGGTAGGTGGGAGCCCCCATTTCTCTTTGTGCCGCTGAACTTTCTCCCATTCAAGGCTGGTGGCCCCTTCACGTCCACAGTGGGACAATCGAACTCTCCAAATTCTCCCTGGCACACTTTCCAGACATTTGATAAAGCTGGGATGTACCAGGCACCATGGACACCTTGTCCCATAGATGAGTAGATAGCTGCAGAGACTCAGTCAGGGGCCAGCAGAGCTAAAGACTTTGGTCCGTAGGTCTGTCTTCTCCTGTCCACTCTTGCCCACAACACCCTGCAGCCACAACATTGCCCGGTGAAAACCATTTTATAGAATGCCCCAGTTTATCTGGTGGGCCCTTAGTGAGGTCAGGGGAGTCCAGTTTCATTCTAGGCCTCCTAATAAATTGCCTCTTACTCTTAAAAAAAAAAAAAAATCACCTGCAGCAGAGAACAAATTACTCTGTACCAACATCAGAATTCTTGTGACCCAATACATGAATGGTTACAAAATGGCAGCCCGTGAGCTGAATCCACCCTACTGATGCATTTTGTCTGATACACACTTGGCCCCAAAGACAGGGAAGGTTAATCCAGAACCGAAAGGTTTTGAGGATGTCAGGTGTCAGAACTCGCACGTGCTTTCCAGTCCTTATGCCAGGCCTCACGTCTCCCTGCTCTCCCACACTTGTTCTGTACCGCTCAGGTACGTTTCCAGCAGGTCCCTGCAGCTATTTTAGTGACCCTTGCAATTAACATTTGCTTTGTAAATAGAAGTATTATACTTGTATTCAATTGTAATGCGTCAGGAGGCTTAAAAGAGAGGAATGGCGGGAGGATCCTGGAGCTCCATCCACCCTCACCTGAAGATGACTTGGCCAGAGCCTCCAAACCGCACCAGAATTCCCACCAACTCCAGGCTCAGCTACTAAACTCCTTGTGCTATCCTGGAGTTCTGACCCACAGTCTTCTTTGTCCTCAGGCCCAATTGTGTCAACGTGCTGGTCACCACCACTCAACTAATTCCTGCCCTGGCCAAAGTCCTGCTGTACGGATTGGGTTCTGTGTTTCCTATTGAGAACATCTACAGTGCAACCAAGACAGGTAGGGGAACCTGCACCTACAGGGGGAGGGTAAGGTCGACTTTGCCTGCCGGGATGAGAGGTTTAACGACACCAGGGAAGTTAAAGAATTTGTCCGAGGCATGACCAAATTCCCCAAACCACTCTCATAACCTCTGCTTCTAGAGAAATTGCTTAGTTTTGCAGTTTTCCAAAGTGTATTAGTAAGATATGCACAAAGCTGCTATTAACAAATACCCGCAAATACAAGGGTTTAATTACATTAGTGCGTGTATGTGTGCTAAGTCGCTTCAGTCATGTCTGACTCTTTGCAACCCTGTGGACCACAGCCGACCAGGCTCTTCTGTCCATGGGATTCTCCAGGCAAGAATACTGGAATGGGTTGCCATGCCCTCCTCTAGGGGATCTTCCTGACCCAGGGATCGAACCCTCATCTCTTTTGTCTCCTGCATTGGCAGGCAGGTTCTTTACCTCTAGCCCCACCTTTGGGAAGACCCTAATTACATTAGGGCCAAAGCTAAGTTCTCTCAGAGGTCAAACAGACCAAAGGCGAGTGATCCAGGCTGATGGGGTGATTCTGTTCATACTCATCCAGGAAGCAAGGTTCTTCCCATTTTTCCCATCATCATCCCTTCTAATTTTATTCTAATGTATATGGTCAAATCAGAATCTGCCATATTGTTATTCTAGCTTATGGGAAGGGAGAAAAGAGGAAGGGGTGATACACCGCCAGTATTCTAAAAATAACACCGGGGGCGGGGTTTACTTCTACTCACCTATTGGCCTAGCTTAGTCACGTGGCCACAACTAGTTGCCAGGGAATCTGGGAAATGTAGTCCATAGCTAAATGACCATAGCTAAGTCCATGGGGTCGCTAAGAGTCGGACACGACTGAGCAACTTCACTTTCACTTTTCACTTTCATGCATTGGAAAAGGAAAGGGCAACCCACTCCAGTATTCTTGCCTGGAGAATCCCAGGGACGGGGAAGCCTGTTGGGCTGCCGTCTATGGGGTCGCACAGAGTCGGACACCACTGAAGTGACTTAGCAGCAGTAGCAGCAGCAGGCCCGGGTAAAACTCGGGAAATTCTATTATTAAGGAAGAATAGGAAAACATTTCCCACCCCAGGATGGTACATGAGGTGGTTTTATTTTAGGTAGTACATTGAATAACCTAACTTTGAACCACACAGAAGACTGTTGATTTTTTTAATGCTCTTTCAAGAAGTGTCTCAATTTAGTGTTATCCTGTTTCAACAACTCTTTCATATTTGCTGATCTCCCTTATTAACAGATAAAACACCTTAGGCTCAGAGCTCTCATCAAATAAGAGAATTCAGTAACTAAAAATGAACAGCAGCATTGTCATCAGGACAAGTAATATTGGTTTTTCTGGGGTAGGGGTAGAGGGACACTGTGTCTTGATTAGTGTGTGTGTGTGTATCACCTAAAAATGTATAATAATACAAAATCTAGTTAAGATGTTTTTGATGAGATATTTTTACCTGTGTTTTGTTTTGGAGAAAAAATCAATTTATAATATATACTTTGGAAGCATTTCCTTAGAGCAGAGCCTTTACTAAAGTTCTAGACCAGAGATGGCACTGGATATCCTTCAGTGCTCAGGGTGGCAAAGAAATTAGCCAGCCCAAAACGTCAGGAGCACCGAGGCTGAGAAATGCTGATATAGGTGAAGCGCTCAGCAGGCACCAGCATAGAGTCACAGCTGTCACGATTAGAACGCTTCTCGTTATGATGGTAGTTCCTAAACTTGCCGACGAGGTCAGGTTGAGCTAAGATCTGAATTCAGTGTGCCAGGATTGATGCTGCTGCCTGGCCACCTGGGACGAAGGAAAACATGAAAAGATGATCATCTACACGAAGCAAGAGAAAAACAAACCAGGGAATCACATGAGGGCCACCCTGGTGCCAGGCTGCCCATCTTCGGACACGTGAAGCCCGACACTTCTGCTTCCTAACCCTGGGACCCTGGGCAGATCACCTCACCTCTCGGGGCTTCACGTCTAATCTGTAAAACGGGTCCATCGCTCTTACACCGGACAGCTGCACAGACACCAGAGCGTGTTTCAAACCCCTGTTCTGCCTTTCTGCTGGGTCCCCGTGGACCAGCCTCTTAACCACTCTGGGCCTCTGTCTTGTTGTCCTGTCGCCTGGGGACAGGGACACCTCCAGGTTTGCTCAAGGATGAAATGATTCATCCCAGGTCCTTAGGAAGATGGCTGCACAAAGTAAGCTCTTATTAGTGGTGATTATTCACCGCAGCCCCAGGTCCTCACCGAGCATCTCCCTTTCCTTCCGTGCATGCAGGGAAGGAGAGCTGCTTCGAGAGGATAATGCAGAGGTTTGGCAGAAAGGCCGTCTACATCGTGATCGGCGATGGAGTGGAAGAGGAGCAGGGAGCCAAAAAGGTACTTCCTCCACGAAGCTCTCAGGCTGCTTCCCCCTCCTCTGTTGAGCCTGTCTCCTTTCCAGGCTCTTTGGTCACTGGTCCACTCCCACTCAGAAATCGCAGAAGCATCCTGAGTCATTTCCTTCTGCAAATCCCCCCTCCGTGCCTTTGGCTGCCGCCCCTGGTAGCCTTGCATTGTTTCTGGGACAACTGCTCAGGAGCCCAGAGACCCTCCGTCAGGGCAGGCTGGTGGGGGAGCTGGTGCACGTGTGTGTTTTATTTAATACTCACTGATCATATGTTCCAGGAACCCTTCCCAGTTAATAAAGACAGCATTAAGCTAATAAAAAAGAAAATCCTGCTTTTGTGATCTCAGGCCCATGAGGAGACAGGCAGGGGGGTTCTGGTGGCCGTAGCTCTGTTCTTGGAAAAGAAACAGCTGCTAAAGTCTGGGGTCTGGACCTGTCGACAGCATCCCAGAGAGCCTGCCGCCCCCCCCCACCCAGAGGCCTGGGAAGTGGATTGTTAATGTCACAGAGCTTAATTTGGGGGACCTGAATTCCCCCTTCCTGTCTCAGAAACAGATTCTAAGGAAATGCAAAAATGTTTAGGGTCTCAGTGGATGAAACCCACAAGAAGATGGAAGGTCCTGAGACGGGCTTGGGAGAGGGGAAGCTTAGAAGGCTTTGCATGTACTGGTCCAGCCTCCTGGAAGGCTCCTCCCTTTCCCTTCCTTGCTCCTCCCCTTACTCTTCCTGATTCATCCTTTTCCCACCTCAGCCTCCCTCCAGAGGAGGATTTCCCTCCCAGCTCCCACTCCGACCTTCCAGCTCAGTGAAGCCTGCCTGCACTTCCCTCCCCCAGCTCTCCATATTCCTCCTCCAAGGGCGTATCCCCTCTTGTCATGAAAGAGTTACCTTTGTGACTCGTGGCTGCATCACCGACCCTCCACCTGGAGTGCAAGCTCCGTTAGCTGAGCACCTACTGTGTGTGGCCTCTCTTGCAGGCGCTGTGCCTGGGCAGTGAGCAGAACACACGGACCGTCTCACCCCTCACTCAGCTCACAGCCTGGGGACAAGCAGTCAGCACCTAAGTGTAACAAGCGTGTCAGATGACCACCAGAGCTTGGGAGAAAAGTAAAGCGGGGAGTGGAAAACAAAGGCGGCGCTGGGGGGGGCAGGCTAGGAGTGTATGTGGTGATCAAGGCCGGCCTGGCTGCGAGGTGACAGCCGAGCAGAGGTGGGAGGAGAGGAAGTAAGCCAAGTGAGCATCCGTTAGTTCAGTCGCTCACTTGTGTCCGACTCTTTGCAGCCCCATGGACTGCAGCATGCCAGGCTTCCCTGTCCATCACCAGCTCCCGGAGTTCACTCAAACTCATGTCCATTGAGTCAGTGACACCATCCAACCACCTCTTCCTCTGTCATCCCCTTCGCCTCCTCCTTCAATCTTTCCCAGCATCAGGGTCTTTTCTAATGAGTCCATTCTTTGCATCAGGTGGCCAAAGTGTTGGAGTGTCAGCTTCAGCATCAGTCCTCCCAATGAATATTCAGGACTGATCTCCTTTAGGATGGACTGGTTGGATCTCCTTGCAGTTCAAGGGACTCTCAAGAGTCTTCTCCAACACCACAGTTCAAAAGTAACTTTTCCCTCTGATGAAGTGAGCATCAGAGGGAGGGAATTTTGGGAGAGGAACCAAGGAGTTCAAAGGTCCGAAGGCTGGAGCTTCCTGCAGAGAGGTGGGGTGGCCTCAGGGATGCACCAAGCAAAGGGCACGGAGGGTCAGGGAGGTGCAGTCGTGGAGGTGCCTTGGGCCTTCAGAGGGACTTCAGCTTTTACTCTGAGTACTTCTTTTTAAAGCAGATTTCTTTAACTTTAAAAATGAACTGATTTTGAGGGACTTCTTTACCTGGCTGTCCTTACCACTGGCCCTCCAGTGGCTAAGACTCCACACTCCCAATGCAGGGACATAGGTTTGATCCCTGGTCAGGGAAGTGAGATCCCATACACCACACGGCATGGCTTACATTCAATTTAGAGGAGAAAATATTAATCATAGCTATTGGGGTGACCATGAAAAAAGCTGAGCACCGAAGAATTGATGCTTTTGAAATGTGGTGTTGGAGAAGACTCTTGAGAGTCCCTTGGGCTGCAAGGAGAACCAGTCAGTCCATCCTAAAGGAGATCAGTCCTGAATATTCATTGGGAGGACTGATGTTGAAGCTGAAACTCCAATACTTTGGCCACCTGATGTGAAGAGCTGACTCATTTGAAAAGACCCTGGGAAGGATTGAAGGCAGGAGGAGAAGGGGACGACAGAGGATGAGATGGTTGGATGGCATCACCGACTTAATGTATATGTGTTGAAGCAAGTTCCAGGAGTTGGTGATGGACAGGGAAGCCTGGCATGCTGCAGTCCATAGGGTCACAAAGAGTCGGACACAACTGAGCAAGTGAGCTGACTGATATGGATGATACACCAGGATATGACCAAAACAGTGGTGTGAACCTCATGAATTATCACATGAATCCAGGACCAGTGTGCCAGGTCAAGAGCTGGTCTCTGGTGAACCTACCTGAAGCCCACTTCTGGGGTGGGAGGGGGAGTCTAGAGCCCCTTTTCCAAGTTCAGATCTAACTGAGAACTTCTGCCCAAGCATGTGACAGCGATCAAAATAAACTTTAACTCTGATAGAAGCAGATTGAGAACCTGCTTAGGCCTCTGGCTGTGGGCACCTCCCTACCCGCCCTCTGGTTCTCACCTGGAGAATGACAAGGAAGTCCATGGAGCAGTCACTGCTGTTTACTTGCCTTCTCACGTCAAAGGGCGTTTCTTAGGACAGTGTAGCAGATGTTTTCAAACGTCTTCAAATGAGTCAGCTCTTCGCATCAAGTGGCCAAAGTATTGGAGTTTCGGCTTCAGCGTCAGTCCTCCCAATGAATATTCAGGACTGATCTCCTTTAGGATGGACTGGTTGGATCTCCTTGCAGTTCAAGGGACTCTCAAGAGTCTTCTCTAACACTGCAGTTGCATCAATTCTTCGGCGCACAGGTTTCCTTATAGTCCAACTCTCACATCTATACATGACTACTGGGAAAACCATAGCCTTGACTAGATGGACCTTTGTTGGCAAAGTAATGTCTCTGCCTTTTAATATGCTGTCTAGTTTGGTCATAATTTTCCTTCGAAGGAGTAAGCATCTCATTTGAAGAGACCCTGATGTTGGAAAAGATTGAAGGCGGAAGGAGGGGATGACAGAGGATGAGATGGTTGGATGGCATCACCGACTCAATGGACATGAGTTTGAGTAGATTCCAGGAGTTGGTGATTGACAGGGAGGCCTGGTGTGCTGCAGTCCATGGGGTCACAAAGAGTCAGACTGAGCGACTGAACTGACTGAGCAAATGTTTTGAAATGATTATTTACTATCCTGAAATGAAATACTAATGGATAATAAAACCCCCTTAAAACCATAATGGCCTGCCCCAGGAAAATTTTAAAAGAAAAAAAAACCATAGCGTCCTGGAGATCAACATCCAGTGATAGAGAGAGAGATAAGGGCGGGGCCTCCCTGGTGGTCCGGGGGTTAAGACTTCGCCTTCCAGTGCTGGGGGCGCAGATTCTATCCACAGGGGGCTAAGATCCCACATGTCTCGAGACCAAAACATAAAGCAGCAGCATCTGGTAACAGATTCAATAAAGAGTTTAAAAATGGTCTACATCAAAAAAAATTTTTTTAATGAAATAAGGGAAAGTCATTTGTACTCAAGGGTTCCTCAGGTGGCGATAGTGGTAAAGAATCCACCTGCTAATGCAGGAGACGTGAGAGACACAAGGTCGATCCCTGGGTCAGGAAGGTCCCCTGGAGGAGGGCACGGCAACCCACTCCAGTATTCTTGCCTGGAGAATCCCATGCACAGAGGAGCCTGGCGGGCTACGGTCTATAGGGTCGCAAAGAGTTGGACACGACTGAGCACACACACGTATTTATACTCACAATAACATGTGCTCCAGTAGGTAAATGTTTGAGCACAGAGCCTTGCACCCAGAAGTGCTGTCACTGCGGATGCAGCCCAGCAAATGCAGGAGGACACGCATGTGCAGTCTCGGCCACTCACAAAGCCATCGAGCTGCTGCGGCCGTCACGTGATTGCTCCAAACTGCAGAGCAACCCGTGGTTAGGCTCGGAGTAAAACAAAATATAGGCTTCCCCAGTTCACACAGTAATTGCAGCCCTGGAAAACGTTTATTAAAAGCATGTGAAAGATACTCTATTTATGTGGCAAAGTGGAGTTAAGGGTCTCCACTCAGGTTATTATGAATGGGTTTATACTTAAATATCTGGCAGAACATTTGAAAATCATTCAAGTCTAAGGTGTGTGGGATGAAGCAGGCACCTGCCCCATGTGTTGTGCCCCCCAATCATGACAACAGTCAAAACTCACACAGTCACTCCTAGGGGGCAGGCTGCTGCTTTGAGAACTGTTAGTCCAGGGTCGCCCTCCCTTAGAGAGCCAGGAGGAGGGGGAGCTGAGAGATGCCTCTTGATAAACTAAAGGAGTCCTTTTTTTTTTTTTGAGATCTTAGTTCTCCAAGCAGGGATTGAACCCATGCCCCGTGCAGTGGAAGCACAGAGTCTTAACCACTGGACCTCCAGGGAAGTCCTGGAGGTGCCTCTTTCAACTCTGTGTCCCTGGCGCCTCCCTCGCTTCACCCTACAGCCACCTGGCTCTCACAGAAACAGGTGGCCAGGGGAGCGTATTTTGCCCTAAATCCCAGCTCTGCCATTGTTGGCTGTGTGGCCTTCAGCCAGTAGCAACCCTCTCTGAGCTGCCTTTTTAATCTATCACACCTGCAGAGAACAGACACCAGGGGGGCCAGCAGAGGAACCGTGCAGAGTTAGCCCTCAGTAGCCCAAAGCTACTACTCAATAGCCCAAAGTTACTACTCCCTGGGGCTGCAGGAGAAAGCTAAATCCATCTTCAGAAATTCAGAGGAGGGTCTCTCTCCAGGGGAGCCAGCAGAGAAAGAAAACAGGAGTCCGAATTTACACATAACAAAGAGGGAAGATGAATTGAGCAAAGAATCTAATTAAAAATAAGCAAAGAAGAGGGGGTTTCCCTGGTGGCTCAGTGGTAAAGAATCCACCTGCCAATGCAGGAGATACAGGTTTGATCCCTGATCCGGGAGGATCCCACGTGCCACGGAGCAACTGAGCCCATGCATCAAAACTGCTGAGCCTGTGTTCTAGCGCAGGAGCCTTACCTACTGAGTCCGCTTGCCCTGAGACCGTGGTCGACAACAATAGAAGCCACTGCAATGAGAAGCCTGAACACCACGCCTGAAGAGTAGCCCCTGCCCCTTCAGCTAGAGAAAAGCCCTCATGGCAATGAAGACCCAACGCAGCCAAAGATAAATAAGGCAAAGAAGTTTATCAAAGAAAACCGGGGAAGTCTGATAAAAAAAAAAAAAAGTAAACTGATATCAAAAAAGCCAAATGTCATCACAATAAATGGGAATGAAGCACAATTTCAAAGTCAGTGATTTTCTGACAGTTTTTTTTTTTTAAGCTGGCTGAATGTGAAAGATTCCTAATATAGAGAACAGTTGAAAAATACAGAAAAAGTGTTCATATGTATACTAACAATGAAAGCCAGTATAGCTGTATTAATATCAAAGAAATGGATTTTAAGGTGAACGTCATTACTAAAAAATTAGAAATATAAAAGTATTCATTTGAGCTAAACTTCAGTTCAGTTCAGTTCAATTCAGTCGCTCAGTTGTGTCTGACTCTTTGCGACCCCATGAACCACAGCACGCAAGGCCTCCCTGTCCATCACCAACTCCCGGAGTTCACCCAGACTCACGTCCATCGAGTCGGTGATGCCATCCAGCCATCTCATCCTCTGTCGTCCCCTTCTCCTCCTGCCCTCAATGCCTCCCAGCATCAGAGTCTTTTCCAATGAGTCAGCTCTTCGCATGAGGAGGCCAAAGTATTGGAGTTTCAGCTTTAGCGTCAGTCCTTCCAATGAACACCCAGGACTGATCTCCTTTAGGATGGACTGGTTGGACCTCCTTGCAGTCCAAGGGACTCTCAAGAGTCTTCTCCAACACCACAGTTCAAAAGCATCAATTCTTCGGCCCTCAGCCTTCTTCACAGTCCAACTCTCACATCCATACAACTTGCAGGTATCTAATAAAATAGCTTGGGCTTCCCTGGTGGCTCAGAGGGTAAAGCGTCCGCCTGCAATGTGGGAGACCAAGGTTCAAATCCCGGAAGGAAATGGCAAGCCACTCCAGTACTCTTGCCTGGAAAATTCCATGGACAGAGGAGCCTGCTAAGCTAACGTCCATGGGACTGCACAGAGTCACACACGACTGAGCAACTTCACAATACAATAGCTTAAATAAGAAAAAAAACAAAGTCAGCCCACATAACAAAAACTCACCCCAGTATCTTGTTTGGGCGAAGTCCACAGGAGCAAGTGTCACTGAATCCAGGCTGAGGGAGTGGGTAAGGTAGTCCTCAGCAGGGCCAGGTTTTGTTCAGCGGAGTTTGCGACGCCAGAGATGCCGGCTGGCAGCTTCAAGAGCGGAAAGCCGACTCTTTCTCCTGTTAGCTGCCCAAAGGGCGGGGCCAGCACCAGGGGCCCAGGCCCCTTCCGTCTCGTTGCTCTGCCAGTCCTAGTACTGCTCTTACCACACAGACCGCTTCTCTCCCCTCCACGTCTGCATTGCCCCCACCAGGAAAATCAAGGCGAGGGCGGAGGGGAGGACTTCCCGGCCCTTTAAGAGCACAGAAGATACAGGTCGACATCACGGCTGCTCAAATCCTATTGGACGGATTTTTGAGTCAGAAAGTCACACCTTGCCACAAAGCGAGCTGGAAGATGTAGCCTTGATTCTCAGCCACTCCTGCCTAGCAAGGAAAGAAACGAAGAAAAGGAAGAAAACAAGGAAGGAACATTTTCTGAGAGAGAAGGGGAGAATGAATGTAGGGAGCCAGCCAGCAGTCTCCATCACAGACGGCAGGCGGCGGGGCTGTAACTCATCCCAGCCTTCAGTTCAGTTCAGTTGCTCAGTCGTGTCTGACTCTTTGCCACCCCATGGACTGCAGCACACCAGGCCTCCCTGTCCATCACCAACTCCTGGAGTTTACTCAAACTCATGTCCATTGAGTCGGTGATGCCATCCAACCATCTCATCCTCTGTCATCCCCTTCCCCTCCTGCCTTCAATCTTTCCCAGCCTCAGGCAAAGAGTCGGTTCTTTCCAATGAGTCAGTTCTTCGTATCAGTTGGACAAAGCACTGGAGTTTCAGCTTCAGCATCAGTCCTTCCAATGAATATTCAGACTGATCTCCTTTAGGATGGACTGGTTAGATCTTCTTGCAGTCCAAGGGACTCTCAAGAGTCTTCTCCAACACCACAGTTCAAAACCATCAATTCTTCAGTGCTCAGCTTTCTTTATAGTCCAACTCTCACATCCATACATGACCACTGGAAAAACCATAGCTTTGACTAGACAGACCTTTGTTGGTAATGTCTCTGCTTTTTAATATGCTGTCCAGGTTGGTTACCCACTACTCTTTATTACTGATGTCATCATGTTATTTAATCCTCCAAGCCCCTCCCCCCACCCCACTTCATTTTATAGAGGACCTGTTTGAGACTCAGAGAGGTTAATTAACTTACTTAAGGTCACACAGCTGGTCATGTAAACTGCTACGTGTTTTGTGCCAAACTCCTGGTAGGAAGGAGGCGGACTTAGGAGTTTCAAACACTGTCGTTCCGCACCCCCAAGCTGGTCAGAAGAGAGTGGAGTCCACCAAAGAAGACTAGGGCACACCACCCCCATACGCCAAGCTCCCCTGAAAATGCCCACCAGTGTCTGAAGCAGCAGCCCCAGCACGTTAATGAGCAGCTCTGTGCGCCAGCAGCTCTCCTGGCCTGATGGATGGGCCTCATTAGCCCAGGCCGCCGGACACCTGAGCAGCGTGAAATACGGCGACAGGACGGGGGCTTCGGCTGTCTCAGCTGACAGTGTTGTTAATATCTCCATTTTAGCGGGTCATTTGTCTCCACCTCTCCACAAGTGATAAATCCACCCGGGCTCTGCAGCCACCAGGCCTGGGAGGGAGGCTGCTGAGACAATCTCTTCCCCTTTGCTCATTTCCTCCCAGAAAAATAAATTACATTGTTTAAGGAGGGACTGGATTGGTCAGGCAGCCACCAACATCCATCTTCGCAGAGAATGAAAGGCTCAGCCAGGCTGAGGGGAGGGGCGGGGGGCTGAAAGGCATTAAAGAGATGGCATCTGTTGCCCACGATGGATCATTTTTTGCTTCCTTTGGGCAAAAGAGAAAAAGATGTGTCCATTGAGAACTTAGCTTTGAAAAACTCTTCTTCCCTCTTCTTCTTCCTCCCTTCCTTTTTTCTTTCATTCCACAAATATTAAGTGCCCACTGTGGGCCAAGAGGCATGCTAGGCAGCAGTGAACGTGACCTTCCAAGCTCAGACCCTCCTCGGGGCCTTTGCACTTGCTGTGTCTTCAGCCTTGACTACCTCCCCCCGACATTTGCATGGCCCCTGCCTTCCCATTCTCTGGGGCCTACTTAAATGTCACCCCTCTGGAGACACCTGCTCTGACCCAGCTATCAAAAGTGCAGACCCCCCAGAGGCAGGAAAGGGTTTATTGTGCTCCTGGAACCAAAAGGACACTTGTATAGTTTCTACTCTGTGGGCAAAAAACCTCACAGGGCAGCACACCCACCACGGAACTGGGGCATTCACATATGTTCATCAGGCATCCCCTGTTCATTCAGTAAATAACTGAAGGTCAGTGACCATCTTGAGGAGGCTCAGTATCTTTTAGCTGTAATGAAGACTTAAACACTTGCTCACCTAACAAGATTAGAAGTAGGTGTACCCTAGGTTGTTGCAGTGGGTCCAAAAACTCACCAAGTATCCCTTTCCATCATTTTGCTCTACCTTTCTAATCATCTTTGGCTTTTTCATTTCTGCTATGTTGCCTCATGATCTCAAAACAGCTGCCACAGCTCCCGACATCACATACTAACATGCCAGCATTCAAATGAAAAGGGAATGTAAGGAGAAAAGAGTTCTCAGGTAGTTATCTCTAACCCTGAGGAAAATCTTTCCCAGATGCCCCCAGCCAACTTCCTCATTGGCTTCAGTGGCTCACAAGTCAAGTGGGATACAGGACAGATCCCTGACAAACAGGGTTGGGGTTGTCATAGCTGACTTATATAATCATAATTCACCCCTTACTTACGTCTCTGGCACAGTGCTGCCAAATTCAGGGTTCTGGAAGTAGAAAGGAGGAGCACGGCTGTTGGACAGGCATCAGCTTTAGTTCATCTAGTGATGAACACGCAGTCAAGTTTTTTCTCTGGAGTCAGACAGAATCTCTGTGTGCCCCAGTCTCCTCATTTGTAAAACAAGATAGACATGGTATACAGCAAGTATTATCCCCATTTTTCAGACAAGCAGCGGAGTAAATCACTTAAGGTCACCCAGCTAATGACGGCAGAACAGAGCTCTGACAAGGACAGTCTTAAACATTTAACCTTCACACTATGGAAGTGTTTCATAGATTTCTCCTTTCACATGAGTGATTTCTTTCTGTAGTCAACATAGCACTTATTTTACACCAATTACTTCTACTGTATCTGCATGCTGCCTGTCCTGTTACCTACTTCACATTTCCCTTTCAGTCAGCGCGCTTATGTTTAAAATGAAAAACCTCATTGCGTGACAGTAACAGAGAGCAAGCATCGCCTGCTGTAAAGAAAAGATAAAAACAGTCTCTGGGACCAGCCCTGTCTGTTCACACGGAAATTAGTGAGTGTCAGGGAGGGGTTGAAGACACTGTAGCATCTGGCCAAGACTTTCTGTCTGGAATATCATGATTGAGAACACATTTTTAAGACAGAATCGCTTTCCTGCTGTGTGATTGATGCCATGTCTGTGCACCGCTTCCCTGGTGGCTCAGACGGTAAAGAATCCGCCTGCAGTATAGGAAACTCAGGTTTGATCCCTGGGTCGTGAAGATCCCCTGGAAAAGGGAACGGCAACCCACTCCAGTATTCTTACCTGGAGAATTCCATGGACAGAGGAGCCTGACAGGCTATAGTTCGTGAAGTCACAGAGTCAGACACAACTGAGCGACCATCACTTTCAGCACATCAAGACCACAGTGGTCCCAATGGAGGGGAAAGGAGCCAGTCAGTCCACATGTCAGACAGTACAGGATAAGGCATCAGAACAGGCGCAGAAGGGGACTCCCCTGGTAGTCCAGGGATTAAAACGCCACACTCCCAGTACAGGGGACACAGGTTCGATCGCTGTTGGGGAACAAAGATTTCCCCAGGACACTGGGCAAAGCCAAAAAATAACTAAATAACAGGCTCCAAAGAAATAGAAAGGATACTGATCACATCAGTGGGTGGTGGGGTCCACCATGATGTGTTGACTTGGTGACTTCTGAGGCTCTCGCCACAGGCATGGGATCCAGCGGGGCTGCAGGAGGTGCCAGCAGAGCCGTAACCATGAGTCTGCGGTTCTGTGTTCCAGCACAACATGCCTTTCTGGAGGATATCCTGCCACGCAGACCTGGAGGCGCTGAGGCACGCCCTGGAGCTGGAGTATTTATAGCAGCACCCGCAGCCTCGCCACCTGCTGTCAGAGATGCAGCCCACCAGCCCAGGCCCCTGGCTTTCCCCGCCGCCCCCGCCAGATGCTGGACACCGGGCAGGGTCCCTGCAGCCAAGAGGTGTCCAGTGACCATCTCAGAAGCTGTCCTTTCAGTCCCATCGCGGGTCCTGAGAAATAGAGCACCCAGCAGTGGCTTTGGAATATTTAACTTTGGGGAAGAGGGCTGGCTCAGAGTCCAGACTTTTCTGCAAGACTCACAGAACAAAAGCAAGGAATTGCTGATTTGGGGAAGGGCTGGTGATGAGAAGGGAACAGGCTTTTTTTTTTTTTTTCCCACTTTAATTTATGGACTAATCTCATTACTCCGCTATTATGCTCTTGTACCTGTGTTGATGGTTTTCTTAGCTGTTGGTTTTTTTGTTTTCTCAGCTGGCAATGTTTGGTGGTGCACAGTTCTAATCGAAGCCTCTCTGCTCCGAGTTGTGCTTTGGGGGGACTAGTGAAGGAGACGATTCGGGGCTGTGGGGAAGACTGTGGCTTATTTTGTGTTTAAGAACCTAACCTGACATCATGCGGACAGTGCGCGTGCCTTACGCTGCCATCTTGTTTTCTGGGAAGAGGGGACCCTGGGGAGGAGGTGGTATTTTGCGACGGAAAGAGGCATTAAATAAAACCACGTTTACATTTTGAAGTGGGGTAGGGTGTCACTACTTGATGACCACCTTTGCGGCTTCTGAATATGTTGGTCTTTTCCTCTTTCACTGCAGAAGTATAAAATCCAACTCAAATTGGCTTAAGCCAAAAAACAAAGCATCTCCAGGAACTTTAGTCCATATATGTCTTCAGGCATAGCTGGATCCTATAGTGGAGATGGGGAAACGACCTGATGATGGAGTCTCAGAGCTAGAATCTGATACATAGAAAGCCATCACCGACAGTGAAATAGGCGCTGAGCTCCCTGGGGGCAGGTGCCATTTGTTTCACGTTTCCCCCCAAACCAAGCATGGGTCCTGGTGGTCGAGTGACTTTCTCCTGGGTGGTTTTACTTCTCAGGCAGGCTCTTCCCTGTTGTGGCAAAAATGGCTCCAAGAATCTTTCAGCAAAACCACACCAGTAGAAAGAGCTGCTTCTGCCTTGAGGTTCCAACAAGAGCCCCAGGATTGTGTCTCATTGGCCAAACCTGAGTCATGAGCTACCCATGGAGCTGGATTTAGGGTTCAATCTCATGAGCAGAAAGTTGGAGAGAGCTGGTTCCCCAGAGGAGGAATCAGTGAGCTACTGCTAAAAGAATTTGGGGGGTGCTACGGAGAAGGCAATGGCACCCCACTCCAGTACTCTTGCCTGGAAAGTCCCATAGACGGAGGAGCCTGGTAGGCTGCAGTCCATGGGGTCTCGGGCAGTCAGACATGACTGAGCGACCTCACTTTCACTTTTCATTCACTTTCACTTTTCACTTTCATGCATTGGAGAAGGAAATGGCAACCTACTCCAGTGTTCTTTCCTGGAGAATCCCAGGGACGGGGGAGCCTGGTGAGCTGCCATCTTATGGGGTCGCACAGAGTCAGACACAACTGAAGCGACTTAGCAGCAGCAGCATGGAAGTAGAACTAATCTCCATGCCAATGGTAGGAGTTTGTTTTCCAGGGGGATGAACTGAGGATTCAGTGTAGGAAACAGGAAGGGACATCCAGAGGAGTTCCAAGGACATCATGCTGCCCACAGAGTTCCCAGCAGAGCCTGGACCCATTTGATTGGATGCTAAGCCTAAGTATAAGCTCCTCCCTCTATTCATGTTGGTGAAATCCAGGGTCTTCAATTGACTGGCATCCATGTCAGCGGAGATGGGAAAACGACCTGATGATTGGAGTCGCAGAGCTAGAATCTGATACATAGGAAGCCATTACCAACAGTGAGTAGACTCCTCGCTAGGCGCTGAGCTCCCTGGGGGCAGGTGCTGTTTGTTTCATCTCTGTTTCCCCCAAAATCAAGCATGGAATGATATTCTTGGAATCAATCCACAGAGTGGATGCTAACACAAATTGGAATCCCATTATAGATGAGGTTCCTATGAAAAACCGACACAGCATATTAAAAAGCAGAGACATTACTTTTTCACCAAAGGTCCACCTAATCAAAGCTGTGGTTTTCCCAGTGGTCATGTATGGATGTGAGAGTTGGACCATAAAGAAAGCTGAGCACCAAAGAATTGATGCCTTTGAACTGTGATGTTGGAGAAGACTCTTGAGAGTCCCATGGACTGCAACCAGTCCATCCTAAAGGATATCAGTCCTGAGTGTTCACTGGAAGGACTGATGGTGAAGCTGAAACTCTAATACTTTGGCCACCTGATGCAAAGAACTGACTCATTGGAAAAGAGCCTGATGCTGGGAAAGATAGAAGGTAGGAGGAGACAGGGATGACAGAGATGAGATGGTTGGATGGCATCACTGACTCAATGGACATGAGTTTGAGCAAGCTCCGGGAGTTGGTGATGGACAGGGAAGCCTGGCATGCTGCAGTCCATGGGGTTGCAGAGTCGGATACAACTGAGCGACTGAACTGAACTATAAACGAGGTAGAAAGAAGGATGGAAGTATAATTGAAATCATAGTAAGGTAATTGGCTGGGTGAATGGAATATTTGTAAAAATGGATAAATAGATGTTTAAATAGTTGGGTGGGTAGGTGGCTGGTTATGTGATTGGAGAATGGATGAACAAATGGGTGGATAACACTTGGGATGACTAGATAGACGCTTATATAGACTATGAGTGGTTGGATGATTGGATAGATACCTGAATTGATGACCAAATGGTGAGATGGTGAGGTGGATGGGTGGATGCTTGTCTGGATGAATGAACGGTTGCACAGTGAGATGGAAAGATGGATAGAGCGTTAAGTAGGTGAACGAGTGGCTAAATGGATGGATGGGTATTTGAATGATAATTGGATAGAATGACTAATGGTTGATGGGTGACTGATAGTAATACTATGATAGTTGGATACGTGATTGCAAGAATGGTATAATGGTTAGATGGACAGGTGGTTAAATGGAGGTAGAGAATCCCCATAGTTAGCTGCTGAAAATATGGGTCAACCTCACTGTAATCTGCCAACGTAGGTTTCTTTCAATGAGTGGAGGAGTTGTACTGGATGAATTGACTTCTGGCTGGAGAAGAGAGAGAGACTGGAGCAGAGCCACCCAGGGAACCAGTGATGTGAACACTCCTGAATCCGCCCTGTTTTCCCCTTGACACCCTGGCTGCTTAGGTACCCACTTGTAATCACGTGCTATCCACCCTTCCCTTGCAGCCACCATCGCAACCTGCTGTCAGATAGAGAACAGAGTTGTGGTTGCCAAGGGTGGAGGGGAGAGGGGCGGGCTGGGAATCTGGGGTTGGTAGATGCAAACTACTACAGTTAGAGTGGATAAACAACAAGATCCTAATGTACAGCACAGGGGACAATATTCAGTATCCTGCGATAAACCATAATGGAAACGAATGTGTATATGTGTATAACTGAGGCACTTTGCTGATTTGCAGAGATTGGCACAGCACTGTAAATCAACTATACTTCAGTATTTGAAAAAAATAAAGTAGTCCTACCTCCAAATACTAAAAGAAGAAAAAAACTGCTGTCAAGAAAAATTCTGTTTAGAGTTTAACAACGAGTAAATTTACTTATAAAAAATAAATTTTATTTTAAAAGACTTCCGTTAGCGGCACGAATAGTAGACTCTCAGCTGTCCACACAGAAAGAGGTTTGGGGTGAAACAGACCTGTCCCTTAATCCTGAAATTAAGGGACACTGCCTAGGTGGTCAACTACTTCTCTGTTGTGATGACTGACTGCCGAAGGCTGGTGCTGACGGGCCACAGTCGGAAAGTGTTTCCTTCTGAATTCTAGATGACTCGGAGCTCTCAGTGGGTAAAGACAGTATCTCTCTCATTCTGTAAGAGATGGCAATTAATGAATGCTGGATGATGGATGGATGGATGGATGGTGGATGATAGGCAGATGGATGGACGATGGACGGATGGATGGATGGTGGGCAGATGGATGGATAAATGGATGGACGGATGGTGGATGATAGGCAGATAGATGGATAAATGGATGGACGGATGGATGGGTAGCTAAGATTCAGTAGTCCCAGGCTGCTTGCCTTCACTGTTTATCCAAAAGTATCTTGCAGCCCTCTGGGACACTCTTAGAAGTAGAGTAACTGGACTGTGCAGTACTCCCAAACAAAAGCCCTTGGCCTGGAAGTCTGAGCATAACACCAGCACTTCCTGGCCAGCTCAGCAGAAGGACAGAGAATCAAAGAAGTCTTCAGGTCAGCCTCCAGGGCTGAAGGTATTTGTTTCACAAGGGATTTAGAAATTAGAGAGCTAACATGGGGATTTTTCAGTTGCAAATGCATAAATACCATCAAAGTGGCTTTTTTAAAAAAAGATGTCTTTGGCCTGCTTGACTGAAAAGTTCAGGAATGTGTGATCTCAGACCCCATCACCACCCCAAATGCAGAATTCAACAAGTGTCTTTAAATTCTTTTAAATTCAGTCTCTTTGTCTCTACCCCTGGACTCTTGTTTCCTCTAACTTGGCTTCATTTGTGGACAATAATTCACATGCTTGGGGTAAAAGATGCGGCAGGAGTGATTCAACAAAGATTTCTATTGATTGAGCATTGGTTAATTCTTAGAAGGATAATTGCTTAGGAAAGATAGGTTAAATTTATTATGTGAGATTAAAGTGTCCTGATGGTTGAAATATTTCGAGTTCGTTCTTCCTTAGTTATTTGCAGCCAAAAGCATCTCAACATATACAGCACGTAATAAATAGTAGTAGTAGCAGTATTATATCACATGGGCTCAGATGTCTACTCAGAAAATCAGTCATTCGAGTGGAGTGGACATTTTTCCATCAGATATTAATCGAGTATCTACAATGCATTGGCAGTGTCCCAGGTACAACAGACACATATTTGAATAAGACATTGTGCTTGCAAAAACAAATTGAGAAATTTGACCACCTTAAAAAACTTACTGAAAAACTGGCTTCCCTGGTGGCTCAGTGGTAAAGAATCTGCCTGCCAATGTAGGAAATGCTGGTTCGATCCCTGGTCTGGGAAGTTTCTACATGCCGAGGGGCAACTAGACCCGTGCACTACAGCTTACTGAGCCTGTGCTCTAGAGCCCGGGAGCCCCAAATACTGAAGCCCACTTGCCCTACAGCCTGTTCTCCACAACAAGAAAAGCCACGGCAGTGAGAAGCCTGTGCACCACAGCCAAAGAGCAGCCCCCGCTCTCCCCAGCGAGAGAAAGGCCCTCGCAGGAAGAAGACCCAGCACAGCCACAAATATACTATAAAAATAAAAACACGAGACAAAAGTCAAATTGAAATTCAAATCGCAGACAACAGCAAGTGTTAATCCCCCTTAATACATAAAAAGCTCCTAGAAATAAACAGTAGGCCAACAACCCAAGTAAAAAATGGTCAGAGGCCATGAACAGACATTTTTGTATTTTTTTTAAGTACAACTGGTTCTTAAACTTATACAAAGATGCTCAAGTTCACTCATAATAAGAGAAATGCAGATATTTTGAGATACCATTTTTCACATCAGATTGACAGAAATTCAAAAGTTTTATGACTCACAGAGCTGGTGGAGCTGTGGGGCTTCGTGCATTGCTTATGGAAGCTGAAATTGGTACACCTAAGGAGGGAAAGTTGGCCATATTTATCCAATTTGTAAGTTTGACTCAGTAATTCCACTTCTGAGACTCTATCTACAGATATATTTACGTAAGCATGCATATTCTGTACAGAGTTATTTTCTACAATACCATCTGTAATAGCAAAGAATGAAAACCAACCGAATATCCATCAGCAGTGGACTGATACATATTGGCTGTGGGACTTTTTATTTCGTTGGAGTTTGGATCTTACTCCAAATCCAGTGAGAAGACGCCAGAAAGTTTAAAGCAGGAGAGGGGCATGATCTGACTTCTATTTTTAAAAAAATATCCTGATCTGGGGGATGGGTACCCAAGTATAACCATGTGTAAGAAAATGTCACGATGCACACTTGAGCTTGGTGCAGTAAGCTGGGTGTAGGTTACAAAGGGAGAAAATACCCTCAAGGTCAAGAGAAAGTCCACGACCAGCTGTTTTTGCCCAGACACCCTGCCTCCATCCTTCCCGCTGGAAACCATGGTCCCCGACGCAGATGAGGAGGGACGACGTCTCCAGGTCCCCTAAAGGGCCCCTCGTGGTCCTTCCCAGCCTCTCCCCGGCCTTCCACCTCTCTCCTGATTTCTGTCACCCCAGATCTCCAAGCTCCTATAAATGGACCCATACAGAATGCAGCCTTGTTTCTTTACTCACATGTCGTCCGGATGCATAGACAGTCCATTCTGGATAAGGGAAAATCTGGGTTGAGCGCGCTCTGCGGTTCTCCCCCAGCGCCCGCAGCCCCAGCGATGCTGCCGGCTCAGCACCCGCTACGCTGTGCTCGCCAGTGACCACCAGAGGGCAGTGCGAGCCCGCCATTGGCCCCAACTGCCCGCAGGTGCCACCCAAAGTTAGGCCTGGAAATAGCACTGCAAGGATTCCAGAAGCACTTTCTTAGGCTGCGCCCTTGCTTCGGGGAGTGCTTCCCTGAAACTGCAGCACCTTCAAGGATGTGTTCAGGCCCAAGAGTTAAGGATTAATTGACCTGCTGTGGTCACAATGGGGATTCTAGCAGAGAGCAGCATGGTGGCCTCGAGCCATCAGTAACCACTGCCCTGGAAGCACTTCTTCCTACACTCAGCCCGGTTTTAAAAGTTAACTGCCCTAATGCTTAATAATACCATCGTCATGATAGTTTAAATTGTTTACCAAAATGTTGGGGTTTTTTTTTTTATCCATAAATTCAATATAGCAAAATATGCAGAAGTTCATTCAAGGATGATGGATACGCCAGCTCCAGCCAAATACTGATTTTAAAATTCAACCATCAAGTATTTGGCCAAAAATGAGTATTTGGGGAACTCAGGCTGCAGGGGAGAGGGTGTCTCTTTGCCCCTGTAGCTCCGTCCCCACCGCACGGGTACTGGGACCACAGAAGCCCAGCCCTCCTGTCTCCTGTAGCCCTTGGGTCCCTGCACACCACCTGGCGTTTCTGAATGAGGCGCTGCACACAAGCCTGGCTTCTGCGTTTATTAAACACCTGCTCTGCCCCAGGCACCCGGCTAAGCCCTTGACCTGCACTAGCTCCTTTCATTGCAGTCACACAGGTGATGTCTGGAGAGGACAGATTGCACGTGGTTAAGATGTGGCCTGGGGTCAAATCCCAGCTCTTCCTTTTCCTGTTTGTGGAAACGTCACTCTCTGAACCTCAGCTTTCTCACCTGTAAAATGGGGTTGATGAGAAAACCCACCTCACAGAAATGTTGCCAGCACTGAATACATTCAGACATGAACATTTTTTATTTGAAAGCCTCCTTTTCGGTCACTGCACATGAGAAATGCATGTTATATACATCAAGAGCCAGTCTAACGTAGATATATGTGTGTGCATATTGTGTGTCTAAAACTAAAATATGTTCCACAAAGCAATGCTGACCTATAATACTATGATCCATCCTGTTATTTTCCATCCTGTCCTGGTTTCTATTTAAAAGATGCAGGCCACAATCCACTAAATCGACTCCATGACCCACCGTTTAGAAAATACTGGTTCAGTAAAAGGCTCGGCAGACCATGTTGTTCTCAGGAGTCCCATTTTACAGAAGGGGAAACTGAGGCCCAGAGAGTGTCGTGGCTTGCCTGTGACCCCACCCACTGGAAGGTTACAGAGCCCAGACTCCAACCCAGTATCTCTGACGCCTAAATTAAGGCTCTTCCACACAAGATGCACACTGGCCAGATCTGACCCGTCTTCCCAAACAGAGAAGTTTGACTGATTTTCACAATGTTTGCAAAATTTGGTACAACTATAGATAACTTGGAAGACATAACTCAAAATATGAATCTTCAACTTCCCACTAAAAAAAGTGGGCAGTCTGGCAACACGGGGACCTACGTATGCACGGGATCAGCAGGAGCCACACCAGAGCCGCCACTTTGAGCTGCTCTCCAGGTTCACTGGTTTACCCCAGTCCCCGCCGTGCCATGGAGAGAGGAGCCTGGTGGGTTACAGTCCATGGGGCCTCAGAGAGTCAGACATGACTTAGCAACTAAACAACAGCAATCACTGCCGTTTTGTGTCCCCGACACTGAGACAAACCATCAATTGCTGGAGTCTATGTTTTTTTCAGAATGGAGAAATATTTTTCTATCACAAAAGGAAAATCAGGACTTCCCTCGTGGTCCAGTGGTTAAGAATCTGTCTGCCAATGTAGGGGACACAGGTTCGACCACTGGTCTGGGAAGATCCCACATGCCGTGGGACAAGTAAGCCCATGAAAACCATTGACCCCACATTCTAGAGCCCATGTTCTGGAAAAAGGGAAGCCACCAAAGAGAGGCCCACGCACCGCAACTAGAGAAAGCTCTCTCACAGGAATGAAGACCCAGCACAGTCCAAAATAAATAAATTTTTTCAAAAAAGAAAAAACAAAAACTAAACCAAGGGACCTACGTTTCAAAAAAAAAGCACAAATCTTTTCTCACATGTTTAAATACAAAGAAAACACATCAATATCAACTTAACCCCAAATCTCTTTCACCTGTCTCTATTCCCTGACTCGTTGAGAATTTGCAACCCCCATCCTAACACTACCTTTATCTACCTTCGCCTGGTTTGCCCACCACTGTGTCCCCAGCACCCAAAACTGCTCAGCCAAGAAAAAGTGCCTAATTAAGAATGAATGGCTTTTATGCAAAAGCTTCTCCTAACAAATACGCAGTAACGGTGAGAGCAGGCACTCTTTGGTCAACAGGACGGCTTGAGTCTGGCTTCTGCCGTAACTAGCTGTGTGACCTCAGGCAGTTTCCTCCGTCTCTCTGGGCCCCGTTGTGTCATCAGCTGCAAAAGGCACCGTGTACATAAGTGACCGGGAATGTGAAAAACGCAGGATAAATGAAGTTCCCTTCTCCTCCTTCATTTCGTCAAGGTGAGCCGAGGTCAGTACTCAATCATGTTAACAAGCCATCTGGTGACCAGTTAGCCTGGCCTTGGATTATCTGCAGGCCAGGGAGGTGATGGTTTCCCATTAACATCATGGCCTGAAAAGAAAGCCCTGGGCCAGAAGGCAACAGCAGAGAGTCAATCCCCAGGCACACCTCTGGGTGAGAACTGGCTTTCTCAACGTCCGAGCGTGCTTCTCGCTGCTTACCTTCCTGAACTGAAGAGGCTGGAGAGCAGAAAATTTCATCTCCCAGACTCCCTTGCAGCCAGGGATCTGAAGCCTCTAAGGGCTCACCCATCAGCCGTGTCCACAAGACACCTGTGCGTGTGCTGAGAAAGGGCAAATGGCTGAGCACAGGAGACTGGCCTGCAGGTGAGCAGGGCCTCCTGATCCTGGGGCCTGGCTCCCTCAGCCCTTCTGAGATTCTGTAAATACTCATGATGTTATCAGTCATACCCTAGGAAATTTGAGCAAACTCAGGGAGACAGCGGAGGACAGAGGACTGACATGCTGCAGTCCACTGGATTGCAAAGAATTGGCAAGACTTAGCGACTGAACAACAGCCACACCCCATCAGGGAAGCAGCTAGATCCAGCCCATGTGGCTGGGGTATAAAGAACCTGCCTGCCGATGCAGGAGATGCAAAAGATGCGAGTTCGAGCCTGGAGTGGAGAAGATCCCCTGCAGGAGGGCATGGCAACCCACTCCAGTATTCTTGCCTGGAGAATCCTATGGACAAAGGAAGCATGACGGGGTACAGTCCACCGGGTCACACGGAGTCAGACACGACTGAAGCAACTTAGCATGCACACATGCACGCACAATTTATTATGAGAATTATTAATAAGCCTTATATGTCAGCATGTGGGAGGAGGTTGAGAAGTGAGGTCTGAACAGGGACTTGTGGAGCCACCAACCAGGCAAACTGAGAGGCCATGGGGTCCATCTAGTCACCAAGTGAGGCTGCCGAGGGCCAACAGTAGAGAAATGGATCGGGAACCATTGCCTCTGCAGCCAAGCGGCTGGTGACAGCCAGGTGCTGATGCCCAGGAGTCAGGAGGAAGACATGGACACAGCCCAGAGGACAGCAAGGACATGCCAGAGCCTGCAGGCAGGTCTGCGGCTATTTGTCACCACATCAAACTGCAGCGACCTTGTAAGAGGACAGACTGCTGCTCCCCGTCCACCTTCAAACTCTCTCCCAAGTTACTTTTGGTCAATTTCTACCTGGGAACCAAAGAAAGGGATTCTGGGAAATACAGTCCCAGCCTAGCCAGATAAACACAGCGGAGCACAGACCAGTGGCTCAGTAAACCCTTCTGCTTCAATTAGTAGGGTGACTTCTGCTGAGGTGAACTGACCTGACTGATAGAGAGACTTTGGACAAGTCTGCAGTGGGTAGACATTTTTGGTCAATGCTTTAATTTCCCATCTTACAAATCTGCACTAGAAATAGCCTGAATCTCACTTTCCCAGCCTCCCCTGCAGTCAGAATGTGACGTAGGCTCAACCAATCAGATACACCCAGATGGTACCCAGGCTCAGCCAATCAAATACATGCAGATGGTACTTGGGCCTCAGTTAGCTACAGCCATGTGGAACGTAGGCTTAGCCAATGGATACACCTACAGGTGAAAGCAACGCAGGCGGATTCTGCTGCGTAGAGTTCCATCTAGAGGAAGTGGAAGAGACCTGACTAGTGTTTCTAGTGACAGCTGCTGTGAGTGGACCAGTGGGCGTGACAGGAAGCTCCTGCAATATAATCTGTATGTTGCTCATGGCTGTCTCTCCAGCCCTCCCTCCCAGAGATCTGAGTCACTTAATATCCTTTGTAAGTTCCTTTCCTGCTCAGACTTAACCTGTAATGGATTCTACTGTTTTCAAGTAAAAACCTGACGCTCCTCTAACTTCATTTAACTGCCAAGTCTGTTTCCCAGCCTAGACAGAGGGAAACGATGACCACTCCCGGGGGCAGTGGAGTCAGAGGCATTTTTGTACACTTACACAGTGCCACAGACTCTGGCCCCGTGTCATCGGAGGCGGTCACAGACCTGGGTCGTGAGTCAGGCAGACTGATTTGAATCCCGGCTCTGGCGCTGACTGACCTGTTTTGTGACCTTGAGCAGACCACTTTCCTCATCTGGAGAACGGACTGGGATTAGTGCCGGCCTCAGGGGGTTATCATGGAGACCAAAAGATTCCCGTACGGAGCAATCTCTCAGCACACAGCTCAGGGTGCGGGACGCACCCGCACCAGTGATGCTGGAGGGAATGTGAGTGGCCTTTGTTTTGCTGGATTAAAGAAAATAAGTAATCATAAAGGCGCTGTCCTGAGGGAGTCCAAGATGAAGATGGTCTGTGAACGCTGAAGTTTAGAAAACATTTACATGTTTAAAACCCAACCTTGACTAATGTCACTGAATCATACACTTTAAAAAAATGGTTAAGAGGACAAATTTTGTTACATCTCTTTTACCCCATTAAAATAATAATAAAGTGAAATACCCATAGCAGTTATACACTTTAAATGCTATGTCAGTAAAGCTTTTTAAAATACCAACCACCCTGGCTTCCCACTTCCTTCTGATCCTAATTCAACCCCGCGCCCGCCGACCTCTCTTCTTTCTCTGACCTCATCAACCTCCAGCGCTGAATCCCTCATTCTGGCCTCACTCGCCTTCCTCCTCTTCTTAGAAGATCCAGACGCCCCCTCGGGTCTTTTTCATTTGCTCTCCCTTCTGCCTGGGATGTTCTTCCAACCAGGCTACAGGCTCTGAGATCGAGCTGCCCATCAGGATCACCTGAAGAGCTTTATGGAGGCCCAAGCCCCACCTCGGAAAGTCAGATGTCATTACCTGGGGAAGGAGGGCGGCACCTGAACATTTATTGGTGTGTTGTTCTAACAGGTGCGTCTAACGTTCAGCAGCATTAAGAAGTCACCGCTCTACACATCACACTCAGTCCCCACCATCTTCAGGTTTCAGTTCAGAGGCCAGCTCTCCAAAAGGCCGTCCCCAGTCACACCATTTACCTCCCTTCCGTATCCTGCTTATTTCGTGTCCCCCCTAGGATTCTGTCATATACGTATCTGACTGCTTCCCAGTGAGAATGTCAGATGGACGAAGGCAGAGGCTGGGTCCTCAGTGCTTGGCTCACACAGGTGCTCAGCACACAGCTGTTGCCCGAGTGAACCTCCACCGGTCCCGCCTGGGTCAAGCGCCAGCTCTAGGGGCTGCAGTTCTCCAGGGAGGCCACGAGGTGGCGATAGTACCTGGCTGCATTAAAGGGCACTTTGTCAACAAAGATCCGTCTAGTCAAGGCTATGGTTTTTCCAGTAGTCATGTATGGATGTGAGAGTTGGACTATAAAGCAAGCTGAGTGCCGAAGAATCGATGCTTTTAAACTGTGGTTTTGGAGATGATTCTTGAGAGTTCCTTGGACTGCAAGGAGATTCAACCAGTCCATCCTAAAGGAGATCAGTCCTGGGTGTTCATGAAACCCCAATACTTTGGCCACCTGATGCGAAGAACTGACTCACTGGGAAAGACCCTGATGCTAGGAAAGATTGAAGGCAGGAGGAGAAGGGGACAACAGAGGGTGAGATGGTTGGATGGCATCACCGACTCGACGGACATGAGTTTGGGTAAACTCCGGGAGTTGGTGATGAACAGGGAGGCCTGGCATGCTGCAGTCCATGGGGTCGCAAAGAGTCGGACACGACTGAGCGACTGAACTGAACGAGACCCACCAGGCCAGCTGGGCAGGGTGGGGTGGGGAGGGGGACCCATCCTGCCCTGCGCCCGGTCATCGCTCAGAGACGGGCAAGAACCACGGCAGACAGCATGGGGTTCTTCCTCTCCTCATTCCTAGACTCACAGCAACTGAGCCCTGAGAACACTCCACTCAGACTGAAGTCAGAGGGAGAAGGCCCCACTGCCCTGTCTGGAGCCTCCAAGTCCTCCCCCTCTTCCCTGGCCCCTCACTGAGCCCTGGATGTAAGCTGGGATGACTCCCACAGGCCCCTCAGCTGGCTCATGACCTGCACACGAGGCAGGTATGCCAGCCACGCCTGAATATCCGTCAACTGGGGCTGTGACACACACTGTCACCTTCCACGTGACAGGCTCCCACACCCACGAAGAAGAACAAAGACGCTCTTGTACGGTCCTCTCTAAACCAGTACCATTCGGTTCCTTTCACAGCACCGGCCAGGGATGGCCTGAGGGGCCAAACCATGCCCTGCTCTTGTCCAGCCATGAGCTGAGGCGTGTTCACATGTTTAAGTGATTGAAAAAAACAAAACCAAAATAATTACATGATGCATGAAGACGAAATGACCAGGGTGTGCCTGGGCAGTCAAGGTCACACGTTGCCCACAGAGCTGCTTATAGCGGAGGCTGCCATCCCGGCCACAGAAACACAACTTCACTCCCTCCCAGTGTTCTTCCAAGACTGACCCAGGATTTCCCTTCTGTCTCCATCTCTGTCAGTAAATCCCCAAGAACTGGACTTCCCAGGAAAGCTCCCAGTGGGGGCCGTGATTTATAATGTGGAGAGAGGGGCTCCTGACCTTGTGTGGCCCTGTCTCTGTGTTTGGTCCAAACCTGACATGGCCATCCCAACCAAAGGGAAAACCGCAAATTCGAGGACGACCAAGGCATTTTTCCAAAACAGTTTAATTAAAAAAAGGGTGAAGAATCTGAAAAACTTAAGGGGTGGGGGGAACCCAAGAGAGCATACCGCGTGAGTCCATTGGCTCAGTCACAAAGAAACACCATCATCAAAAAAGATATTTAAGTTTAATACAAATTTTATACAAAGAAAATGTGAAAAAATACTTCCATATGCTAAAAGCAATTATGCTTCACAAATAAGGCCAGCTAGGCTAGGTTTTTTTTTGTTGTTTTTTTTTTTGACAACTGCAATCGACAAATGTTCTTTCCTGTTTTCTTCTAGGACTCTCTTTTTTATTTCTTTTCTAATATGGGTAACTAGCTGGAAACTGTACAGTTCGCATCCTCTTATCAACAATGAAGAGAAAGGAAACGAGACTAAGATGTACAACAGAATGTACTGGAATGATATCGTACAATTAATTTTTCTCATATACATACATCGCCTTTTTGCTTTGTTCAATGCTTCTTGTTTTACACGACATACAAAATGGTTCTACAGCCTACGTAGTGTAACCCACAGCACGGCGGCCTCCTGCTTCCCCTCAAACTGCCTTTGTTTCATGCTGACGTAAGAACGTAAAATGCCATCGCATAAATATTACATACATGCTTCATCTCAGACGCAAATGTCCTCTCCGCGTGCGTCTCGCCTTTGACCTCTCACTTCCGTGAAGCACAGCCATCTCTTACCGAGCGGGTGTGAGTGTCTTTAAAGGAAACACAAAGCAAAGAAAAACTCTCTGTTTCGGAGCTTCTGACTCGAACGCTTTCTACGGTCCTCTCTTCTGCAAACTGAGCTGAGCGGGGCTTGTTTCTAGTTAATCTTCTGTAAACAAGGATGTGGGTGTGGTTTTTTTTTTTTGTCTTTTTTCCCTTTTATAGGAGTAGAGTCATCGTGGAAATCACATACAATTAACGAGCTCCTCCGTGCGTCCTTCTGGTCCAGAGAGCTTGCCTTTTGTAACATGACAACGTAGTATTTGAAAGGGGCCAATGGGTGCATGGGATGTGTCCGCAGCAGCACCGAATTCTGTGCTGGAAATTCCTGATCCCAATGTGCCGCGCACTGACATACGAATGCAAACAGCTCACGGGGCATCAGAGGAGGAGGAGCTGTGCGCCCCAAAGCGAGCCCCGCGCCCTCTCCGCACCCTGTGACAGACGGGCTGGATGACCATCCTTTCTCCAGCATCCAAACCTTCTTTTTGTTGTTGGGTGTGTTTTCTGTTTTTTATTGTTTTTTTCTCCTCTCTCTTTTTATAAGTTAAAGTCAATACAAATATAAAAAGGGGAAGGTACTCTAGGCTCGATGACATCCACAAATTGTACATTATTTACATCTAAAGCAAAGGTTTCACGTGGGTGGAACAGTCCTTAGTCAAGGCTATCGCCGGACGTGACGTAGTGTGGGCGGCCCTCTGTGCCGGGTGCAGAGGCCGAGTCTGAATGGCTGGCATCCTCCAGGCTGAGGGTGGCGGTCTTCCGGTCTCACGTTTCTTTGCGGTTTCCGGTTTCCCTGGCGTCTGGGTTGTTTCCCTCCATGGGGCGGGCGGCCTGTGTCCCAGCGTGTCCCTAGTCCCAGAAGGTGTCCAGGCGGGACTCTTTCGGGATGAGGCTCTTCGAACTGGTACCGGCGTTGTGCTCGGAGCGGGCCGATCCTCGCTTCTCCTCGCTGCCGCTCCAGCAACTGGATTTACTGCTCCGGGAATGGTCTGGGGAGGGGGGAAGCCAAGGGGAAACGGAGCTTTAGCATCCCTGCCCACCCCTGGCCAAGGGCAACCATCCCCTTCTACGTGATCTGCACCTGGTCCCCCAGGAAGCCACCTTCCCCTCCCGACTCCCCACAACACACAGGGGCAAAATCCTGCCACCATTTACTGCCCTGCATTTGGTGGGGGTCTGTAAGGATTTAACAAGAGCTGGTTGGAAAAACAGGAGGGCATCATGCTCAGAGAAAATAAAGACAAGTGGGGAAAAGGTACTAAATTATCGAGGAAGATGTTTGTTGTGTGCCACTTGGGACCAGGCACCCTTGCTGCATGAGCAGACACCAAGTACCCATGTCCTCGCTGCGTCGGACCTTGGCCACTAAAAAAGGCACTGAAATTTGGCGTTCAGTCTACTCACTTCTGTTAATGGGGTTTCTTTAATCATTGTACAGGCAACTTGAAAAAACAGACTTACACCTAAACCAGCCAAAGGAAAAGGAGTGAGGACCAGAATGGTTAAGCCCACCTGGGCTTAATAGTTAAGCCCACCTGGCTCCCAGTAAGGACAAGCTTAAGGGTCAACTGAAGGATGCAAGAACCAGAGTGAGACCTAAGGGAGCTTCAAGGACATGTGCGTTGTAAGGAGCTACATCGAGGATGAGTAAGACGTGAGGACTCTGAAGGAAGAGCCAAAGGAGGTGTCTGTCCAGCTGGGAGACAGTCCAGCCTGCAGGCTCAGCGGGATGGTCGACTCTGAGAGACCCACCAGCACATCACTGAGATCCCATCATATCCTAGATCATTTACCAAGTTCAGACAGGTTGGGACAACACTTTTTTTAACTTCTTGAGGTGGGATGAAAATATTTGATCGAAAGAAGTCGGCTGTCAAGCTTAAAGACAGAATCGGAGTGAGGGAGCAAGGGACCGGATCACCGCCTAGAAGGGTGACCGCTCGTATCACCGCCGGGTGATAGAGGCATGTGTGCGGTCCTGAGCTCTGGTTCTGGAAGAGAAGCAGCAAAGACAGTGATATGGATCTCCCAAGCCCTGGATTCACTCAGGAGGGAATGCTTCCTCGTCACTTGCATCTGTGACCCAAAGGGGGCACTACTGTGGTGGGCAGAGCTGGGGTCCGGGGTCCAGCTCTCTTACGGTCCTTGAATCCACCTCTTCTTACACGTTCTTCCCTAGTCGTGACACCTACACTGTTGTTCCTCTGGAAGGTCAGTGATGCAGCTGGTCATCACGACACGGGAACTCTGACTACAAGGCAGTCAAGTCACACTGGAGTCTCCCCAGCTCTGCTGAAGGCCGAGTCCAGCTGGGCAGCCGGGCTTAGCTTTCTTAGCACAGAAGCCGCATCCCAGAGCCAGGCTGGCCACCTGAGGAACTGCAGAGCTGACAGGACAGGGAGTGCTGGCTGGTTCAGCTGGTCACTGCAGAGCCTGTGACTCTAGAACTCATCATGAAAAGACCAAGGATGGAGCCCCTTCAAGAAGCCAGATGGGGAATTCCCTGGCAGTTCAGTGGTTAGGACTTGGTGCTTTCACTGCCAAGGGTAACAGGTTCAATCCCTGCTTGGGGAACTAAGATCCCATGAGCTGCACAGCATGGTCAAAAAAAAAAAAAAAAGAAGCCAGACCATCTGTCCTGGCTCTCTCGTTTCCTACTGCAGTTTCCAATGGCCATCAGAGGCACAACGAGGAAGAAACCAGGCAAAGCCAAGACCCATCACTCAGGAGAACAGGAGAAGACACGCCCACAGAGAAAACACACACGGACACACACAAGACGAGCCCTCCGCCTGCTGGGAAAAGCTCCCCGCTGGCTGCCGTGAGGCGGGTTCATACTTACACTTCTGGGCTGGGTAGTTGGGGTGCGGCTGGTGGTCTGTGGAGGTTGGGGCAGAGGCAGGTTGCTTGTCGCACCTGTTGCTAACTGGAGAGATAGCACAGGCCCCCTCAGAGTCTGGCAGAGAGCTGAGTCCGCCAACCCCACGGGCTCGCTCTCCTGCTCATCAACAGGCTACTGGTCTTAGCATGGGGGACTGCTGGGTCGATGTCACCATTTTCCAACTCAAGGCATTCACAGGAGACTAAGGCTTTTAAAAATGCATATTAAAACCATGAACAGGATCACTGGACACAGCACGAGAATACAGGTGGAAATACGGCATACAAGGACAGAAAAGCAACCACATGAAGCCATCAACTCCCAGAATTCTGACAGCAAATTTTTCTCGGAACCACTAGCTCTACCAAGAGCTTAATTCAGCCAGGGAAACGGAAGGTGCCGGCCCCACCACACTTAGGTGGGATGGCTCCACCCAAGGAACCCAGATTATTTAGGGCAAGTATAATCACAAATCTACTGCCAAGGCTGATGACAGATCAGAAAAGAGAGGGCGATGGAGGTGTGTGGTGAAAAGGACTGAGGGAGGAGCCACAGGTGAGATTCAGCGGGCCACTCTGAATCTCAGGACACCAACACGTAACTGTCTGAGATGGAAGAGCCCAAAATGTGCGACAGGAAAAGTGTCTCAATAAAACAACTGTCATGGCGAAGAACCTGGCAGGGAAATCGCTGAAGATACGATACAGGGGGGAGGAAAAAACCTCCAGGGAAAAGTGGCTATACAGAGATGGGAATGTATTCACAGTGTACTATTTGACTCTGCAACGAACAGCACGACCATAATGATGGAAACAGATGATCACCTGTCAACCTTAAGAGAGCCAACAGCCGGAACTGAGAAGGACCAACTGCAGTTAAAGAGAATGCACACATTCTCCACCTTGATGATGGGGAAGTCAGAGCAGGAAGATGGAAAAGGCTGAATGTGACAGTGGAGGAGAGGTGAGGGAGGCGATGAGCACCAAGAGAGGGGCCCAGGGACACTGCTTCCTCCAGCTGGAGAACAAGGACGAAGGAGTAAGTGCCGAATTGGACCAAGGGAACCCACAGAGCACGTCAAACAGGGACAGAGTGGTCTGGGAGACAGGGGAGAAGAGAGGTGATTAGTGACCCCGATTCTCATCTTCTAAAGCCACAAGTCAACAAGCAATGTCTAGATAAAGTCGAGAAACAGACATATGGGGAAACAAGTTATTTACAAATAAGTACCAGATGCAAAAAGATAGCCATGAAAACTGGGACAAGGAATTTTTTTCCCCGTACGATTTTCTCTGACTAGTCATCCCTTGGTATCAGGGATGGTACAGCAGATCCATTCCAGGACCCACCATGGATACCAGATTCCATGGATACTTGTCTCATGGTCAGCCCTCCATATCCACATCCACAGATTCAACCAGCTACAGACTGTGTAGAACTGTATTCATTATGGGGGAAAAAAATCCACACAAGACATGGGCCTGCATGGTTCAAACCTATGTTGTTTTAAGAGTCAACTTGATAGGCAGACGTCGCTTTAAAATCTTAAAATGAAGAGACAAGTGAACAGGAGAGGCCCACGCCCACCCCCAGGAAGCTCCTGTCTCCTATTCAACCTTTCTCCCTCCCGACTAGACCCTCCTCTTAAACAGCCAGGTTCCAGAAGCCAATAAAGAGCACAGGAACCTCCATGTTTTTACAAAGCCCGCTTTTCTCCAGATTCTACACTGTCAGCGAGCAGCAAGCACTAACAGAAGCCCGGAGACGTATGAGGAATCAGAAAATGAGCTGATCTGTCTGCTTTGAGGACAACCCATCAGCCAGACAGCTGTGGAGCGCGAACAGGGGGCAATGAGGAGCCGTGAGCTCCCAGTCCTGATCCAGCCTCCAGGGACCTCTGGTTCAGCTCCTTCTGCCCCTGCTCTAGAGTAACACTGCAGCACTCCCTAAAAAATGCTGACAATTCGGGACCTTTCCCTCCCTCCCCCTCTAGTTATCAGACTCCCCGGGACGGTCTTCTCTCTACTCCACCCTCCGCACCAACTCCCCAGCAACTTGAGCCTCCCTTTCCACTCCCTCGCACACCAGGGCGCTTCAGGCCGGGGGTCAGCTAGTGACGCCCACAGGCCCAATCCAGCCCAACGCCGGCTTCCAAGCACGAGCTCACTGCAGCGCAGGCCCATCTGTTTACATGCCGTCTGAGGCTGCTTCCATCCGACGACGGCAGTTCTGATAAAGACGGGGTGGCCCTCGAAGCTTCACCTCTTTTACTCTCTGGTTCTTTACAGCAAGCCTATCAACCCCTGGGCCAGGGAACACCTCATCCACCTCACAACTGGGAGATGCTGCGTCTCCCAACCGCCTTCCTGCATGAAGCCTCTCGTCCCACCGGACTCCATACCCCACAGCATCGCTGATCTTCCTAAGGTCCGTTAACCTTCCCACGTGGATGCTGCCACTTGGCTGCTCCGAGACCTCAACAGCGCCCCCTGCCCGCAGCAGTGTTTTCCCCACAACTTGAACCCTTCCCCACGCCAACCACCTCTGCAGCTCTGACACATCCAAAATCCTCCTACTTACGGCTCAGCTGATGTTTCTAAACTCACTCTCCACTTAAGTTGAACAGAAACTCTTTTATCACTGCCAAAAGCAGGAACGCATAATACCTGCCATACACAGCAGGCAACTCTACAAATCAACATAATGAAACCCAAACTGTAGCAGGAAGCTCTAGGCAGGTGCCATGCTGCTGAGGTCTCGAGTCCGCTCTGCCTTGGTTAAAAAGAGAAGCTAGAAGAAGGGATGAGGAAGACACCTCAGCTCCAAACTCAACGTGTCCTCAAAATGCAATCACAAGACCTGAGAGTGAGAAGGGAGTGACAGGTGGCTCAATCATAATTCCATGCCCAGTTCATATTGCCCCTGAAGTCAGCTCATGCCACCCCCACTTCATGTCCCCTGAACCTAAACCCCATTTCCAGCGCCACTGGGAAACCTCCAGCCACCCTAACAAGGGACATGACTTCTTCCTCTAGGTACTCAATACGCAGAAATGAAAAAAAAAAAAAGTGGTTTTCAACAGAAGAGAATGATCTAGAAGAGAAAAAGACCCTGGCTGGAGCTGAAGGACCCTGAAAGCAGCAGAACGGTTCTCACCGAGGATGAACTCTTTTGGAAGGCCCTAAAACTGGTTTGAGAGGGGGTAGGGGAAACACCCACTGGGCTAGAAAACAGCGCAAACTCCACAGAAGAGGAGAACCAGAAAAGTTAGCGCCAGCCTGCCAGGTTATCCCTCAAAAGGAAAGATTGCTCAAGAAGAATCATCTACTAGAAATGGTTTTTTTCCTCTGAAGGCTCAAGTACCCTCCTCCACGGAATGTGGGTGCTGGGACCTCAGGGACAGTTTCACTCAATTTCATTCCGCTTGGAGAAATGCCTCAACGCCGCCTGCCCAGCCGCTCCCTCATCCCTGCTGACCGGCCCAGGGCGCCCCCGAGAATCCCTAAGGAAACCCAGTTTGCAAACCACCGCCCTGAACCCTTCAGGCTCTCCCTGAGGACATGGCTCCCCTCTGCCCGTGTGGAACATGAGAGCATTTACCCACCAGGGGGCAACATACCAGAGCCTTGGTTGGAGCCTAAGAGAATGGAGGAGGGCGTCTCCCTGGAGCCAGAGAGGTCGAGGGTCTAGAAACACAAAGAGAGAGAGATGGAGGCAAGGCACTGGGGTCAACGGAGCCCTCCCAGGGAGCCCCGGGATCCATGGGCTGCTCGTCACGGCCCCGCCAGCACCTGCATGGCCCCTGCCTGGCGTGCTCGGGGGGCGGCCAGGTCAGCTGGGCTGGCCCTACCCTGTGCCCTTTTCTGCCCTGTCTCCCTGGACACAGGCCTAGGGGGGCCCCTTACTCCACTCTAGAGCCTCAGCGTCAAGAACACTGTTCCTCAACTGCCCTCTCTCTGACCTACTCCCCTCTCCGGATTTCTGCCCTATCCCAAAAAGGAAGTACAGCCGTCCCCCAGGACCCAAGGTGGAATGGTTCCAGGAGCCCTCAAGGATACTAAAACCCAAGGATGCACAATTTCCTTATATAAAATGGCCCAGAAGGATGAATATAACCACGCCTTTGTATCCGAGGGTTCACATTCATGGATTCAACCAAACACAGAATGGCATTTTGGCTGGTTGCATCTGCAGATGAGAAATCCACGGATACTGAGGGCCGACTACATATTACACCGTATTATATTGATTCACTTTTATTTCACAATAACCTCTTCCTAAGCAATACTATCAATGAAATCAAAGAGGTTTGACTTCTGGGATGACTTGATGTTTTCCCTAATACACATGAAGTAAACCCATAATGACTACAAATGTAAAAAACGGCCAACGTGTCATCTACAATAATGTCTGCATACAATCCATATACCACGCCCTGGGAAAATAAGAGGTGCAACCTCTGTGTCCAATACGGCAGCCACCAGCCAGCCATGGCGATTGCATTTAAATTAGTTGTTATTAAATTAATTTACTAACATCTGAAATCCAGGTTCTTGGTCAAACTGGCCACAGTTCAAATGCTCAACAGCCACCTGAGGCTGGTGGCTCCCACAAGGGGCAGAGGAGATACAGAACACTGCCGTCATCACAGAAGGTTCTACCGGACAATGCTTGCCCCCAACACATACCTGGAGAGGAGGAGCCCTGCAGAGACCCTCTCGCCCCCACCTACAGCCTGAAGACAGACAAGCTCCTACAGCACGGGACTCGCCATGCCGGTGGGAGCGGGGCAGGTTTGAGATTCTGCTTGGCCCCGAGGCGTGTGGGATGGATACTCACCGAGCCACCGTCCTTGCTTTTCTCAGCTGGCGTCTCCTTCTCTTTCGAGGCGCTGCTTTCCGCGGGGGCTGCCTGAGTACTGGAGGAGGCGCCCTGGGATGACTTAGTTAGTGTTTCTGTGTTCACCTCAGGGTCTGCTTCCGGCTGAGGAGCGGTAGCTGAGGGCAAAGGGTGACAGAAGCCATGTATAAGCCAAGCGTAGTAGCGCCCAGGCCCGCAGGGAACCCTGCTCCGTGCAAACCACCACGTGTTAAGAGATGCCAGCCAACCCCGCCCAGGGCACAGCGCCGGCCCAGAATAGCTGGACCAGAGCCTTCCCAGATGCAAGAATTCCAAACTGTGCATGATATGTTCATTTTTCAGAGTCTGTGATTTAAGTTTTATTAAATCATTCTGGAGACAAAAGCATGTTCGTGAAGCAAACAGCCTGGTACAGCTGTTCCAATTACTCATAATTTCTGATTTTAGACCAGTGTTCACCTCATGCACTCGCTTTCACCCTGTAACAGCACAGTTGAGAGGTTTTGACAGACCCCATGGGCCACAAATCCTAAAACATTTATTCTCTGGACCTTCATAAAAAAAGCTCACCAACCCCTGCCTAGAGCTTCTCAAACTTGGGTCATTCATCTACCACCTTTGAAAACTTTGCCAGTCCACTGACACAGTCCCTTGTCATATTATTTATGTTATTTGCATTTAAATAAATTCTTTGAAGTGGAGACTTCTACTTCTAAACACAGAAATCTAATATTGGCCATAAATAAGTGCTAACTGTAAAATATTACTAATAAATATTATTAATAAGTTCTAACTAGACGGTGTTTCCTGCTAGAGTCTCCTGGCCTGGGATCTGCTTGCTCTGCATTAGAAAGAGATTTCAAAGACAGATTAGTTCCAAACCAACACTTTGCCATTCACAAAAGAACCGGTGATTGTTTAAAGCCTTCAGTCCAGGATGGGCTCCATGGTGGGGGGCTGTCCTGTGCATTGGAGAATGGGGTAGAAGATGCATTTGATTTGTGCGTGTGTCTGCTTAGTCACTCAGTCATGTCCTACTCTTTGTGACCCCATGAACTGAAGCCTGCCTGGCTCCTCTGTGGGATTCTCCAGGCAAGCAAACTAGAGTGAGTTGCCATTTCATTCTCCAGGGGATCTTCTCAATCCAGGGATCGAACCCAGGTCTCCTGCATTGCAGGCAGATTCTTTACCATCTGAGCCACCAGGGACGCCCACATTTGGTTTGGGCAGAGACAGATATTGCCCCCAGTGGAGAACCACAGCAAGCCACAGGAAACTGAAGTCATCTGGGCTGTCATTATAAGCTCCATTCACACAAAAGAACACTGCCAAGGAAACCAGAGGGTGGAGGCAACGGAGCCTGGAGACTTGGCTATGTGTCTGCCTGCTCTCTTGTGTGCAGGAGTCACCTGTAGTGAGTGAGCGTGGCAAGTGTCCTGTGGTCCACGGGGGGCCAAGGGCCCGTCCGCCACAGCCTGGGCAAGGGGGCGCTCCTAAGGCCTACCTGACTGGGTGCAAGACTTCATGTGCTCGGGCCAGTGGGCCTGCTGGCAGGGGTAGTCACAGTAGCTGGTGTTCCAGCAGCAGTAGAAGATGGCCTCCTTCTTGCAGTTGGCGCACCACTGCTTCTTCTTGGTCTCGTCCACGGCCTGCTGCTTCTCCAGCTCCAGTTGCTTCTTCACCTCGGCAATGAGCCGGTCCCGCTCCTGCTCTAGGCTCTGCCGCATCTCCGCCATGGTCAGCTCTGCCAGGAGAGAGAAGGGGAGAGGACGCCAACTTCATTCCCCGATCCCGAGCCGTGGGCTCATTCACAGCAGGTCAGAGGGTGGATCCTAACAGCTGCAAATCCCTGGCTCAGGGATGTCCTGGTCATGTGAGCCAGTGCAGAGAGTCACCCTGCCTCCCTGAGCTCCAACGTCCTCATCTGTAAAATAGGCATCCACCGAGCCGACCTGAGGAACTATTTGTGATCAGGAATGTCAGGTCCTGAGGATACTGATAACGGGGCCCCATGATGACTCTGCAGGAAGTGCTCACATAAATCCTCAGAACAATTTTCACTCAATTCCTTCTGAAATTTATCATTCATATAAGCTTTTTTTCCTGTCAAATATTTATACAGCACCTATGATCTGTAGGCACTGCTGTAAACACTTTATAAATATGAACTCTTTTAATCCTCACTATTACGGAGGTGACTACCTCTAGAATACCCATTTCACAGATGAGGAAACTAAGGCACACAGCTGCTAAGATGGGCAGAGCTGGGGCTACAACTTGGATATACTTCCTTCTTGATGTGTTCAGTGGCAGTGGATCTAATCTGCCAGACAGGACATCAGGGCTGATCACTAGGCTGACAGGACAATCATCAAACTCCTCAGGCTACTGAGATGTCTCTCAATGTTACAGCAGGTCAGAGCTCACAAGCTACCACAGCTGTTGGGATGAACTGGTTGCTGATGTCAGTATCTGCAAGTGAGGAAAGGGGGTTCCCGCCAGCTCCTGCTCCATACCTGGTTTCTCCAGGTCAGACTCCCCAGGATGCTGTGTTCTCCCCAGGAGTGGTACATCCCCCTGGCCTACTTTTGACCCAGTTCACATCTGGGCCCGACTCTAGACACGGCAAGAAGTTCCTATCCAGAACATTCGTCAGTGCAGACCAGGTCAGCAGCACTTACCCAAGTTGTGTTTCATTTCCGAGAGCTCCTGCTGGTGCAGCCACTGGAGTTTCTCTATCTCAATCCTCAGCCTGCGGATCTGTAAGGGGACAGAAAGACTGAGAAAGCGCATCTGGGTGCCCACTGCCAACAGGGCTCAGAAGCTCCAGCTCTCACTACGGGTTAACGTCACGTGCAGAGTCAGAGGGTGGGCAGCCTAGTCTCTGCTGGCCTCCCCCAGATGGGTGCCAGTGAGTTAATCCAAATTCATGAGAAATTCTGCTTCAAAACACCAAATACAAGTGATTCATCTTTTCTAAGAGATACTCCGGGAAAAGCCATTTAAAGAGAAAAAGACGACCAGATTTTCAAAATAAATAGTACAGTGAGTCTCCTACATACGAACAAGTTCCATTCCTAGAGCCCGTGCAGAAGCCCAATTTGTTCGTAAGTCCAACAAAGTTAGCCTAAGCAACCAACTACACAATGGCTATATAGTACAGTACCAGCTCCATCCCGCCGCTTTTACGCTGGCTTCTGGACATCCGGGCTTGAGATAAAGGTACTGTCATACTGCACTCCACAGAGTAAAGCACACAAAGCACAACCGCTTGCAGAGGGCATATGCACGTGACAACGTGCGCCAGACACGTGGGCTAACTTAGGTGGCTGGACACGCAAACGTTCGCGTCTTTCAAAGTTCCCAATTTGAAGGTTCACGCCTAAGAGACTTACTATACGTAAAAGCTTTGAGCAGGACTTTGGCCTAAAAAAATAAAACTAAAACATCCTAAAAACAGCTTTATTTTATTTCTGACCTAAAGTTTTGGGTGGGGGCCATAATCATTCACCTGAAATCCCAAAGCTTAACCATTCTGGAAACCATGGGCTATTTGGGGTGGAGGGGAGGAGGAGTATATTTGGGGCCAAATTCATCTGGAGAGAAGAAAATACAAACCAAAACTGAATTGACACAAGGCTGCTGACAGTGTTTAATCATCGCCATGGCTCTTAACTGAGATGACTTTTGCCCCCCTCCTCTGTCTATGACGCTGCACTGCCTGGAGACACTCTGGGTTGTTTCTGGCATCCAGAGTGTAGAGACCGGGAATTCTGCTCAACATCCCGGACGGACAGGACGGCCCCCACCAGAGCGAAACATCTGGCACCGACGTCAGGAGCTTCAAGGCTGAGAAATTCTGATTCCTCCAACACAGTGGAAACAATCATACTGTATCACTGCAGAAATGTTGCCTCTAATTGTGGAAGGGGGCTGTATATTACCTCATTAAAATCTGGAATAATCTGACATCTATAGACACCCAAGGTTTCAGGTAACCTAACATCAATTAAACGAACAAAAAGGAATGAAGTATGACGACAGGTCAGGGTGAGGGAGAGGAGGTTTTTCTAAAAACAGCATTTGGCCTTGTTGTTTGACACCCCAGCATAATCATAAAGACGGTCATACAGCAAAAATACCTAAAGAGATTCACTGATTTTTCTTGGGACCTCCCTGAAATCTTTACATTCACACAGCTCTCTTGAAACTTCCCTGGCAGTCCAGTGGTTAAGACTCCACGCTCCCAACGCAGAGGTCACAGGTTCAATCCCTGGTCAGGGAACTAGGATCCTATAAGCGGCTCAGTGTGGCACAAAAAAAAACAAAAAAAGCTGAAGCACACAGGTCTCTGTTTAAGGCCCATCAGAGCATCTTCCTGGAGATGTTCCCCTCTTTTTCCAGGTGCCGGCCTCACTCTGCCTGCCCTCTCACATCAGTGGCTCCATGTGAGGCTCCTGTCACTTTCCATCATGACTTTCAATGACCTCAACAAGTCCTGCCACCTGTCATTTCCCCAAGGGACCCGTTTGCAGCCGGCTTGCGCTGACATTATCCTAGGAAGAAAATTCAGGGAGGCTTTTAAAAAAAAAAAAAATAAGTAAGTGGTCACTTCAGAAGTGGACATTTCCATGTTTTAACCACTCCATTCTCTAAGTAATCACCTAAAGTGAGGAAGTTTGGGATACTACCTCTTGAACACCAAGATCACTTGAATAAAAAAGTCCAAACTTCAGGAGATGATAAAGGAGCCAATTTTATATGGGGCCAAAACAACCGGTTTCTGGTTTCGCCAGTGGGTCAATAACTCGGGCTCTGGTTTCAGCTGTTTGGTTAGAAGTGAGGTGATCGCAGAGAGCAAGGTGTGTCTCCACGGCACCAGCTTCCCAGCCAAGTGAAGAAATACCCTCAATACCACCATTAAGGCAGAGCAAGCCTGGGGACCGGGGCCAGACCTGAGAGGGGTTTCCAGAGAACTTCTTCAGTTCAGTTCAGTCGCTCAGTCGTGTCCGACTCTTTGCGACCCCATAAATCGCAGCATGCCAGGCCTCCCTGTCCATCACCAACTCCCGGAGTTCACCCAGACTCATGTCCATCGAGTCGGTGATGCCATCCAGCCATCTCATCCTCTGTCGTCCCCTTCTCCTCCTGCCCCCAATCCTTCCCAGCATCAGAGTCTTTTCCAATGAGTCAACTCTTCGCATGAGGAGGCCAAAGTACTGGAGTTTTAGCTTTAGCATCAGTCCTTCCAAAGAACACCCAGGACTGATCTCCTTTAGGATGGACTGGATCTCCTTGCAGTCCAAGGGACTCTCAAGAGTCTTCTCCAACACCACAGTTCAAAACCATCAATTCTTCGGCGCTCAGCTTTCTTCACAGTCAAACTCTCACATCTATACGTGACCACTGGAAAAACCATAGCCTTGACTAGACGGACCTTTGTTGGCAAACTTCTTCAGGACGCCCCCGTATCAGCCCAGAGAAAATACCCTTAGCAAAAAGGGAGTAAAGAACGGGAGGGAGGCTCAAGGGAGAGGAGACGCATGTATACAGACAGCTGGTTCACACTCTTGTACAGCAGAAACTAACAACACTGTAAAGGAATTTTACTCCAATTTTTAAAAACTTTAAAAAAAACAAGAATGACATGTGTCACCTCTGACCTCAGCTATTGTGCTTCCAGTAGTGTTCTTCGAAAGATCGTTATATATTTCCGTCATCGTGCCTTTTATTGCATCCATCATCTGAAAAGATAAAAAGAGAAACAATCTGGGTGATCAACTTCCCTGAGACTTTTTCTAGATGACATATATCCAAAATCTACCTGTAGGCAGCAAAGGAAAGCATAAACAAAACAAAAAGACAACCTTCATAATGGGAGAAAACATTTGCAAATAAAGCAAGGAATTAATCTCCAAAAAGGAATTACTCTCCAAAATATACAAACAGCTCATGCAGCTCATAAAAAACCCCAAGTAACCCAATCATAAAATGGGGGGGAAAGATCTGAATAGACATTTCTCCAGAGAAGACACACAGATGGCCAAAAACACACGAAAAGATGCTCAACACCACTAATGATTAGAGAAATGCCAATCAAAACTACCATGAGGTGTCCACCTCACACCAGTCAGAATGCCCATCATCAAAAAATCTCAAACCATAAATGCTGGAAAGAGGGTGCAGAAAAGGGAGCCCTCCTCCACTGCTGGTGGGAATGTGAACTGGTGCAGACACTAAGGAGAACTACATGGAGGTTCCTTAAAAAACTAAAAACAGAGAGAGCTACCGGGTGAGCCAGCAATCCTCCTCCTGGGCATGTATCTGGAGAAAACTGTAATTCAAAGGGAGGCATGCACCCCAGTGTCCACTGTAGCGCTGTCGAAAATAGCCAGGACTCGGACAAAGCCTAAAGTGTCCATCACAGAGGAACGGATACGGAAGATGTACTTATGTACGACGGAGTACTACTCAGCCATAAAAAAGGCACGAAATAGGGCCATTTGCAGAGATGTGCGCGAACCTAGAGACTGTCATACAGAGTGAAGTAAGACAGAAAAATACTGTCCAATATCACTTCTCTGTGGAATCCAAAAAAATGGCAGAGATGAACTTACTGGCAAAGCAGAAACAGAGTCACAGATAAAACAAACAAACTTTCGGCGACCAAAGGAGGGGATGGGGGAGCAGGGAGATTCAGACTGGGACTGACATATACACAGTACTATGTACACAGCAGACAACTCATGAGAGCCTACTGCTCGGCACAGGGAGCCCTCCTCAAGGCTCTGTGGTGACCTAAACGGGCACACACCCGCTGAGCCCCCCCACATCACTGGAGGGGCAGGAGGAGACAGGAGGCCAAATCAGGTCTTGGATCTGGCCCGGCCACCGCCAAGATGCCCTGGCGCCATGCCGTTTGCTCCAATTCAGCAAGAAAAGAGGACGAAGAGCACCCTTGGATCTGATGCCCGAGATTTGTTCCTGCCATTCTATCTTGCCATCCACAACTCTCTCTGGGCCCCAGGCACAAAACAAGGATAACAACAGTGCCCCTTGTAGGGTGTGTACAAGGATTAAATGAGGAGAAGAGGCGACTATGGTTCCGTACCTGCTGAGGAGTTCATAAAGAGATACCTGTTTTCTTATTTTCAAAGAAGAATTCATTCTCAAGAACATGTGATCGCAAAACTGCTGCCAACCCCCAAAAGAGTAACCCCCAATTCACCCCCAAAATAGGCGGAAAATGAATAAAGTATCTGTTGAAATATTAGTTCTCCCCCTTGTTGCAGGGACCACAGGAGGACGTTGCCAGCAAAAACACTTTGTGCTTTATGGTCAGTCATTCTGCACGGGCCTCCCTGCTCAGGTCCATTTAAAATATTCAAACGAAATTGCTTTACGAGAAAACTTTAGAGACTGGATGAAATCCAATACGTTACTAATGCCATAGTTACATTCCATTTTAAAGAAATCATGAATTTGTGGGCTGACCTTCGTTCTCACTTCCAAATATAGCAAAGAACTCAAGATTAATAAAAAAGAGCCCTTCTGCCAAAACACACAAATCTGGGTCTTCAACTCTGGGTCACCTCAGACACAAGCAAGTTCACCAGCTCCAAAACTACGTCGCTGAGTGTATTTTCTTAACTGCAAAGAAAATGCCTATCAAAAAGTTTATTCCTCAATTTTGCTCCATGAGTAAGGGGGAGAACTTTAGGAGATGGAATAAGGGCTGCAGGAGCGGAGAACACTGGGCTTGGTGTGAACACCAGCCTGAGCTGCGTGGCAAACTCAGTTTTCTCATTTGTAAATGGACAACTTGGACCAAATCAACGGAAGGCGATACAAGAAGTCCAATCAATGGCAAGCAAACGAGAAGCCATTTGGGGGGACTTCCCTGGTGGCCCAGCGGCTAAGCTTCTGCACCTCCAATGCAGGGCGCCTGGGTTTGATTCCTGGTCAGAGAACTAGATCCCACATGCGAACTAAGAATCTGCACACCACAACTAAAGACCTAGAACAGCCAAACAGATAAATAATTAAAAAAAAAAAAAAGCCATTTAGGCAATACCAGACATCTTAAGTCAGTAGTTTTAAAAAGTAGTCTCTGCTTTCTGCCCGTGGACGCCGCCGAGAAAGCATCGTTGAAGTCTTCCCCGCCTCCACTGCCATCATGTCTAAATCAGAGTCTCCCAAAGAGCCCGAACAGCTGCGGAAGCTCTTCATCGGAGGATTGAGCTTTGAAACAACCGATGAGAGTCTGAGGAGCCATTTTGAGCAATGGGGAACGCTCACAGACTGTGTGGTAATGAGGGATCCAAACACCAAGCGCTCCAGAGGCTTCGGGTTTGTCACATACGCCACGGTGGAGGAGGTGGATGTGGCCATGAATGCAAGGCCACACAAGGTGGACGGAAGAGTTGTGGAACCAAAGAGGGCCGTCTCAAGAGAAGATTCTCAAAGACCTGGTGCCCACTTAACTGTGAAAAAGATTTTTGTTGGTGGCATTAAAGAAGACACTGAAGAACATCACCTGAGAGATTATTTTGAACAGTACGGGAAAATTGAAGTAATTGAAATCATGACTGAGTGAGGCAGTGGCAAAAAGAGAGGCTTTGCTTTTGTAACCTTTGATGACCATGACTCCGTAGACAAGATTGTCATTCAGAAATACCACACTGTCAATGGCCACAACTGTGAGGTGAGAAAAGCCCTGTCTAAGCAAGAGATGGCTAGTGCTTCATGCAGCCAGAGAGGTCGAAGTGGTTCTGGAAGCTTTGGTGGCGGTCGTGGAGGAGGTTTTGGTGGGAATGACAACTTTGGTCGTGGAGGAAACTTCAGTGGTCGAGGTGGCTTTGGTGGCAGCCGTGGTGGTGGCGAATATGGTGGCAGTGGGGATGGATATAACGGATTTGGTAATGACGGAAGCAATTTTGGAGGTGGCGGAAGCTACAATGATTTTGGCAATTACAACAATCAATCTTCAAATTTTGGACCCATGAAAGGAGGAAACTTTGGAGGCAGAAGTTCTGGCCCCTGTGGTGGTGGCCAATACTTTGCCAAACCACGAAACCAAGGTGGCTATGGTGGCTCCAGCAGCAGCAGTAGCTATGGCAGTGGCAGAAGGTTTTAATTACTGCCAGGAAACAAAGCTTAGCAGGAGAGGAGAGCCAGAGAAGTGACAGGGAAGCTACAGGTTACCACCGATTTGTGAACTCAGCCAAGCGCAGTGGTGGCAGGGCCTAGCTGCTACAAAGAAGACATGTTTTAGACAATACTCATGTGTATGGGCAAAAAACTCGAGGACTGTACTTGTGACTAATTGTATAACAGGTTATTTTAGTTTCTGTTCTGTGGAAAGTGTAAAGCATTCCAACAAAGGGTTTTAATGTAGATTTTTTTTTTGCACCCATGCTGTTGATTGCTAAATGTAATAGTCTGATCATGACGCTGAATAAATGTCTTTTTTTTTTTTTTATGTGCTGTGTAAAGTTAGTCTACTCTGAAGCCATTTTGGTAAACTACCCCAACAGTGTGAAGTTAGAATTCCTTCAGGGTGATGCCAGGTTCCATTTGAAATTTATTTACAACCTGCTTGGTGGAGAAGCTGTTGTCTTCAGAACCTTGGTGTAGTTGAACTGACAGTTACTGTGTTGTGACCTGGAGTTCACCATTAAAAGGGTCACCCATGCAAAGTCATGGAGTTTTTTTTTTTTTTTTTTTGGTTATTAATGATTGTTGGCACATCCTATGCAATACATCTAAATTGAATTATGGTACCAGATAAAGTTATAGATGGGAATGAAGCTTGTGTATCATCCATTATCATGTGTAATCAATAAAAGATTTAATACCCTCTTGAAAAAAAAAAAAGTAGTCTCTTTCAGTTCTCTTATAATTCTACAACAGATCTTGTTAGGAAGAAAGTCTCCACGTGGTACCACTAATTCTTTTTTTTAATATAACTTTATTTATGCATTTATTTCTGGCTGTGCTGGGTCTTTGTTGCTTCACAAGCTTCCATCTAGTGGCAGCGAACCGGGGCTACTCTCCAGGTGCAGTGCACAGGCTTCTCACTGCGGTGGCGTCCCATGCTGGACGGAGAGCACGGGCTCTAGGCACGGGCTCGGTGGTTGCGGTTCCCAGGCTCTGGAGCACGGGCTCGGTGGTTGCAGTGCATGGGCTTAGTTGCTCTAGGGTGTGTGGGATATTCCAACATCAGGAATGGAACCCACGTCTCCTGCATTAGCAGGCGGATTCTTTACCAACAAGCCATCAGGGAAGTTTGCATCAATTCTTTAACACTTTCATGCGAATCACTCTTTTTAACAGAAGAAAGATGGGCTTAGGCTTCAAGCCTTGAAGAACAGGATCTGGTGAGTTTAGACTTAATTTTACTTCTATTAAGTCACTATAAGTAAAAATATGCAGTCAGTCCTAGTTCAAGGTGATGAACAGGTAAGACGAAAACCCTGAGAATGTAACCATACCTAATAGTTGAACCCTTCCTGTTCCGAAACTCAGGGACTCAATAAGAATTCTTGTGTTTTATTCAAAAGGGGGGGAACAGAAATACTAAATAAAGAGATGTTACACCAAGACTTGGGTTTTCTCTCTTTAGCAACACTGACTCAAGCGTGGCTGCTTTAAAAAGCCACATGTAAGAACAATAGGTTTGTGGACACTGGACAGCTGTGGTCAGCAGGCCCGGTGCGAATTCACAAGTCAGCTCAAAGCTGGGTTAAATGGATACTCTAGATCCTGGCTGCTACCATTCAAATGCCAGTTAGACATTCACGGATTATGTGACCCTGGACAAGTTGTGTGGCCTGGCTAGCTCCCAGCATGCTCATCTATAAAACGGGTGTGAGGACGTCCCTGGCAGTCCAGTGGGTGAGACTCTGCCTTCCACTGTGGGGGGTACGGGTTTGATTCCCTAGTCAGGGAGCTAACACCCCACATGCCTTGCAGTCAAAAAACCAAAACATTTTAAAAGAAGGAAAATACAGCAATATTGCAACAAATTCAAAAGACTTAAAAAACTGTACGCATTAAAAAAAAAAAAGGTGCTGATAAGAAGCCCAATGAGAAGTTAGGCAGCAACCTGCTTTCATTGTACAACTATGCATCAAGCACTGTTCTAGGCCCCAGCAGAGAGCAGAATGGACTCCCCAGGGAGCTGCAACTCTGGTGGTAATTTTCACTCCCTGGGTTCCACAGACATGAACCTGAACATCACTCCAGAGCACTTTCATTTGACAGCAAGGAGAGCTGCAAGCTTCACTTGCCCGAATTCAACAGTGAGCATAAAAGCACTTGGCAAATTAAGAGAGAAGTGGAGAGGAGGGCTGGGGTCGGGGATGGGATGCATCAGGAGTCTGGGATTAGCAGATGCAAACTATTATACATAAACAAGAAGGTCCTCCTGTATAGCACAGGGAGCTACAACCATTGTCCTGTGATAAACCAGAAAGGAAAGGAATATGAGAAAGTATATGTGTATATAACTGAATCATTTTGCTATACAGCAGAAATTAATACAACACTGTACATCACCTATACTTCAAGAGAATAAATTTTAAAAGAGAGACAACAGAACCTGCATTGAGAGGGTGCCCACAAGTGAACACAGAGCAGGCGAGCCTGCCCACCACACGCCTCCACAAGGAACACGCCAAGAGGACAGGGGAGTCGGGAAGGAACTCCACCACCTCCCGGTCCCCTTCAATTCCGGGAAAGACCCGAGGCTGGTGCTCCCCATCCCACCGCAGGCACTCACCTTGCTAGTGTACTTGGCGATGTCTGCAGCGACATCCGCTGAGGCAGTGGCGATGGGCAGGTCTGCGCTGACCGCAGATGCGAGGGTGCTCGTGGTCCCTGAGCTGGTGACCAGGGGCGACGACTGGGTGCTGGTCACCAGGGTGATGGTGGAGGTGGATGGGCTCTGTGTGATCTCTTTCTGCTGGACAGCTGGGAAAGCAAAGGATCTTGGTCACCCCACTGCCTCAGGAAGGCCGCCCCAGCTTGAAGCTGTGGTGGGAGCAGGGCCCAATCCACACCATTCGAGTTTCTCTGCTTTCAAGGGACAAAAATTCTCTCGTCGGCCGAACTCAAGCGAGGTTCCTCCGAGCCCTTTCTCAGCGAGACCTCCATCTGGGTCTATAAGAGCAATACGGTTTCCAACAGCTCAAGGCTGCATCCCTAGGATGACCCCCACCCCTTTAAAGTCCCCACCTACGAAAACTCAAGGCTGCCAATAGAATTGCCTATTTGCTCCAGTCACCACCTAACGACAGGGCCCAGTGTCCAGTCTCCATGGGAGGGCAGAAGCCTACCTTCAAGACGTACCAGAGTCAGCAAACCCAGACACTTCACATGGACCAACACCCCCGTCCCACTTGGTGTAAAACTGTCCCTTTCTGACTCTACTGAGCCCCCACGATTCCCCCTCCCTATTCCCAAATTCTCCCTTTAAAACCCCAGTCCCCCGTGTACACGTTCAAATTGACTTCAGTTCATGTCGGACGTTTTGCCCTACTGCAACAGTATATAGCAGATTAAAATCCATCTTAACTACTTCAACTAGTGGCCAGCTTTGTTTATCTTTAACAGGACAATCTGGGAATTAGGAGCCATACCATCAATAAGCTCCTTCTCGCCAGCTCCCAAGTTCCCCAGGATGGCTCATTATACTTAAGGGCTATGAACTCAGGAGACTGGAACTGACCATCCCAACCTGAAAGATCCCAGACTCGGTTCTGCCCCAGCAACTCTTCAGACAGCAGGATCACTCCGGCTGTACTCCAACACTGTGTGTCCAACCGCTCAGTTTCCTTCCACCCCAATCTTCGAAGGGTTTCACTGGGGGCCCGGTTCAAGATCTGGCTACTCTTTCATTTCACAATCTGCTGCACCTCTCAAGAGTTCTACTCACAATAGTGCACTCAGTACATGAGAGTTTCGATCAAGGAGCCCAACCACGAAGGACCTCGATGCGGGTTTCCCCAGGAAACAAGCCCTGTGTCAGTCCTCACGAGAGCTGGACAAACTAGTACCCATCAGATCAGCGCTTTGTACGGCTTTACGTCAGCCCAGATGGAGCCTCCTGCTGGGAGCTGTCATTCCACGCTTCAGCAACGGTTCCTGAGGCTGCATCTTCTTGCGTTGAGGGGCTAATCCCTACTTATTAAGGTATCCTTTACTATCCACTTCTCATACTGTACTCTTTCAAAAATAATGCCCAGGGGTACACGGGCATGCACAAGGAAACTTATACAAAGGTATTCATTGCAGCACTGTTTACAACAGGGAAAAACTGGAAGCAACCTAAATGTCTATCCATAGGGGAATACTTTATTAAATAAACTGGAATACTACGCAGCAGTCCAAAAGAATCAGGGAGAGCTCTATGTACTGCATGGATGGACCTCCAAAACATGCTGATGGGTGGGGAGAAAAAAAAGGCAAGGATGGTACCATTTTTATGTTTCCAAAAAGAAAAAAAAAAAAAAAAAGTAATACTTTTATGAAGTCATATATATATATACATAAATATATATGCATACATGCATTAAAAAAAGATCTTATGGTTAACAATAACCTCAGAGAAAGGGTGGAGAATGAAATAGAAAGTCAATCAAGACAACAGATTTTTGTGTGTCTAGGCATCTATTTCACCCCTTTCTAAGAAGACGTGCATGTACCGTTTATAAAATGAAAAAGGAAAAAGAAAAGTACAAAAAGCAAGCTGCAAAACAACTTTAAAAAATAATGCCAAATGGAATGTGTCAGGCCTCCCGGATACGGTGGCCAGGCAACCAAGGGGAACTGAAAAAATAAAACGAGGACGATTTTTCTCCTGTCCATGTGGCGAAAAGGGAGCGGGCGCCACGGAGAGCAGAGGGGGAGGCTCGGTACCTTTCACAGCCTGTCTGGTCTGATATCTCGTCCCCTGGGAAGACTGAGGCTGCTGCTGCTGCTGGCTTTGCTGCTGCTGCTGCTGCTGCTGGCGCTGCATCTTCTGCATGTGCCACTTTTGGGAGGACGTTTGAAACTTACTTGAGGAGTTCCACACGACCCGCTGCACGGCCGGGGCAGTCTCCTTCGGTAAAAGCGGCCTCTGCTTTTTCACCGGGCTTCCCGTGGTGGTGGCGGCGGCGGCGGCGGCGGCGGCGGCCGGGGCCGTGACCGTGGACGTGGTGCTGGCCGTGACCCCAGCCGTGGGAGTTTGGGAGGATGAGCGGGTGAGGACCGGCGTTTCGGGGGGAGACTGGCTGCCCGCTGTCGTGGATGGTGGAGCTTTACCTACGACTGAAGCCAAGGCATGAAAAAACAAAACAGAAAGTAGACGGGACTCCGGCTGACCTGCAGGGTCTCCAGGCCAGTGAGTTCCAGGTGACCATCCCAGGCTAGCATGCCAAGGACCTCCCCGTGAATGGGTACATTGTCACTTTACATGCTTAGGCCACTTCTGCAGCAGGTTCTAGCGTAAAACATCAGCCTCCTTGGGTTACGTGCTGGCTCACATTTGAGATACTTGTCAAGGCCTCCGGGGGACTGAGGCCAACATGACCCAGCCCCTGGTCTGGAGTTGCCCACCTGCTAGTCGATGACCCAGTGGATGAACAGAATCACTGCAAGTACCTTGTTTTACAAAGTTAAGAGTTCAGTAAGCACTTTGAGAGAGACTTAGCCAAAGTCCATCTGGAGATTAACAGGAATCCTTTCCTTGGCCAGGAAACCTACAGAGCATGTCCCCCAAGGAACCAGACAGCCTCCCAATGGCCAATAACAATGAATCACCCAGAAAGAAGAGCATTGTCTTTCATCTCTTCTAATTCCTTCCAGAATAGTCTCAGTGTGGTCCTGGCAGCCTTGACACCTAACACGCAAGGGAACTCCACCCCAAGGCCAGAACCTTCCCCAGCACAATGGTATTTATGGAGAATTTAGAAGCCTTGCTTTTATTTTGACTGCAATTATTCCTGTTACGTCTTTTATGCAGAGCACAAAATACTGTTTCACCTACTGTGTGGTAGTCAAGTTTAAGTTCAAAATTGAGTTCAATTAAAAAAAAAAAAAGAGCTGCTGCTTCAAATAAAAATATATTAAGTCAATAATTGTATGAGCAGGTCTTGGGTATGGCAAAAAGAATGAATGCGAGTGACTCAAGTTTGAAAAAAGCTGCCTTTTGGAGTGTATCTTCTGGGAGGAGCTGGGCTATAAGGGAGGAGGGCAGGATGTCAACAGGCAGCAGGGAGAATTTGGAGGGGAACAGCTTTAGCCAAGACATGCCCAGGAATCGGCAGCATATTGGTAAGTGAGGGCAGGCAGTGAGAAGGGCTGGTCAGAAGGCAGGTTAGAGCCAGAAGCACTGAGCGGCGGAGAGGAGATGACCACACGAGTGCTCGTCTGTAAGGGGGAGGGGGTCAGTTACTACTGCAGGGGCCCCAGGCCCTGCAGAGATGAACCTGCGTCCCCAGAGAGGACTCCCCGGGATTCACACAAAAAACACAGGTGCAAGTCAGCATCCTTGATCTCAGACGATGTGCCTGGACATCAAACACTTTTTCATAAGGACTGAAAGTGAAGTTGCTCAGTCGTGTTCGACTCTTTTGCAATCTCATGGACTAGCCTGCCAGGCTCCTCTGTCCGTGGGATTTCCCAGGCAAGAATACTGGAGTGGGTTGCCTTTTCCTTCCTCCCCCAGGGGATCTTCTCGACCCAGGGAAAGAATCTGGGCCTCCTGCATTGCAGGTGGATTCTTTACTAGCTGAGCCACCAAGGAAGCCCTTAATAAGGACTACACCTTTTTTAGGGGCTCAGCACACTTCCGACGTGTGACTCCATGCCTGTCATTTTTAGATTTCTATCACCCAGAAAAGACATGAGCTCTTGATCATTCTAGGGGAAATTTTCAGTTAACGGTGGGTCTGGAAAAACCAAGGAGTATGAAAGGAAAGGAGCATTGACAGGCTGACTTTACTGCCTGGGGGTGGGGGTGTCTCGGTGGTTATCACAACTGACTGGCCCTCTTGGCTCCTCTGGGGAAAAATTCAGCCAAGTCCTGGGCAAGAACACAGGGCGGGGCTGGGAGAAGATCCCTACCTACAGTGAGGAGCCCCCATCCCTGCCCAGGACAACCTTCCAGATATCGGACGCAGCCTCTGCCCCTTCCCCTTCCGGGGCAAAGTGGCTTTGAGCTTAGCCCTTCTAAAAAAGCAGAGATGCCACAGGCAGGGATTCTAACCTGCAAAAGCATCTTTAGTGCCTCTCTTTTCTGCCATGTGATTAAAAAATACACTGCCCTTGTTGATTAGCTAGCCTGAACCCTCCTTGGGCAAAGGGCAACCACAAATAGGTCTTTTTCTCTCTCTCATCTTGCAAAAGCAAACAGCTGGCTTTGTAGATGAGTAACTGCTCTGCAAGAGTCCCTTTGGAGCTCTTTTCCAAATTAAAAAAAAAAAATTCCAGGTTTGACGCACTCTTGGTGGGGGGGTGGGTGTTTTAGTGTTTAGTGTTTAGACACTAAAACATTTTAATTTCTAGAGGATGCTGATGGTTTATTGGGGGTGGGGGTAGGGAGAGGAAGGGCCATGGAAAATTCCATTTGTCCTAAAAATTTGGGAGCATATAATCACCTGTAGTCTCAAAAAGAAGTGAATTTCTTAAAGATCAACACTCCAAAAACGACCCCACCCAACTAACCTACTTCTATCAGACTCAGGTTGCTGTCCTGTACATTAAAAAAGGACTTTTTAAGAGAAGGCTAGAAATGACTGATGTGACCCGGGTAAGCATAGTCAAGGTCCTGAAGCAAGCTCCCTTAGCCTCTGCTCTGGGATCTCTAGCTAGAACAGCCGTCTTTCTATCTGAGGATTCAGATTCTGTGTATAAGCTGCACTCCAAACTGAAGATCAGCTGGAGGTCACCAAGCACTCTCCAACACACCCTTCACTTAATAAACTTATAAGTGAAAGCACATTGTTGAAAAGATGCTCAACTGCAGAGTCGGACACGAAGTTGAATCTTCAAAACGCAAATCATCCTCAGGTGACTCTGGATTTCAACCCCTGCGAAGTTCCTCTAACTGAATTATGTTTCAGAATCATCCTTTGCTTGAAAGTCCCACCATACACTCAGGGGCTCCTAGAGAAATTTGCTCCAGATACCAGTGAGAGGAACAGTTCAGCTTCATTTTATCAACTGGAGTGCTTTCTATTTAGGTGGAGATCTTTTAGGGCACTACTCAAATGTGTTTCCCTTTTCGCTTTGACTGCCAGGAAGCTCGGAGCCAAAATGGAAGCCTGGCTTTGCTAATTCTGAAGGCGGAAAGAATTATTTCTGTATACAAACTTTCCCCAGATTTCTCACTGTTCTATTTTCATCTTTCTCACTGATGTCTTGATTTCCATTTTATCAGTACGTCACAAATCCTTTCTGGAAGGAGCAAAAAAATCCCACAACCAAACAAAAGATCTATTCCAGAAAAAGAGGAATAGTATAAATGTATCATTCATAGGAACACTGCCATCTGGGACCCAACAATTCCACAAACTTCATGGAATAATTGCTACTCCTGTTGCTTTCTGCAGCATCAGAAGTGGTACCTCAAACCCCAATCCACACAGAAATGGATGTTTCAGATGCCATTCATAATTCTAAGGGATGGGGCAGTAATCCATCCTTCCTGACCCACTCAACTGCCTCTCTCTCTTCCTGCCTTATATCACTGAGAGATATTCCATCCTCTTTCAATGAACTGCAGGAACTGAGGTTCCAGAACAGTTCATGTTGATACAAACACAGAAGGAAGATGCTCAAAGCCCATCCCCCTCCTGTTTAAGCAGCCAGACTAAGAAATCCCCAGGGGATACATAACTGAGAAGTTACCTCCTGTCAGAAGCTGTGTGTTGTCTGTTTAGTCACTAAGTCATGTCCAACTCTTTTGTGACCCCATGGACTACAGCCCACCAGGCTCCTCTGTCCATGGAATTCTCCAGGCAAGAATACTGGAGTGCATTGCCATTTTCTTCTCCAGGAGATCTTCCCGACCCAGGGATCGAACCTACGTCTCCTGCATTGGCAGGAGGACTCTTTACCACTGAGCCACAGAATTAAACCTGGCTATCCCCTTATGTAACCCACAAAGTACAAGAGGTTTTATGGCTACAACCTCCAGTTTGTCTTTTGGCCCTGTCTCTCCTGGGCCCTTAATTAATTCTTAATTATCTTTCTTGGGTATATTGGAATCCCCTCACCACCCACTTGCCAAGCCAGCTGAGAAATTTGCTGACTGCTTCGCCCATGGGCCAAACATGTTTCAAATCACTCCCATGTTCCACTGGGGGGTCTGCCAACATGCCTGGGATGCAGCGGGTTTGAGAGCAGCCACAGCTAGTTCGGTCCCTCACAGCAGCGAAGGGAGAACTTAGGTAGTAGTCCAGAACTAGGGGAGATTTTGTTTTGTCAAGACCCTTTTGAAGGCCACCACTGGGTAGACGCTACTGACATCCAGGGATACTGCTAAACATCCTCCAATACACAGGACAAAGAATTATCTAGCATAAAAAGTCAATTAGTGCCAAGGCTGAGAAACCTCGGGCCCATGTCAGTTAAACGCAAATATGGCAGAACACGGGGTCAGGTGGGAATCATACATTAATTCCCCCTTGGATTTCTAGAGGCCTTAAGAAGAACTCAGCAGTCTGGTGCCACCGACCCAAAAGGTCTTACACTCTAGTAAGAAAATGTGTTTTGAGAAGCCTGGGCAGCGTGAGGGGAGGTAAAGAATAAACTCATCAAGGTCTTTGAACCGAACACTTTTAACAATTTTAGCCCTGTTCAATGTCTTAACTTTGACAAACACTTTAGGCATATAAGTGAACACACTGGAAAAGAAACTGCTTAAGTTCAAAACGACTTGACTGTTAGAAGCAACTACTACTTTCTAAGAGACTTCTTTTCCTGTGCTCAAAATCAACCACATCGGGTACTGAGAAGGTACAAGGTGGGCAGGCCCAGGTTAAGGCCTGGTCCCGCTCAGTAACTAGCTAGGTGACCAGGAGCCAATCCAAGCTTTGCTGTGCCACCCTTCACGATGTCAGAGCGCGACATGACACGTGATACTACAAACGGCAAGGTGGCATTCTCACACCAAACCAAGAAACCGGAAACGGGCGCAAGCACTTACCCTCCTGCTTGGGAGACGGTTCTTTGGGTTCCTTCTTATTTTTTCGACCCTCCCGCCCAGAGTGGTCTTCTCCTAAATCTATGACAAGTTCGCTCTCTGAATCGGAGTCCAGGCCCAAATGCACCGTTGGGGAATCCGTCTCATCTTTTCCCTTCAGCTTATCCTTTGTGGGATGAGGCGAGGGTTTTGCTTTGTCTGAAAAGTCCTTCTCAGGCTGGGGGCTCGTCTTCTCCTTGACCGAGCTTGGGTCCGCTTTCTCGCTGGCTGGTGACGTGCTGCCTTTCAGCTCCTCTTTCGTCTCCACTGGGTTCGGCAATTTGGGCTTTTTTTTGACAGCAGATGGCTCTTTGTCCATCCGAGTCCCCTCTTTGTCTTCGGCATCTTCTGGCTCGTTCTTGGACCTCTGTTCCTCATCACTGATAGAGTCACTACCGCTACTATCTGACTTCTCAGAATCCTCCGAATCGCTGTGCTCGACAGCCGTATAAACATCTTCCGAGATTTCATTTATGCCTAAATTCAAAAAGAAAACCCAGCATGTGGCGTAGTCACAGAATAAAGAGCAGGACCAAAAAAACGCAAACATTTTCCACGCCCAACGCTGGAATGAAAAAAAGAAAATTTCACATTGCATCACATTGCATCACATTGGCCTGGTGGGGTAGCAGCAGATACAAGTTGCAGCTGACTACAGCTGACAAATGGGACTTGTCTGCTGAGGGTTTCGGTTACTGACATTCCAAGATGACATGGGACCAAACGACGTGAATTTCTAATTTATCCAGAGCTCAATCTTGACGGCATGGGTAACTCACTGGGACACAGAACGGGAGGGATGAAAGGGAATGCTACAAAGGAGTGGTTAAAACTGATCCATTTTACAGATGACAAAAAAAGAGGCCCTGAGAAATCACTTGTCCTGGGACACAAAAGAAAATCAAGAGAAGCGAGGCCAGAGACATGGGCTCGAGTCAGCACTAGGGCTCTTCCAACAAACTCCCAAAGCTTTAAGTCTTTTACCCTTTGCGTACAGGACTCAAAGAAATAAGCCAAGGCTTAAAGCAGGGGATGCAAACTCACAGCCCACGAGCCACATGAGCAGACATGTTACTTAGGAAGCAATGGTTTGACCCAATGCTCTCCAACATTGTGTTATTTGTTGTTTTTATTTTTAACTTAGAACATGCTGGCCAATTCATAAATCAGGAAGTTTCACACAAAAATTAAGATGCTAGGCTTGTGCTGCAAGAGCAGAAGCCCTGGCCACTCTGGGTCACAGGCCTGCGAGGCTGGCCGGGGCTGAGAACCACTGGCCCCTTTCGGCTGGGAAGCAGTCTCCAGGTGGCCCAGCTGCCCAGCCCCCAGCGGGCTCCCCACCCTGAAGCAGAGTCAACACCACTGCGTTTCTACTGTTTCTCTACTTGTAACCGAGTCCAGAGGAAAGTCACCCATTTCCACGCCTCAAGCACAAGGAGAAACGATAGAACAGCAGGAGTTTCCTATACACACAAGCCCAAATGGGCAAAAGCCTATTTCTAACAATAGTTTCATTTAACCTATTCATGTTTCCTGCTCTCGGGAGTGAGCGTCATCCACCTGGAGGTAAGTAATCCGATACCCTACAATTTTGAAAACAGGAAATCCCCATCAACTCTGTATTGTCTTCATTCTAGAGCAATGGTTACCGTGAGTGGGGTCACGTTAAGAGAAACTTGTAAAAGGCTAAGAGCCACAAACAGCCCAGCAGGATCAGGAGTGAATTATATCCACCTCCTCCAGGGCTCAAATTGAAAGAATCTAAAAACCAAATCTGGTTTAATTTCTGGATCTCAGGGCTTGGGCAACTGGTAACTAAAGGCTGGACACCAGACTGACAAGCATGACCACACATGCTTGGATACTGGAGCCCAAAGGATATGAATTCAGATCCTGCTCCCCCGCTTCTATTAGTTGTGTGGCCCTGAACAGGTGAACTTCCTCTCTGAACCTCCATTTCTTCACCTGTACAATGGGTTTGTTAACAGTATCAAACCTCCAGGACAATCTCTGCACAGTGCAGGAGGCATGGGAAGTCCTCCATAAATCCTTATTAACAATAACAAACTGAGGAGCTAGACCAGCTGCTTGGAAGAACCCAAGAGGGATATACCTTGCAAAATTTCATCCATGTCACTCAGTGTCCTAACCAAATGGGCAACTCAGCAAGGAATGCTTTCCTCGGACAGCCTGAGTGACTCCCAACTAGCTCCTTTCTCAGCCAAAGGTCCAGAGCACCCAGTGACATGGAAATCTCATCTTGGACTGGCTTTCTCTACTGAGACCCAGCCACCCCCTATTTCCTTATAAATACCTTCTGACTTCATTTACCTCTTCAACAAACATTCTAGAGCATCACTATGTGTATAAGACCAAGTACCTTGGAGAAGGCTAGTCTTTATAACATCTTTATTAAGACAAACCTCTCTGCCCTCAAGGAGCTTCCAGTCTAGACTGGGAGGAATACCCCCACACAAAAGGACCACTGATGCTTTGGAGCCATAAAGTACCAAAGGAGGTGGGCAGATGGGGAGGGCAGTCAAGGAAGACTTCCTGAAGGAGGTGACGCCCAAGCTCAGCCTTAGGGATAGGATTCAGGTAGGCAGTGTAAAAAGGCAGGCAGGACGAGGAAAGGGGAAAATAGATACAGAATCAGGATGTATGTGCCGGGGGCGGGGACAGGGGGGTGTGGCCCAGCCTGGAGGGGAAGGGTTTGTGCTGGGGACACTTGTGGGATACACGTGATGCTGAAGTGGAGACGCCGACACGTGCAGAGAAGCACAACGGCAAACTCAAGAGGCTCTTCCTGCTTCCAAACTTTCTTACAAGTGGCACCTCAGATCAGCAGGCTGTCACAATCAAAGAATGCACTCTGACAAACTCAAAATACCCCACTGAACAATTAACTAGCAAATGTGAAATATTCTGCCCTGAGAAATAATTTTTTGTTGAACAAACACACCAAAGTTAAACCTGCTGCGCAAACAGCAGCCAGGATCAGGCTTTCATTTCATCCAGGTGGTCCCCCTAAAGTAATGATGGTGATAACGATATAAGCAAACCGAGACACATACCTAATTGTGCTTTGCAACTCTCTATCGTCTTGTCGAGATTTAGCTGGAATCTGCTGCGAATCTGTCGCTTGGGAGAGATGAGAGGAACAGGAGCAGACTGCTGCTGGACAGACTCACTCAGCTCCTTCAGGTCCATCTCGGCCTTGCTTCGATCTGGAAGACACCACCACACCCTCATGAGATCAAGCACTGGAGGGAACTAGTGAATTACGCTCATCACTCGGCTTCTTCTCGAAAACACACTTTTGAGCCCAGGAGGAAAAAACCTAAAATGTGTCTGTTTATCCCAACAATATTATCTACTCGACGGCCAGGGCTGACTTGGCGATAAGAGCCTGAGAGAACATTTGGCCGGTTTCTACTGAACTATCGCCTGGGTTGCTTTCAATACAGAAAATGCACAATCCCAGCCAGATCGTTGGTTTCTAGGAAGCTCAGCATCACTATGGATCCTCCAAAGCCAAAGGTTACGCTATGTTCAACCTCAACAACAGCAGATAAAGTGACACTGAGTCTGGCCAGTTTGCTTTGAATTTCAGGCCCAGATCAGAGAGGGCTTGTAACCTAGAGAGGCGCTGAGCCTTGCGGAGAACATGTTGATAAAGACGGGGAGCCCAGCTCCTCCTTTACCACAGAGACTTCGATCTTCGCCGACCTAGTCTGGAGCTCAAATTAGAAAGAAAGGGTAAACAGGAACCTCCCTGGGGTACAGAGGTTAAGACTCTGTACTCCCAATGCAGCAGGCCCAGGTTCGATCTCTAGTCGGGGAACTAGATCCCACATACAGCAACTAAGAGTTCACATGCCGCCAAGGAAGGCCAAAGACCCCGCGTCTCACAAATAAGACCCAGCCTAGCCAAATAAACAAATAAATACTTAAGGAAAGGGGAAATACAAGACGGGCAGACGCTCCAGCTGGTGTGCTGTACCTCCCTTTGGCTCCTGGCATCTGTCTGAGGAATGGGGACCGCTTAGTTTTGGACATGAACCTATGTCTTCTTGCTCAGGTAAGATGTCAACGCCTCCTCACCCTGACTGCAGGCAAAGGCCCCTGCTTAATGACTCAGGTCCAGAGGTTCTGCCCACCCCCACCCCCACCCCCACACCACAGTTGCTGTGGGTCTTTGTACGACCAAGCTGGCCCAGATTCCAAAGGATCCATGAGCTTGTACGTCTTGAACTCCTTCCCTACCTCCTCTGCTGCCTCCTCTAGCTACTCCCCAAAACATAAAAAGGGGACAAAATGGTGGAAGTAGCAAAGGCCGGGAAACAGTGAGAGACTCTGCAGGAAGGAAGCATGGTCTTTCACCCCGACGTTGCCTCTAGGACCCCAAGCAGAGAATGCACTTGGGGTCTGATAAGGGGGTGGGGGGTGCCCAGCTCCTCTTCTCAATCCCTGAAAGCGGGTCAGGGTCAGAAAGGATGTGGGATCCCTCAAGGATCCATCAAGAACAAAGATGAGCCACCTGTGAGCTAGTTCCACTGGCTACGCACTCACTACCTGACTTCGCCCATGTCTTTGTTACCCCACCCAGAAGGCCACCTCTAGCCACCAACCTGGTGCAAAGACAGGCTGAGTGCTGGAATGCAGGCTCCTCCAAAGCCTTCATTCCTCCCCTTAACGTGACCCTAGCATTCCGCCCTGTACCCAAGACAGGGGCGCGCTCCTAACACCACACACCAGAGATTTACCCACTTAAAGGGCCACAGGTAGTCTCCCCAAAGTCCTACACAACCCACTCATAGATGACTGGAGCCACAAATTGCTCCAACTTCATTTATCACCATAACGAGGTAAGATCAGGAACAGCCCTGTCCCAAAGACACACTTCAGGTTGGCCACCAGTGAGATTCCAAAAGTGAGCTTTCAAAGCAAACAGGAACAGCATCCTTGTCATTAAAGCAACGGCTCTAAAAAAACAGACCTGTGTGTGCACGCATGTGTTTGTCTGGTGTGTGTGCACACGCTGATCAGGGGACCTTCAGAGAGTCTCTGGGGGCCAGGACTGAAGATGCTTGCAAGGAGAATGGCTGAATGTACAACTACTTCAGAGGGGGAAGAATATTCATTCAATTTTACTGGAGAGGCATCTTACAAAGTAAACAGCGAGAGTGAAAGAGATAAAAGAGAAAAAAAAAAGAGGACAACTGGGGAACAGAGAAAAGAAGAAGATCTGATTAAACAACAGTATAATCAGGACTTAAGGACTTCAACTGCTGAGCCAAGAACACGACAGTAAAAGGGGGAAGATGCGAGGCCCGTCTCGTCATTTCTGCTCTCAGAAATGAAGAAGCACTGCGTTCCAGAGGGAAACTGCAGGCAACCTTTTCAAGCATAAAGTTGGAAAAGAAGTATCTCACAAAAATACTTTCCATGAAGTGGAGAAGCAGGAGACGGCGGTGTTGCCTACGTTACAGGAGGACACCCTGTCCTCTACAACATTCCTATGTGGTTAACAGATTCCACACAGCCGTTACCGAAAAACACAACTGACCATATCAGGCAAGGGTCAACCAAATTTTTTCCATAAAGGGCCACAGAATAAATGAAGCTCTGCAGGTGTATAGGCTCTGCTGAGTGCCATAAAATAATGTGTTAAATGAATGTGGCTGCATTCCAATAAAACTTTATTTACAAAAACAAGTTGGGGGCCAGATTTGGTCCACAGGCTGGAAACTGTGGACCCCTGACTGCTAACCTTGGCCGCACATTGAAATTGCTCACTGTCCAGTCCAGAGCTTTAAAAAAAAAACAAAACCCTGACTACTTGGCCCCATCCCCAGAGACTGAATTCACCAGCATGGGGGGAGGCCTAAGCACTGGCCATATAAAGCTTCCCCAGGTGTTCACAACTGGCAGGCAAGGCTGTAAGCCCCTGTATTTGGACCAACGTTGTCTGTGAGGAAAGAAAATGCCTCACGATTAGCCTTAACCCTTATGCACCTTGTATGAAACCTTGGGGTTCATACAAACAGATCTACACCTCACCAAAATAATCCAGTATGAGCACGTGTGTGCACCTGTGTGTGTCTACACTGCGTGGTTTTGTTTTTGCACGTGCGCTCAGTCATGTCTGAGTCTTTGCAACCCTATGGACTGCAGCGCACCAGGCTCCTCTGTCCACGAGATTTCCCAGGCAGGAATACTGGAATGGACGGCCACTTCCTTCTCCAGGGGATCTCCCTGACCCAGGAACCCACACTGACGAGCGGATTCTTCACCACAGAGCCACCCGGGAAGCCTTATGGGCATGCTGCCTCCTTTGCGTGCCTATGTAAGGGCAATCCCTTACCTTTAGCCTAAGACTGAACATTCATAATCAAGAAGAATGAAAAGATAAAGCACTTCTCCATTGTGATGTTTATTCTAACGAGACACCACCAAAAGCCAGGGAGGAGGCTGCTCCAGGGTCCCTGAGAGTGGACCTTCAGGAGTTAAGCCAGATGTAATTATCTTTCTCAAACTTTCAGCTGTGTGTGGACTCAACTGTCCTCCGCAGGGAGAAAAGATGAGCTTCTCTTTCTTATTTAGCTCCTAGTGGCTTATCAGGACTCCTTCCACCTCTGCCCTTCTATATCGGGAATATCTGCAGAATCCACCCTGGCTGTCAACATTTTGAACTTCTCAGCTGATAGGAAGACAGCTTAGGCTATAAATGGAAACCAGGGATTAAAAAAAAAAAAAAAAAAAAAACACCCACGCTAGAGAAACAAGGCACGATCCTCACATTGCTGGAGGGAGCATAAATCAGAACCACCCTTCAGAGGGCAATCTGGCAATATCTTTCCAAATGTCAGCAGCTCGAGGCCTCTGACCTGCAGCTCCACTTCTAGGAACATATCCTGTTTTTAGATCTGTTCACTACCACCTGGGCAGAAGGGTCTTCCTCACAGCTGTTTCCAACAGCAAAAATGGAGATCTACTCAATAAGTAAAGTGCCTGGATGAATAAGTTACTGGTCACCTTTAAAGGGAATAAAATACAGCCGCTAAAATAACAGCAGCATAGCTCTCTGTGTGGTGATATGGAAAGCCCATCTGTTTAATGAAAAGGAAAATAGTCAGTCAAGGACATGAGCGCTGGTGCGAGGCAGAAAAGGAGGAAAGGAAATGCAAATACTAATATATGTGTTCTCGGGCTTCTTGGTGTGGGCATTTGGGCCTAGCGGGGTGGGGGTAGGGGGCCAGGAGGGGTTCTGGCACTGCAGAATGTTTGACAGCAACCCTGACCTCCACCCACTAGACGGGAGCACTCACGGCCCAGCTGGGACAATAAAAAGGGGTCCAGGGGATTCCCTGGAGGTCCAGTGGTTAGGACTCCACCTTCCAGCAGGGAGCACAGGTTTGATCCCCGGTCGGGGTACTAAGATCCCACATGAGATACACAGTGCAGCGTCCCGACCTGGACTCCCTGCTTCAAAAGTGTGTAGACGTTGCTAACTGGGGACCAGATCACCCAGACTGATGTCTAAAAGAGCTCTCCAAGGAGACTAAATAGAGCCAACAGGGGCAGAGGGTGGACCAAACAAAGGAGCCAACACTGGTCACTCTCTTTTTCGCAGGCAGCAGGGGGAGGATGAAGAGAGGAACAGGTGATCAGAGGTGACACGTGTGGACTGCCTTTTCATTCATCGTCCTTCTATACTCTGACTTGGAGAAGGGAATGCCAATCCACTCCACCATCCTTGCCTGAAGCATCTCCATGGACAGAAGAGCCTGGCAGGCTACAGACCATGGGATCGTACTTTGACTATTTGTTCCCGGTGTGCATTCATTACTTATAAAAACAATTTTTTTTCTTCAATTGTGTGATTCGGCAAAAGTCAAAACACACTAACAAACAGCCAAGCCATCCCTGTGGTGTCCTGAGAGAAGACAAGCCAGCTTAGACGTATGACAGACTAAAATCCCACGGCCTAAGGCTCCAGCCACAAGAGAAACAGCCATCACAACAAAATGTTTTAAGGGCGCTTCCTTGGCAGTCAGTGGTTAAGACAAAGTTTTCACTGCAGGGGGCACAGGTTCCATCTCCGATCCGGGAACTAAGATCCTGCATGCCATGAATCATGCACCTCCCCCTGCCACAGAAAGTTTTAAAACAAAAATATAAGCACTTCTTTTTAAACTAAAAAAAAAAAAGAACTCCTTTATTCAAAAGACACAGGCAGACTATAAAGAATGGTCTTTCAGGAGGCACAAGATAACGGTTCCTTCAAAGGAATATCTTTAGACAAGACACCCGGGCAGATGCTCTTATCAATCAGTAAAGCAGAGATCTTCCTCACCTCATTCACTCTTAAAAAAAATCAAGACAACATCTGGACAACCGGGGTACCCAGCCCCGCATCCACATCCTCAAAGAAGGCCTGGCCTCCACAGTCTTGCCCCCTGCTGGTGACAGCAACAGTGGAAGAATAAACCAGAGGCAAGTTTTCGGGTCTGAGGACGTTCCATCGTCGGCATCTCTGACGGGGCATCGAGGCACATTTTGTCACTAACAGTATGACTAACTGCTGAGTCTGTTGAGCCCAAAGCAAACACCGTGCATGAGACAGGAGGAGAGAAGGTTCCCAGAAAAAGCAAAAAGGAGTCGAGGTGAAGGAAAGAAACACACACCCCACCCCACCTCCATCCCACCACGTGCCACAAGCATATTCTTATTCAGGACTCATCTTATTAACTGCCAGAAGGGCACAGAAGGAGCCAGAACCATCTGCCTAACTTGGCTCCTTATTTTAGAGCAGAAGAAGGGGCCCAAGACAGCAAGTGAGGCCCAGTGTATCAGCAAGCAGGGCCTTCCCCTCCGTCATGCTGTAAAATAAACCGTAACAGTATCCAACTGGTATCTAACCAGTGGGCTGGCTATATTTTTGGTTCTACTTGTTTCTTTGGTCTAAAAGGTGATGGGTGGCTTGGTTTATTTACTTACTTCCTTGTTTATCTATTTTAATTTGCTGCCGGGATTTTAGTTCCCTGAAGTGAAGTCGCTCAGCCATGTCCGACTCGTAGTGACCCCATGGACTGCAGCCTACCAAGCTCCTCCGTCCATGGGATTTTCCAGGCAAGAGTACTGGAGTGGGTTGCCATTTCCTTCTCCAAGGGATCTTCCCGACCCAGGGATCGAACCCGGGTCTCCCGCATTGTAGACAGACGCTTTACCATCTGAGCCACCAGGGAAGTTCCCTGAGCAGGGATCAAACTCGCCCTTGGTAGTGAAAGCACAGTCCTAGACACTGAACCTCCAGGAAATCCCCAAACAGAGGTTTTTAATGAAACTGATGGTCCACTTTTAAAACCTAGAAGAGTTCATACTAAAAACCTGGATTTCTGTTTTCTTGAAAATTCAGGGTTGGACAGCACAAGTTCAATGGGTGGGAGCAGCTTCCTTGAAAAACGCACTCTGTGCTTCATTCCACTGCCATCCAAATCCTCACCTGATCCTTGACCCCTACAGCTGGGCCAACTAACCCTACAGCACTAAGCGGTAAGAGCCCACGAGAGTGAAAATATGCCCTGTCCTGCAGCACTACAGTTCACGTGTCTTGATTAAAAACACAAGCTGCACACGGCAGACAGACCCAAATCTAAAGGCCAAACTCAACCACAAACCATGTGTGATCCTGGGAGGTAACTTCATTTCTCTGTGCGATGGTGCTATTACCTTACCTTGAAGGTCACTGTATATTTTTTAATAGTTTTCAAACACAGAGAGTAAAATTCACTTTTTGGAGAATACATCAATTTTAACACCTGCGCAGATGCAAGTAACCACCAGGACAAACAGGATGCAGAACAATTCCCTCTACCAAAGAGTTCCTTTGTGATGTATAGTCAAACCCTCCCCAACTCCAGGCAAAAACTGATCTTTTTTCCATCTGCATAATTTTGCCTTTTCTAGTTTTTGGTTTTGTTTTGCTTTTTAATGAAACACTATTTTGTTAGACAGAATAATGTCATTATTATCCCTGGCACTCTCACTTCTCTCTGCTCAAAATAGTTACGGGGATGCCAGACATCAAGTGCCATGAGAATTATTATTTCCCTCCACTTTCTGATTTTTCTACCCATTCACAGCACTTTTCACCAGTCCCTATCTGATCCTCTTGGCATCGGGTAACTGAAATGCCAGCCCATAAACTGCCAACATTGCCAACGCTTTTGTCTCTACTGACATGAAGCCTATGTCCCAGGAATGGAAGGAGCTGGCAGGGAGCTTCTGCAAAGAGAGCCTGGGACTCCACTGTGCCCACCACCGATACACACGCCAGGAGAAAACCTTTCTCTCCCACCGCATGACTCAAGTCAAACAGAAAGACCCAGAGCACGGCACAGATGCCCAAGGACAGCCTCGTTTAGGGAAGGAGCTAGTCCTGCCACGCATGACTGGCAATTAGGAAGGGTGACTGTGAGAACGCCTCCATACAGCTTTCTTTTTGAGGCTGTGGAGGAGAGCGTGAGAAAGCACACCACACTGCTGAGAACGGGAGTGATCCCCAGGGGCGCAGATGGGTCCTCGTGTGTTCAAATAAGGAGTTCCCACCAGCCAACCTGAGCGGGAGCCCCTCAAGCCACTGCCCAGCCTGTCCCGTCACTTCTGGGCCGGACAATCAGATGATGGGGGTGAACATGGCCTCGGCCTCTGTGGGGACAGAGACTCGCCCCAGCCCCGCCACCTCTGCCTCTGCAATCCCAGTCCCTTAGGGCCTCCTCTCCAGGCCTCAGCTCCTCCATCTGAAAATGGCATCTCAGGACAAGATGAGACCAGAGGGCACTGACCACCAGAGGCTGTGAATTCAGGCTGGAGCATCACTCCACACAGGTGGCTTCCCCTCCCTCCCTGCTGCTGTTGCTAAGTCGCTTCAGTCATGTCTGACTCTGTGCGACCCCATAGACGGCAGCCCACCAGGCTCCCCCGTCCCTGGGATTCTCCAGGCAAGAATACTGGAGTGGATTGCCATTTCCTTCTGTAATGCACGAAAGTGAAAAGTGAAAATGAAGTCGCTCAATCTTGTCCGACTCTTCGCAACCCCATGGACTGCACCCCATCAGGCTCCTCCGTCCATGGAATTTTCCAGGCAAGAGAACTGGAGTGGGGTGCCATTGCCCTCCCTCCCTAAAACCTGGTGTATTCAAAGGGCTCTGGATCATACACCCTGAGCGTTGCTTTCTGCTTGTCTCCTGCTCCTTTCTCAGTCTCCTCCGCTCACTTTTCCTAAGGTCTACATGGCAAGTGGGCTACCCTGATGGCAAAGAACCCGGCTGCCAATGCAGGAGACTCAGGTTCTATCCCTGGGTCAGGAAGATCCCCTGGAGAAGGAAACGGCAACCCACTCCAGTGTTCTTGCCTGGAAAATCCCATGGACAGAGGAGCCTGGGGGGCTACAGTCCGTGGGGTTGCAAAGAGTCAGACACGACTGACCGACTAAACACCAACATGGGCAGGTGGCTCCAGCCTCTCACTCTCTTTATGCTCTGGGCCAGGGTCTCTGAGCCTCAGCAGTGCCCCCATCGAGGCTGGACAATTCTCTGTCGTGGGGACTGTTTTGTGCACTGCAGAAAGTCTAGCAGCGTCCCTCCTTCCCCTAAGTTATGAGACCTACTGCTTTGAATCCAATCCCATGAAGAAATCAATATTCTCAGAATTACATGTTCTGCCCTGACCTGGCCTGATCCAGGCCTCCACCTGCCCTCATGCCCTCTCCACCTAGGAATCTAGCAGGCATCTCAAACTTACGAAATCGAAAACTGAACCCTTGGCTCCTATTTCTCCTGCTGTAACCAAATCTGTCAACCCAGGCACGATCCAGCAGATCTCCTTTGCGGGGCTCGCTCTGGATGTTGGTAGCAACAGCCTCCCCGCGAGCTATGACAACTGAAAAATGTGTCCAGACGTTGCCAAGTGTCCCCTGGGACGAGGTGGGGGTGGGGGGGGGGGGCTGTCCCTGGTGAAGAATGGCTGACACAGGCTAATTCCCAACACAGCACTCAGAGAGGTCCTTCTAAAATGCCCGGTCACATCACTCCTCTGCCCAGATGGCCCCACCTCAAAGTCCACAAGGTCACTGTGTTCTCTGACCTCAACACCTCACCTCGGCCCCTTCACCCACTGGGACGTGTCACTGGGCTTCCTTACCATTGCTACAACACACCAAGTTCAGACTGATCCTAAGGCCTTGACATTCCTCTTCCTTCTAGAATGTTCTTCCTCCTAATACTGGAATGGTTATCTTTCCTTGTCAGACAAACCCTTGATGGGATATCACCTCCCCAGAGGCTTCCCCTAACCACTGCCTCTTGCTCCCCGCCGCCATCCTGCCCAGCTCTCCCCTTGTCGAAGGAACGCCTTTTACCTTCCATGACGACATGACCTGTCTTGGTTTTTTTTCAGTTTGATTATTATTTCTCCCTCTGTAGAACCTAGCTCCACAAGACAGCAAGGCCCACACTCACCGCTCTCTGCCCCAGGCCGAACACAGTGCACAGCACATAACAGATGCTCAATCAAAATCCGGGCTCATGATGCAATGAATTAATAAAATAACTTCACAGTTGAGTGTTTAGCACTCCTGGTGCCAAGTTTAGTTAAAGACTTTGACCTGAGATAATGCTTTCGGAAGAATCTACTGAGACTCAGTAAGTTTTTTTAAAAAGAAAGTAAATACTGATTCATAAAACAATAGATACTACATGTATACAGATAACTTGAAATATACATTTTACACACTGAAGAACTGGGCTGCTGTGGTCAAGGGCAAGTAAGGTGGTAAACACTGGCCTCAAGTGTTTCACAGTAAAACAGCCTTGCATTTCAACAAGTCCTGAGCAATGCTCTGCCAGTTCCTTCTACTCATCTCTTCTCATCTCCATCCACTGTATCTTTTCAATATTCCGCACAGAGAAAAGAGTGGTTCAAGAACCACACACGAGGATTCCCCTGGTGGTGCAGTGGTTAAGACTCCATGCTTCTAATGCAGGGGGCACGGGTTCAACCCCTGGTCAGAGAACTAGGATCCCACATGGCCAAACACAAAGAAAATAAAATAAAAATACCAACCTTAAAAAAAAAGAACCACACACAAAAGAGGACATTTTAACTTGCAGAAACATGCACAGCTGCCACAGAAAGAAGCTTCCCAAAATTTCAACTGACCCAGGTTAAGATTCAGGATGCTTCCTGTGGTGGATGTCTTGTCCGTTTTTGTGGTGACTGGCGTTGATACTTGAGGAGAGAAAGGTTTTGGGCTGCCGGATAAACTCCCCGCTTGTCCTGTCTTGGTGGAGGCTGGTGAAGCTGAAAAAGCAGGTTACTTGTTAAAAGACAGATTTACAAATAAAGGAACATATCAAGCTTATAGGTGTGGGGCAGAGAACAGAGTACAGAAACTGTATTTGATTTCAACGAGACCCCCAAAGCACCATGGAGGGGATGAAGCGGGAAGGGCTGGCCATTTATTTCGAGCAAAGAGCTTTAACCCAATGTTAAACCCTTAAAGCCACGAAGGAAAAAGGCCACCCCAGTCATTCTATTAAACACAAAGCTCTAAGACAAATCGGCTAAGCTGCCACTGAAATTGGTTTGGCCCATTCACGGGTGTAAATCTCAAAATAAAGAGCGATTAAACCGGCCCCCACCACAGTCCAGATGCAGAGGCCAGAGCCAGGCTTACAAATGGCATGTCATCCGTTTGTGGGAGACACAGGGGCCGTGCGCTCAGCCACTGCACCTGCCCCGGGGGCCAGCTTGACCCGCTGGGGGCTCGTGGGCTTCCCATTTCAAAGGTCCTGCGACGCTGAACGAAGCCAAACTCCACGCCAGATGGAGTGAGGGAGTGTCTGGTCAATTATCTGCCTCCTCACTGGGTTTCAAACTCTTATAGGACAGAGTCATACCTATGCCCGAGTCTTTTAAAAAGAAGTTAAAATTCCCTACTTACTGCTCCCCTGAGCCCTGTCCACTGGGTAGCGGGAGGCAGGACAGAAACCAAACCATTTAACAAAACAAAGAGTTCGAATGGGCCAACCGGAACCTGCCAAGAATCTCTGAGATACCGCCCCTTTGCTGCAATGGCTCTATACTACTGGGCTGTCCTGTTACTATAAACATGGGACAGGGACTTTCCTGGTGGTCCAGTGGCTAAGACTCTGCGCTCTCAGTGCAGAGGGCCCAGGTTCTACCCCTGGTCAGGGCACTCGATCCCATGTGTCGCAACTAAAGATCCTGAATGCCACAACTAAGACTCAGAGCAGCTGAAATAAACAAACATTAAAAAAAAAAAACAAACAACGTGTGACAGGCAACCAAATGATTGTCCATCCCCTCAGACGCACAGGAAACCTCAAGAAAGCTGTGGATGGTGAGGGGTTTAGAACTGAGACATCCCGGGGACTTCACATGTGCTTAGACACGCTGGTGGTGGGTTCTTGCCTTGGTTTCTTTATCTGCCAAACAGGGATCCTCAGAGTGAGGATTTAATGGATTTAACTCTACACCAGGTTCAGCCGGTCAACCTACATGAGGCAGCCCCAGCTCCAGGGCCAAGACCTGCCAATGCTATTTTTAACACAACACAGTGGGAAAGACTCTAGACGTAGGGAGCAACGGATCCAAGCACAGATCAGGAGCCAGAAGGCGAGGTTCAAATCCCAACTCTGTGGCTGACGTACAATGTGACTTTGGGCAAGTGACTTAATGTCTTCAAATCTCCTTTCCTGATGGCTACAAGGAGGGACACTGATAATATAATACAATAGGATCAATAAAAGTACCCAACTTGGGGACTTCCCTGGTGGTCCAGTGGCTAAGACTCCATGTCCCAAGGCGGGGGGCCTGGGTTCAATCCCTGGTCAGGGAACTAGATCCCACATTCCACAACTAGGAGTTCCCGTGCTGTAACTAAAGATCCCACATGCCCCAATTAGAAGATCCTGAGTGCTGCAACTAGGAGCTGGCGCAGCCAAAGAAGTAAAGTTTTCTAAAGTCACTAAAAAAACAACCAAAAAAGCACCTAACTCATCAACTATAAGGAACAAATAAATTCATCAATTATCTAAACAGTGCCTGATCTCTATTAAGTACTATATTACCATCTGCTATTAGTATCATATTATTTCCCCATTATTTCCCCATTAACCTCCAGGGTTTTGGTTTCAATCATCTAACCTGTGATTCTTAGCCAGGAGTGACTCTGCCCTCCAAGGAGCAGTGGACAGTGTCTATAAACATTTTTGTTTGTCACAGCTGGGGAGGGAGGTGCTCTGGAATCTAGTAGGTAGAGACCAGGGATGCTGCTAAACATCCTATGATGCATAACACAGCACCCCGCCTCAGAACAAATAATTATCTTTGGCCTCAAATGTTAACAGTGCTAAGGTTGATAAATCCATACAGGGATGAAGGAGGTGTGTCTCCAGGAAACCTTCACCTTATTTGCAAATAAGATGAGGAGGCCAGAATGAGATAAGCAAATACATGCCAACTGGTGCTTAGCAAGTGCTCAATAAACATTTGACATTATCTTGAGAATTTAAATTGTTTAAAAATATAATCAGTTTTACTGGAAGGATTAAATGCCTGCCCCAGCACCTGGCAGACAACATCCTCTCAAATCATGACCCTGATTCCCACTTGTTCTCTAACTGCAGGCACTCCAACAAGCAGAAATGCTTGTCGCACAAAGAAGTAAGAATAAAGAAAGATAAAGGCATTTCAAAAGATGTAAGTAGTAAAAACAAAATCTTCAACATTAGGACTTTAAAATTATGATTATTCATTCATATACGTTGTTTCCAAAAGAGATGAGCAGTGGCTGAAAACAGCAGGGTAGTGTGCTCCCTCCGCAAGGACTAAAGTCAAGGCCTTTTTAGTTGCATTCCCTTAATTAAAAGCACACAGCGCGGGCGGCTGCGACCGGCGCACACAGCGCGGCCGAGAGGAGCTACCCCACGTCCGAGATCAGGGGCAGAAGCCGGGAGGACCCCATGCCCGAGGGGCGGCAGCCAAGAGGAGTTACCCCACGTCCGAGGTCAGGGGCAGAAGCCGGGAGGACCCCCATGCCCGAGAGGCGGCAGCCAAGAAGAGTTACCCTACGTCCGAGGTCAGGGGCAGTGGCCGAGAGTACCAGGCTGCGACGGCGCAGGAACGGCCGAGAGGAGCTACCCCACGTCCGAGATCAGGGGCGGCAGCCGGGAGGAGCTACCCCCCCGTCCAAGGTCAGGGGCGGCAGCCGAGGAGCTACCCTGCGTCCGAAGTCAGGGGCGGCAGCCCAGAGTGCCAGGCTGCAACAGCGAGGAGCAGCCGAGAGGACCTACCCCACGTCCGAGGCCAGGGGCGGCGGCGGAGAGGAGCTACCCCGCGTCTGAAGTCAGGGGCGGCGGTGGAGAGTGCCAGGCTGCAATAGCGCAGGAGCAGCCGAGAGGACCTACCCCACGTCCGACGCCAGGGGCGGCGGCGGGGAGGAGCTACCCCAGGTCGAGCGGTGGCTGCGCCGGCGCAGGAGGGCCTAGAGGAGCTATTCCACGTTCCAGGTCAGGAGGGGCGGCGGTGAGGAGATACCCCTCCTCCAAGGTAAGGAACAGCGGCTGCACTTTGCTGGAGCAGCCCTGAAGAGATACCCCACGTCCAAGGTAGGAGAAACCCAAGTAAGACGGTAGGTGTTGCAAGAGGGCATCAGAGGGCAGAAACCATACTCACAGAAAACTAGTCAATCTAATCACACTAGGACCACAGCCTTATCTAACTCAATGAAACTAAGCCACGCCCGTGGGGCCACCCAAGACAGGCGGGTCATGGTGGAGAGGTCTGACAGAATGTGGTCCACTGGACAAGGGATTGCCTTGAGAACCCCATGAACAGTATGAAAAGGCAAAATGATAGGATACTGAAAGAGGAATTCCCCAGGTCAGCAGGTGCTCAATATGCTACTGGAGATCAGTGGAGAAATAACTCCAGAAAGAATGAAGGGATGGAGCCAAAGCAAAAACAATACCCAGCTGTGGATGTGACTGGTGATAGAAGCAAGGTCCGATGCTGTAAAAAGCAATATTGCATAGGAACCTGGGATGTCAGGTCCATGAATCAAGGCAAATTGGAAGTGGTCAAACGAGATGGCAAGAGTGAATGTCAACATTCTACGAATCAGCGAACTGAAATGGACTGGAATGGGTGAATTTAACTCAGATGACCATTATATCTACTACTGTGGGCAGGAATCCCTCAGAAGAAATGGAGTAGCCATCATGATCAACAAAAGAGTCCAAAATGCAGTACTTGGATGCAATCTCAAAAATGACAGAATGCTCTCTGTTCGTTTCCAAGGCAAACCATTCAGTATCACAGTAATCCAAGTCTATGCCCCAACCAGTAACGCTGAAGAAGCTGAAGTTGAACGGTTCTATGAAGACCTTTTATAACTAACACCCAAAAAAGACATCCTTTTCATTATAGGGGACTGGAATGCAAAAGTGGGAAGTCAAGAAACACCTGTAGTAACAGGCAAATTTGGCCTTGGAATACGGAATGAAGCAGGGCAAAGACTAATAGAGTTTTGCCAAGAAAATGCACTGGTCATAGCAAACACCCTCTTCCAACAACACAAGAGAAGACTCTACACATGGACATCACCAGATGGTCAACACCGAAATCAGATTGATTATATTCTTTGCAGCGAAAGATGGAGAAGCTCTATACAGTCAACAAAAACAAGACCAGGAGCTGACTGTGGCTCAGATCATGAACTCCTTATTGCCAAATTCAGACTGAAATTGAAGAAAGTAGGGAAAACCAGTAGACCATTCAGGTATGACTTAAATCAAATCCCTTATGATTATACAGTGGAAGTGAGAAATAGATTTAAGGGACTAGATCTGATAGACAGAGTGCCTGATGAACTATGGACGGAGGTTCGTGACACTGTACAGGAAACAGGGATCAAGACCATTCCATCAAGATCATGGAAAAGAAATGCAAAAAAGCAAAATGGCTGTCTGAGGAGGCCTTACAAATAGCTGTGAAAAGAAGAGAAGTGAAAAGCAAAGGAGAAAAGGAAAGATATAAGCATCTGAATGCAGAGTTCCAAAGAATAGCAAGAAGAGATAAGAAAGCCTTCCTCAGTGATCAATGCAAAACAACAGAATGGGAAAGACTAGAGATCTCTTCAAGAAAATTAAGAGATACCAAGGGAACATTTCATGCAAAGATGGGCTCGATAAAGGACAGGAATGGTATGGACCTAACAGAAGCAGAAGATATTAAGAAGAGGTGGCAAGAATACAAAGAGGAACTGTACAAAAAAGATCTTTACGACCAAGATGATCACGGTGGTGTGATCACTCACTTAGAGCCAGACATCCTGGAATGTGAAGTCAAGTGGGCCTTAGAAAGCATCACTACGAACAAAGCTAGTGGAGGTGATGGAATTCCAGTGGAGCTATTTCAGATCCTGAAAGATGATGCTGTGAAAGTGCTGCACTCAATATGCCAGCAAATTTGGAAAACTCAGCAGTGGCCACAGGACTGGAAAAGGTCAGTTTTCATTCCAATCCCAAAGAAAGGCAATGCCAAAGAATGCTCAAGCTACCGCACAGTTGCACTCATTTCACACGCTACTAAAGTAATGCTCAAAATTCTCCAAGCCAGGCTTCAGCAATACGTGAACCGTGAACTTCCAGATGTTCAAGCTGGTTTTAGAAAAGGCAGAGGAACCAGAGATCAAAGTGCCAACATCCGCTGGATCATGGAAAAAGCAAGAGAGTTCCAGAAAAACATTTATTTCTGCTTTATTGACTATGCCAATGCCTTTGACTGTGTGGATCACAATAAACTGTGGAAAATTCTGAAAGAGATGGGAATACCAGACCACCTGACCTGCCTCTTGAGAAACCTATATGCAGGTCAGGAAGCAACAGTTCAAACTGGACATGGAACAACAGACTGGTTCCAAATAGGAAAAGGAGTACATTAGGGCTGTATATTGTCACCCTGCTTATTTAACTTCTATGAAGAGTACATCATGGGAAACACTGGGCTGGAAGAAGCACAAGCTGGAACCAAGATTGCCTGGAGAAATATCAATAACCTCAGATATGCAGATGACACCACCATTATGGCACAAAGTGAAGAGGAACTAAAAAGCCTCTTGATGAAAATGAAAGTAGAGAGTGAATAAGTTGGCTTAAAGCTCAACATTCAGAAAACGAAGATCATGGCATCTGGTCCCATCACTTCATGGGAAATAGAAGGGGAAACAGTGGAAACAGTGTCAGACTTTATTTTTCTGGGCTCCAAAATCACTGCAGATGGTGACTGCAGCCATGAAATTAAAAGACACTTTCTCCTTGAAAGGAAAGTTATGACCAACCTAGATAGCATATTCAAAAGCAGAGACATTACTTTGCCAACAAAAGTCCATCTAGTCAAGGCTATGGTTTTTCCAGTGGTCATGTATGGATGTGAGAGTTGGACTGTGAAGAAAGCTGAGCGCCGAAGAATTGATGCTTTTGAACTGTGTTGTTGGAGAATACTCTTGAGAGTCCCTTGGACTGCAAGGAGATCCAACCAGTCCATTCTGAAGGAGATCAGCCCTGGGATTTCTTTGGAGGGAATGATGCTAAAGCTGAAACTCCAGTACTTTGGCCACCTCATGCGAAGGGTTGACTCATTGGAAAAGACTCTGATGCTGGGAGGAATTAGGGGTAGGAGAAGAAGGGGACGACAGAGGATGAGATGGCTGGATGGCATCACTGACTCGACGGACCTGAGTCTGAGTGAACTCCGGGAGTTGGTGATGGACAGGGAGGCCTGGCGTGCTGCGATTCATGGGGTGGCGAAGAGTCGGACACGACTGAGCGACTGAACTGAACTTAACTGAAGTAAACGAGGGAGCCATGAGGTCTCAAGAGAGGGTCTTAACACACTCCAGAAGTTCTGCTTCTGGCTGCAGGCAACTCTGACGAGGAACTCTAACCCCAGAGGGTAGTAGGAACCAAAAGCCTGCAAAAGTGTGGGGTCACACAGAGAACTCAAGCAAGTAGAGTCCATATTTCCTTTCTTAACAGATCAAGTTACAAAAGTAAGAAGAAGCAGCCGGCAGGCAATCTAGCAGAGCCCTCCCCGACTGAGAGCCTGCTGCAGGGAATTTGCCAGAAACACAGGAGTCATTAGTTTTATAATTGTGTGTGTGTGTGTGTATATATATACGTGTGTGTGTGTCTGTGTATATATTCACAGAGTTAAAAAAATAATTATTGGAAAAATGAGCCTTTAATTTCAGAAAGTTTCCTTTGTTAATACAACTTAAGTATTGAAGGTTTAAGAAACATGTCTAAACCATGCCTCACCCAACCTTCAGCGAGGCCTCTGCACACCACTTCGAAAATATAGCCAAATCTCCCCACTTATCTCCACCCCCATCTCCAGGGCTATCACCTTAGTCCGTGAATTCTGAACAGGGGTAATGTGGGCCCCCAAAATAGATCTTAGGGCCTGAAAAAAATCTTACTCTTTATATATATAAAGCCCATTCACAGTATGTAATGGGACATATAATACTTTCAAATTTCATGAGGGTCCACTCCTAGATATAGAGCCCAAAGAACTGAAAACTTGCACTCAAACAACGCCTCAAGGCAGCCCTATTCAGCCCAAAGATGGAAACAACCCAAACACCCATCAACAGAAAAGCCATGGTGCAAAAGAATGAAGTTCGGATGCGCGCTGCAATGTGGGTGAAAACATCGTATGACATCAGAGGACCCAGACACAAAGGCCCCGTTTTACAGGATTTCACTAAAATGAAATATCCGGAATGGGCACATTCAAATAGAATGCAGCCTGGTGGCTGGCGGGGCTAGGCTCAGAGGATGGGGTGGGGGAGGCGGAGGGATGAGGAGGGGCGGCTTGGTAGACACAGGATTTGATTCTGCAGTGACAGAAAAGTTTTGGATGAGGTAACAGCGGTGAATGCACAGTATCACACAATGTGGTGACTGCACTAAATACCGTTGAATTGTTGGCTTTTAAATGATCGATCTTCTGTTATGTGATTCTCACCTCCACTTAAAAAATTCACAGGAGAACGATTAGGAAGAAAGTGTCAAAAAAGGCTCCTTAGGGGGTGATAATCAATGGAAAAAAAAAAAAAAGGTTGGGAAACACTGCCCTTACCTACCATTTCCACAGAGACCCTGTAAAAGCTTCGCACTGGTCCCCCAACTGCCTGCCACAGCACCCCTCTCCCGGGGCACCTCCACCTAGCAGCTGTGAGCCACCTAAAACAAGGAAAGGGAGCACTCAGGGGCGTCCTGCCGGCCAGCATAAAATCCAAGGACCTTTCCTCGTCTCTTTCTGCAATCTCCAGCCACGTGGCCTTTTGTGCTTAGCCCTTCCAAGATCAAGTCTGCTCCTACCTCAAACCTTTACACTTGGAATTTCCCAGGAAAGACACCCTCCCCACTACCCACCACTCCCACTCAGATCCTCCGGCTGGCAGTCCTCTACATCTGGGTCCAACACCATCCCTTTGAAGCCCTCCCTGCTGGCCCCACCTAAGGTGGCCCCAGTGCCCCTCCTGCCTTGAGAATGCCAACTCCACAAGCACAGTCTCCTTGCCGGCCTCTGACACTGCCAGGCACCGGAGATGACAGAATGAGTCGATATGCGAGATGATTAATTGAAGAATCAGGTCTCCATTTCTCTTCTCATGACTGTGGTCACAATAAGTAATAAAGAAATGATAATGACGATCAAAATGAAACCTCTCTCATACGCAGGTGCCAATGTACACCATCTCCTTGACATTCTGCAGCGTTGTGAGTGATTAAGCGGCCAAGGAAGAAACATGGATAAGCAGCCCACAGAAGAAAATACAAAAGCTCAAGAAGCACATTTAGAGAGAAACTTGAGTTGGATATAAATAAAGGTAAACTCAGCTAACAGGCACAGAGATAAATAGATACAGTCTGTCTATTTATAGGCTCTATCCTACAGCCTCTTCATCTGCATGGTACGCTTGGTACAAAAAATAACAACTTGGGCCTTCCCTGGTGTGGAGTCCAGGGACTCTCTGTTCCCAGTGAGGGGGCCTGGGTTTGACCCCTGGTCAGCCTACTAGATCCCACATGCCTCAACTAAGAGTTCGCATATGGCAATTAAAAAAAACCCCGCATGCCACAACAAAGACTGAAGGTCTAGCGTGCTGCAACTAAACCCTGACGCAGTCAAATAAATAAATATTTTTAAAAATAAAAATGAAACATACAGGGCATACAGGGAATTCCCTGGCAGCCCAGTGGTGCAGACTCTGCATTTTCATTGCCAAGGGCCTGGGTTGGACCACAAGTCACACAGTACAGCCAAAAAATAACAAGTGTGGAAAAAAGAGAGAGGTAAAATCAAGTGTACAGAAATGCCCCCATATGTGTAAATACTTTCCAAAAGCAGTCCCACATCCTTAAATGAATGCATACTTTTTTTTTCCTATCAGCACATTCTATAGCCATAGAAACTTTGGAGAAAAACTGGAGCCCAGAATTCAAAGATTAACAACAAAAAAAAACCTTTACCTTTTCTTATATACCTTTCTGACCTGCTCTAATATTGCCTGGGTTTCCATTTTGTTTTAATTCTAACCATGTGCGTTTGGTCGTTTCATCATTTTTTAAAAATAAAGTCAACTAGAGGCATTTAGATTATGGACCATTTTGCTCTTTTTAAAATGCTTTTACTATGGTTTTCTTGTGGGGGAGAAGCATTAAAACGGGTGCAAAAATATATTTATTAATATAAAAAATGTAAGGAAGTGAGAGGAATTCTGTATGATTCCAGTAACATTCAATAGATATGTTCTTGAAGACTTTTATTCATGACCATCTAGAGAAACATGTAAAATACTAAGCTGGCCAACACACCTTCAGCACTGGGGGTTAGAAAGTGAGCAAGGACTCTCTCCCTCTCTCTATATATATATATTTATATACAGTTGACATTAAGAAAACAAGTTGATGTATCTGTTTAAAACATCTGCATTCGTATGATTTCATAAAACATGAGAAATGCTGTTGATGTTTAGCCACTAAGTTGTGTCCAACTCTTTTCAACCCCATGGACTGCAGCCCTCCAGAGTCCTCTGTCCATGGGATTTCCCAGGCAAAGGATACTGGAGTGGGTTGCCATTTCCTTCTCCAGGGCATCTTCCTGACCCAGGGATAAAATCTGTGTCTCCTGCATTGGCAGGCAGATTCTTTACCACTGATCCACCAGAGAAGCCCAATAATAAGTGCATGCAAATAAAATGATGTTAAAGACACAATGCCAAATTGAAAGACGCAAAAAGTTCAGTATGATCCCATTCTATCACGCACACAAAAATAATTTTTATTACTGTCATCATCAACATGATAAAAATCTGAAGGACCACCCAATTCTTAGTAGCTGTCACCTCTCAGGATGGAATAATGGACTATTTATTCTACAATGTTAAAATTTCAAAGGAATATTTTATATTCAGGGGGAAATGATGAAATATAAATATTGAAGAGATTCAAACCTGAAGGCTGAGCAAAGTTTTATTGGTGCTGAAAATCAAAAGCATGGTACCTACATCTATGATTCCCGATGAGGACTGGAGAGATGACCATGTGTGACAATGTCTGGAGAGGTTCTGACCACGGCAGGGGTGCAGACTGGCATCAAATGGGTGGAGGGATGCTGCAGGGCACAGGACAGCCCCACCCAAATCCCAAAATGTCAGTAGTGCTGGGGTTGAGAAACCCTGTTTTAAATCACTCTAGACATTTTCAAAAGCAGAAAGACATTTGGAAATGCTCGTTTCAATTATGCCTTCAAATGGATGCCAATCCTTTTATAAAGCCATAAATCTTGCCCAAAGGAAGACCTAATTGCCTTTGAAGTCACAAATAATTTAATCAGATAATCTACTTTGATGTACAATTCACGAGTGCCGGCTAAAACACATCATTTATTATCTACATTTACAAAACCCCCAGCCTGTGCTAAGTGCCCTTCTGACTACATGAAATATAAGTTGCAGAATTAAATTAGAAAAAAGGGGCCCTTTCCTCCCACGCACCCCAGCACTCTGGGTGGGGTAGCCTGTGGAGGAGTCATGATTCATGCTTCAGCTCCTCTACTTACAGAACTTTGGAAGCAACCTATACATTCAAAGGGCTGCTGGCATCTTGCACCACTCTTGGTGGCTTGTACAAAGGACCTATATAGCACAGAATCACTGGACGATCAGTACAGGACAGAAATGCTGCTCTAAATGGTTATTTAGTAACATGGAAAAGCAGTCAGAACACAGTTTTATTTTTCTCAGATCAGCTTTAGTCGCTCTGTCGTGTCCCACTCTTTGGGGCCCCATGGGCTGTGGCTCGCCAGGCCCCTCTGTCCATTGAATTTTCCAGGCAAGAATACCAGAGTGGGCAGCCATTCCCTTCTCCAGGGGATCTTTCCAACCCAGGGATCGAACTAGGGTATCCCACATTGCAGGCAGATTCTTCACCACCTGAGCCAGCAGGGGAGCCCATTCAGAATACAAGGCTAAGTTAAATAGGTCTACACGAAAGAGGTGGTCCACGAAGCAAACAGTTCATGGACGCATTTGATGCAGCCTGTAGTTTTTTTCACTTATCTTGGTTTGTAAGATCCCACAGCATGTGCGATCTTAGTACCCCAACAAGGATTGAACCATGCCCCCTGTATTGGGAGAGCAGAGTCTTAGATCATTAGACCACCAGGGAAGTCCTTCTGAGCTATTTTTAAAAATGGGAGATAACGTGTAAAAGCTGGGGTAGTCTGTATTTTAAAAAATATTTGGGATTTCTCTTGAACAGCACAGAAATGTGGCAACACTGAGCCAACCTTCCCACTTGGCTAGAACCAGCAAGGGGAGAGGGCCGCCAGTGACTTTAAAAAAGCACAGGTCTCTAGCTCAGCGCACACATACAGAAGAGTCAGTACTGCTTTGAGAAGCGTTACAGACACAGGCACCCATGAGTAGTTAAATGGTCGTGAAGACAAGCAGATTTCTGCTTCAGTTCAGTCCCTGTCACTTCCAATCCTCGCTTATTTCTGTATCTGCCTGATCCCCCAAAGTGCTTGAGTTTTCAACTTGGCGTATGATTGTGTCAACCAACATAGAAAAAAAGCTCAGGATGGGGAATTCCCTGGAAGTCCAGTGCTTAGGACTCCTCATATTCACTGCCAAGGTTCGATCCCTGGTTGAGGAACTAGGATCCAGCATGCCGTGTGCCAAAAAAGAAAAAGTTCAGGGAACAATCTCTAAGGGCTGACTGTGGAAGGTGGGATTATCACTGACTTTAGTTTTTGTAACTAACCATTGGTTTATGACAAATACGTATTGATTTCACAGGGCAAAGTGTATACGAAACCATCTTCCTTTTTCCCTGGAGTAACCCATGTGGAGCTGCGAGACCAAAGAACTACCATTAGCCCAGAGGCTGGTGAAAGCCAGGGCCTAGGATTCTTACCCTAATACATATTAATTGTAATTTTATATGTATAATTTCAATATGCATATAAAATGCAACAGGATCCTGCAAGCAAAATACTGGCAAGGCATCAATTCTGGCCAGGAGGTCTAGATAGAGGAAGCAGACAAAGCATGGAGAATATAAACTACTCTGACCCGTAACATGACAAGATTCCAGGAGTGAACAGCTTCTGGCTGACCGAAGTGCTCCTCGAAGACTAAAACCAGCCCTGAGGATTACAGACACAAGATTCTGAGCTCCTCAATGCCCTAAACAAAAGGAGGGTTTCTAAACTCTCATGGAATTTTTATCTAATAACTTATTTCAATGTGTACGTTTATGCTGCAGACTGTCAATTTTTCCCTGCTGAAACAAAGAAGGTTTTGCAATCCTATGACAAGCTACTATTTTAATACAATGTTAGATAAAACACAGTCTTGTCTCACTTATATTCTCAATGATTGTGTGGGGGCATTTCAACAAATATCCCATGTCTTCTTCCACTAAATGCTATTATCACTGCCAACAGCAGAGGGCAGTGGCATGCAGGGCAAAGAAAGCCAGTCTCAGAATCTGGCTGTGGAACTCCCTCATTCTTCTGAGGCCTCAACCTGCCTTCTGTAAAAGGAGGAGAGTGACTCAGAGTCTCTCTTCTCTTAGTTGGCACCACATATTGGCAAACCAACCCATGTTGCCTGCAAGCTAAGAAGGGTGCTGTTCTTGTTTCATCACCAAGTCGTGTCCAACTCTTTTTGACCCCATGGACTGTAGCTCGCCAGGCTCCTCTGTCCATGGGATTTCTCAGGCAAGAATACTGGAGTGGGTAGCCATTTCCTTCTCCTGGGGATCTTCCCGACCCAGGGATCGAACCTGTGTGTCCTGCATTGGCGGGCAGATTCATTACTGCTGAGTCACTTGGGAAGCCAAGAGGGGTATTTACCACTTTTAAGTGGTTTAGGGGAGAAAAAAAGGATTCATAGCTCCTGAAAACATAACAATCATATAGAATTCAAATTTCAGTATCCCAGTCACATACTTACTGCCTATGGCTATTTTAGTAACACAAACAAGGTGTTGAATAATTGCAGAGTTGTGACAAGAGACCTACAAAGCCTAAAATATTTACCATTTGGCTCCAGAAAGGGGACAGTTTCTAAAACTAAAAAGATTTTTAATAAATACCTTCTCTTCCTACACTACTCACTGGCTGCCTAACTAATGATCAGCAAAATAACTCAGACACATACTAGCAAACAGATTATGTTTCGTGAAACAGATTTTAAATTCTACTGAAATGGGGCATCTGCTAACTCACCATCTCAAAAGTCACTCAAATAATGAGAAACTTTGTCAGGAATTCTGGCATCATTTCAACCTCTGCCCCTCTCGAGGGATGAGAGAAGTTTAAGTAAACCCACAATATGTGTTCCTCATACTCCTCTCAACTGTGTTTCCTGAAATATGGTGTAAAAACATCCACAGTGGTTCACGGACCAACATGTTTTACTTTACAAGCTATGTGCTAATTTCATGTACATTAGGGGGGAAAAAAAAAAAAACAAGCAATTTAAACACATGAGCTTGTGTATTTTATTTAGCTTTACATGAAGCTAAATTGTGGATCTAATATGTAAGAATGTAATAAAACAGGTGGTATGCACACTATAAACAAAAAAATCATGGGTGATAAAAAGTTCAGTTCAGTTCAGTTGCTCAGTCGTGTCCGACTCTTTGCGACCCCATGAATCGCAGCACACCAGGCCTCCCTGTCCATCACCAACTCCTGGAGTTCACCCAAACTCATGTGCATCGAGTCAGTGATGCCATCCACCCATCTCATCCTCTGTCGTCCCCTGCTCCTCCTGCCCCCAATCCCTCCCAGCATCAGGGTCTTTTTCAATGAGTCAACTCTGTGCATGAAGTGGCCAAAGTATTGGAGTTTCAGCCTCAGTATCAGTCCTTCCAACGAACACCCAGGACTGGTCTCCTTAAGGATGGACTGGTTGGATCTCCTTGCAGTCCAAGGGACTCTCAAGAGTCTTCTCCAACACCACAGTTCAAAAGCATCAAGATGGACGGACGTACGTGACATTGTACAGGACACAGGGATCAAGACCATCCCCATGGAAAAGAAATGCAAAAAAGCAAAATGGCTGTCTGAGGAGGCCTTACAAATAGCTGTGAAAAGAAGAGAAACGAAAAGCAAAGGAGAAAAGGAAAGATGTTCCCATTTGAATGCAGAGCTCCAAAGAATAGCAAGGAGAGATAAGAAAGCCTTCCTCAGTGATCAATGCAAAGAAATAGACGAAAACAATAGAATGGAAAAGACTAGAGATCTCTTCAAGAAAATTAGAGATACAAAGGGAACATTTCATGCAAAGATGGACTCGATAAAGGACAGAAATGGTATGGACCTAACAGAAGCAGAAGATGTTAAGAAAAGATGGCAAGAATACACAGAAGAACTGTACAAAAAAGAGCTTCATGACCCAGATAATCACGATGGTGTGATCACTCACCTAGAGCCAGACATCCTGGAATGTGAAGTCAAGTGGGCCTTACAAGCATCACTACGAACAAAGCTAGTGGAGGTGATGGAATTCCAGTTGAGCTATTCCAAATCCTGAAAGATGATGCTGTGAACATGCTGCACTCAATATGCCAGCAAATTTGGAAAACTCAGCAGTCGCCACAGGACTGGAAAAGGTCAGTTTTCATTCCAATCCCAAAGAAAGGCAATGCCAAAGAATGCTCAAACAACCACACAATTGCACTCATCTCACATGCTAGTAAAATAATGCTCAAAATTCTCCAAGCCAGGCTTCAGCAATACATGAACCATGAACTTCCAGATGTTCAAGCTGGTTTTAGAAAAGGCAGAGGAACCAGAGATCAAAGTGCCAACATCCTCTGGATCATGGAAAAAGCAAGAGAGTTCCAGAAAAACATCTATTTCTGCTTTATGACTATGCCAAAGCCTTTGACTGTGTGGATCACAATAAACTGTGGAAAATTCTGAAAGAGATGAGAATACCAGACCACCTGACCTGCCTCTTGAGAAACCTGTATTCAGGTCAGAAAGCAACATTTAGAACTGGACATGGAACAACAGACTGGTTCCAAATAGGAAAAGGAGTACATCAGGGCTGTATATTGTCACCCTGCTTATTTAACTTATATGTAGAGCACATCATGAGAAATGTTGGGCTGGAAGAAGCACAAGCCGGAATCAAGATTGCCAGGAGAAATATCAATAACTTCAGATATGAAAAGTTCAGGCAACAGTGATTCATGGGATTGCTGCCCATTAAAACAGTTTCTCAAGCAGTAGGATTTCAATAGGAACTCAGAGGCTGAGGAGCTTGTGTGGTTATACACCATATGTTGTTAACTTGGCTTAAATGAAATCATGTCATAGAATAAAAGTAAGCCTTTAAGGACTCTGGTCAGAAACAAGGGGGCAAAGGGCAAGCTTTTCTCTGAAGCTATGTCAACAGAAGTTATGTCATCCCAGAACAAAGCTCTTAACTCAACCTTGAATCCGTCAACCACGTGGCTGGATCAGAACCTACTGCGGCCTTTACTCTGAAGAATCAAAAGCCGCTGGTGATGAACTCTGCTCCACCTAGAGCCATTCAGAGCAGCTACAAGCAGTACTTGAAAATAAGCAGCTACCCAGAAAGAAGCCACAGCGTGAACCAAAATGAGTGGAAATCTTCTGAGTTCCCCATTGACTAAGGCTTCATCATTTATCTTCTGGGGATATTGATGTTCTCTTAACCGATGCCTGCTCCTCTTTTTGGGGGGCGGGAGGGGGGTGCCATGCAGCTTGTGGAATCTTAGTTCCCCAACAAGGGATCGAACCCAGGCCCCAGCAGGAAGACCTTGCAGTCCTAACCACTGGACCACCAGGAAATTCCTGATGCCTGCTCCCTAAAGAGTTCTCCGTGAAGGAAAGAAGGGAAAGAGGAAAGGAGGGAGGTAGGAAGAGGGCTGATCTGAAAGGCTATCCAAGGGTAATTCTCTGGCCAGAAGTCTAAATACTGGTGGTTCAACCTGTGGATGTGCTTTATTCATTCTGGCAAATATCTTAAGACAGTTTGAGCTGCACTTTCATAACTGGAGAGTCTACATAAAAACGCAGATTCCCCATTTCTCTGTAAGAATGTTAAAACGTGAAAACCCTAAGTCCACACTTCTGGGCAGCAACCATGGGCTGAAACCCTTGAGAATGGGGCATGTGCCTGAGGTTCACCAACAGTCTCCTCAGCCCAGAGCCTGCAGGCTGCCTGCGTCCATCATCACGTTCAGTGTAAAGCTTTGTTTTTTTACCTATGCCTCTCAGAGAACAAGAAAGAGCAAACAGTAAAGGCCCCGTTTCAAGAAAAATGACAGTAAACCCATTTCCTTGAGGAAACCATAAAGTTCTCACAGGGTTTTTTTTTTTTTAATATTTATTTATTTCGCTGCACCAGGTCTCAGTTGCGGCATGTGGGATCTAGTTCCCTGACCAGGGATCAAACCTGGGTCCCCTGCATTGGGAGCTCAGAGTCCCAGCCAGTGGACCACCTGGGAAGCCCCCTCATAGGTTTTTAACATGCAACTGAATTATGTCTGGATAGAAAAGAATTCAATTTAAGTCATCCTGGCTTTTGTAACTCAGCCAGCACCCCTCCTTTGCAACACCTCTCCGGATCCGTATCAGCACGGAATGAGTGACTACCAGAATAAATAATAGAGCAGCCAACATTTTTGTAGCACTTATTATCTTAGGTACTACTCTAAACCCCTTATGTATATCGGCTCATTAATCCTCACAAGAAACACTGAGGCAGGGCCTATCATTATGGCTGTGTTACAGGAGAGGAAACCAAGGCATGGGAGGGTGAGGCACCTTGCCTAAAGCCACAGAGCTAGTAAATGACAGAGCTGGGACCTGATCCGAGACCAGCATCCTCCTCCTTCACCTCTGCTACAGCAGCCAGGCTGCAAGATGCAACATGACTGTTAACCCGAGTGGGGCGCGGGGAGGAGTGGACTGGGACCATTCAAGGAGTGGGAGTCCTCTGCTCTCTCTGGGGAGAGAATATTCTTGTTTCCCTTACATGTTACTCTAATATTTGAGCCTTCAGTAATGCGAGTATCTGGTTTTGATAGAAAAATACTGTTTCCATTAAAATAAAATTCTTGAGAAAGAAAAAAACGATTGCAGGAAGTTGTGATTCATCTCCGAGGCATTTGAACCGAACTCTGAAGGATTTTTGGCCACCTCTGCCCACTTCTAGGAATGACCTCCAGCTGGCCTTTGGGGAACGCTTTTCTCATTTGTGGGGCCGTGCTGCAGTCCACGGGGTCACAAAGGGGCAGACACGACGTAGCGACTGAACGACGACAGCAAGAATCCCAGTGGGTTTACGCACTTAAAATTTAAAATCGGCTCCACTGGGATGAGATCCCCCTACCCAGCTCCCTCTGACTCCGTGATGCTCACCAGGTAGTCAGGGCCAGACAGGTGTCCCCCAGATGAGAACCCCTGTGTCGCAGGGACCCCCTGCACCCTCTCTCCCCGGGGCTGACCTGTGCTCTTGTCCAGGAAGTCCATGGACTCTTCACTGGCACTGAAGTGGCTGGATGTGGCCTTCTTCTCAGCATCCTGCTCCACATCGGAGCCCGTGTGCACGGAGGAGTTTGTACTCATGGGGGAGCGCGGCATGTCGGACAAGGAGATCCTGCGGCCTGCGCCCCCGCTCAGCATCGGCTTGCTCATCAGGATCTTGGGCGACGCCGTCATGTCAAAGCTGAGCTTGACCTTCTCCTGCTTGTCCATCTTGGCGGCACCAGCACCGGGGTTGGAGGGGTCGAGCAGCATTTGGTACTGGCTGTTGGGCGTGTAGGGTGTCCTGAATGGAGAGTAATTAAAAACCCCAAACTTCCGGCGGATATTCTCCACGTAAACCTCCATCTCTTGCATTGCACTGTTGAAGATGCTTTTAGTCTTTTTCACAGAAAAAGGAATTTCTTTAGACATGAGGTAGCAATTATTTATTGGAACCCAGGCCCTGGGAGCACAAAAGAGAAAGGGAGTTTAAATCAGCCTTGGTCATTCCCAAGATTTTTAAGTTTTTTTTTTTTTTTTTTTTACAAATTTGATTGTGCAAGAACGCTTAAGTTGAGATCTGCCCTCTTGACAAATGTACTCTCCTAACAAGTGTATCATACATTACTGCTGTGTCAACGGAAAAACAGCACAGCCTAAAAGCTGAGAATTATGTTTTATTTGGCGGACAAAACTGAGGACTTTAGCCCAGGACGCAGCCTCTCAGATCACACTGAGAGACTGCTCCAAAGAGGCAAGGGAGGAGTCAGCATATACAGGAGATTTTTTGTAACAAAGACCAGGTAGCCAGAACTTCAAAAGCTTCCTATTAAAGAAAAACCAGATATCTCGTGTTAAGGAATTCAGCATTTTTCTCAGTCTGGGAAGATGCAAGAGTCTGGGTTCACTGAAATCTTTCCTCTGACATGCAGCTTAGCTATCTGGGGCTTTCTCAGCCTGAGTCCCCTCAGGGTGCACCACTGGGGGTCGGCTGCAGTGGCTGAGCGCTTGGCAGCTGGGTACCCATTTGTCTCCATCCTAAGCTCCCTCAGGGTTCATCATCTGGGAGTCTGTACTGGCTTGATGGCAGTACCATCCTTTGCCTACTGATAGAGCAGGCAACATTTTTTCAACAGTTAGCTGTAGGTACATGCTGGTACTGCAGCTCTCTAAAGCTTATTCAGGTTGTTTAATTGAAACTTTGTATCTGTTAATCAGTAGTCTCCCTTTTTCCCCAGTCCCCAGCCCCTGAACCTGACTATCTCAGATACCTCCTACAAAGGGAATCATGCAGTATTCGTGGAACTGGCTTATTCCACTTTGCTCAAAGTCCTTCTGGTACAGCCGTGATGCTTCATCTTTCTTAAGGCAGAACAGTATCCACTGTGTGCAGAGACCACATTTACTCCATCCATTCATCGCTCGATGGCCACCTGGGTTGTTTCCAGAATGGTGTTTTTTCTTTTTTTCCTTAATGCAAACCAAAGTATCCTGGTGGAATTACCAAGATTCTTAAACACGTATTCCATTTTTTAAAAATGACTTGGTTTGAATGGTTAATTAACAATCCACTTAACAGACATGTTCTGTCACAAGGACAGAATGTGAACAAGACACTCAGCTACATTAAAAGGCTCAATAGCTTAGTCAGTTTAATCCATTAAAAAAATAATAAATCCCCTTTGCCTCTGGGTTGGTAGAGAGTAAGAAAACAGTCTGGATCCCAGACCACACCTCCGAGAAGATAATTATTCCCCAAATCTCACTCTCATGCACTCAGACATAAAGACGTTTCTTTTCTCTTTTAAAACTGTGATTCTCCATGGGACTAGAAGGAAAGGTTAGAAAACCACAGCCCTAAAAGGGGTGCATGGTTCTGAACGTGAGATAATTCACATGGAAAAAATGGGAAAACAGCCTATTACCCTTGGGGTATGAGCCCTTCAACTCTTGATTCAGGCTAGTTCTATCTTCCTACCATCAACCTTCACATCCTAGTGTGCTCTGCAGAAATCCACTAGAACGTGAGCTGCTTTTCTGGAATCAGCCACCCAAGTGAAGGCAGGCAGGAGACAGAAACAAAACCACCATGCTCTGGGGAAGGCAAAAGTGGATATACGAGCGTTCAGGCGGGGTGTGCCTTTGCGATACCTGATGCCCCTAGCCTCAACCCAGCGGATAGATGGGAATCTGGTAGGAATAAGCGTTTCCAAGGAGACCTCAGGGATTTCATAGACCATAAACTCAAGTCAGGTACAAAGCCACGGGGAGCAACGTGGACTTAGTGGGGAGAGCAGGTGGGAAACTCACACCCAGTCTAATGCAAGGACCCCCTACTCAGGTGCTATCAAAGTGCCTTGGGAATTTGGACCCAACACCAAGTCTTCCAAAATTTTAAAGTAGAAAATAGAAACTTTTTATCTTCTCTTTTACCCAAATGTTAAGAGCATCTCCTTCCTATTTTTTAAGAGAAAACCACCAAGGAGAAACAAAGCCTGGCCATGGGGCAGAGTCCAGGGCACAGGCTGGCAGGGCACAGGCTGGCTGGGCACAGGCTGGCTGCCCACAGCTCACAGCTCTTGGTGATGCTAGGCCACGATGCATATGAACATGGAACCCCTCAAAATACCCACCCGCACCCTCCGAGTGCTGGAAACCACCCGCTTCTCATCCGCTCCCACTCATGCTGTCATTCTGCAGAGGCCCGCGGAAACAAAGGTACAGCCAGGCAGAACGGGGGCTGGGCAGGAGCCAGATGCCCCAGGGCCAGCGTCTGCGGGGCCTCCGGGGCTTTCAGCCAAGTGGGCAGGAGTCCGGACCAAAATGGGGTTCTGAGGAGCAGCGGGGAGCTCCAGGCGGCCCCGACAGCTGACGCCCCTTCGCTGGGCCAGCCTCCACTCTGTTGGTGGGGTGGAAGATGAGCCCCTACCTGGAGGGATGCTGGGGAGACGCATCTGACCGGTACCCTGCACCCCCAGGAGCTGACCAGCCACAGTCACCGGGGCTGTACCCTCTCCCATTTTTGTCCGGCATTGGTGTCCTAAGTTCCATGAAGTTATTTTACAAATGATTTCAGAAAAGGGTTTCTTTTTCTTAAAGGAGACCCAGGAAATATTGAAAGGGATATCCTATTTGCTTAGTGACAGGAAGCCTCTAGGAGGCTATGTCTTGAGAGGCAACACGGCACACAGCTGAGCTACTTTCTAATTCTGGACCTTGGTTTTCCTATCAGTGAAATGGGGATAAAAGCAGCTTCTATTAAAAAAAGCACTTAATGTCAGCTGCCACAGGAGCATGCACTTGGCCTGGCACACAGCACACACTGAAAACATGTTTCTTTGAATGAATGAACGAATAAGGGAATTTCAGAAAGCTTCCCAACAAAAAATGGTCAAGATCAAAATATAATACTTGCTATCAAACCCAGAACCATCTCCACTAATTTCCATCTTGTTTCCTATCAATGCACTGCTTGGATTCCTGATAAGTGACTTTGCAGATTACTTTGAAATTCGTTTTTTTTCCCCCAAGATGACAAGCAAAATTTTACAAGGAGCAATTATTTCAGAGTCTGCTGTTGTTTCAAATGATAAACTGTATTTTCTGTATGTTCTGTGGGTGGGTATAATTTTCAAAATATGTCTTTTAAATATACACACACACAAACACTTTCCCAGCCTGCCTGCTAGGGCTCTGGGGGTGAGGGGGGGCGCGGTTTGCCTCATTTAATCACAACATAACTTGCTGAAAGAGAGCTGGAGATATTAACCGCTGCTCATCTCCGTCTACCTGTTGTTTTGAAGCAGGTGGGGGGGCTGCGCTCTGCAGAGAGCTGCTATTAGCTAGAGTAATTCACATCTAGCTAGAATAATTCGCATCGCTAGTAGGGGGAGGGCAGGAAGGCTAGGAAGGAGGGCTCCTACCTGTCAAAACAGCAACCCCTTCTAGTTTCCCATTTTAGCTCCACAGAAAAAGGAACAGGAGGGGACCACCCCACATGACGATGGGAGATTCATTTACCAGCGATCTGGGGAAATGTTTCTGATCCCTGAAAGCATTATTTTGAAAAGCAATTTGTGCGGTGATTTAATTTACTGCAGGGGGGAGAAAAAGAAAAGAGAACAGCAGAGCTTAAAACAGCCGTGGAACCTATGCCCATGCTGGCTACATCCACAAAATCACGAAAGCAAGATCCTTTCCAACCTACCTGATAAAAACGGAAGCCGGTGCACAATCAGGCTTAACACAGCCCAGGCCAGTATTTTTAAAGTACAAGATCATCGGTGGGTATCATGACAATCAAATAATAGTCGTGCCCCCCGCCCCTTCTCACATTCACTGGCAGGATCAAAGGCTCCCTCGGAGCTACGCATTTGAAGCCCGTGTTTAACTCCCACCTGTCGTGTTGTCCAAAGAAACGGGCATCCACCTGCCCATCTTTATCCCTCAGAGCTTTCGCAGGCCAGAATGGAAACCCCTTCAGTTTTGCCCAAACCAAAGGATGTGGATTGCTCTAGGAAAAGAAAAACAAAATCCCGAGTTTGTACGTATTCGACAGCAAGAACCATATATAAAGCTCAGTAGGTGAGGTTCAGGCAAGGGAGCGGTGAGACAGGCCACAAAGTGAAAGAGGACAGTTTCAAACAGGGTCTGTCTCCCCAAGCAGCAGTCCCCAGATGCGTGGCCAGTAAGCCTGGGCAAGGCTGGCAGTTAAACGGGGAAACTGAGAAGAAGTCAGCGCTGACAAATCCAGGCTTGAATCCTGGCTGTGCCACTACCATCTGGATGGCAGTGAGCAGGAGACCGACCCTTTCTGGGCAACACGGGGACAATAATACCTACAACTCTCCGTTAAGTTGGAGGGTTAAATGCACATGACACCGAGCACAGAGTAACAGGCAGCACTACATACCTTTATTCTTCATCAAGTGCTACTCAGAGCCTAACTATTCAGATATTCATCTCCAAAGGCAGGAAAAGCTCTCAACTATGCTTTGATTCTCAACTCTAATGACAAGTCTTGCTGCCCAATTCCCTCTACCCCCACCCCCATACTCCCAGCCCACCCCAAAACACACCTCTCTCTACAAAGCACCAGTTTGGAAAATGTAGATCCCTGGGGACAACGAGGGTGACTGACGTTCTCTCCCTACCCCCATCCCATCCTCAAGAACCATGGTTTCATATGTAAAATAGACAGCTAGTGGATTTTACATATGGAACACAGGGGAGCTCAACCTGGTGTTCTGTGACAACCTAGAGGGGTGGAATGGGGTGTGAGGTGGGAGGGGGGTTCAAGAGCGAGGAGACTAAGTATGCCTATGATTGACTCATGTTGGTGTATGGCAGAAACCAACACAACAATGTAAAGCAATTATCTTCCAATTAAAAACAGATTTAAAAAAAAAAGGGGGGGGGGGAATCCAGACCACCCTGTATTTTCCTGCTCTTCCCTGAGCTCTGACTATGTCAGTGTTGATTAAATCGTTGATCAAATCTTAAAGAAAGGGGAAAAAAAAAGAACCATGGTTTGGCGAGATCATGGAGTTAATCCTAGAAGGGATTTCCAAACCTCTTAAAATAGACCCGGGTGATTCGTAAGTAACATACTCATTCACCACTACTGGCTCACTGTCTGCATGACGTTGGTGTGTCTTCCCTCTGATGAGTTTTTCTTTCACTCTGCATCCTGCTGTTTTCAAGGACCAACAGACCCCGTCAATGATGATGCTTTGAACTTTTAGCCAAAGAGGTTTATCCCACCTGAATTACTCCCTTTCTGACTATAACTATATCAGCAAGAAAATTATCTAAAAACATCATCCACAGTTCCATCCAGTAAGCCACCTGATGAAAGCTGTCCTGGGTCATCCAAGGCAGAGAGTTCAGAGAACAAAGATAGAAAAGGAAACCCAACTTACACAAGGCTCACAAAACCAGTTATCTCGTTTTTGGCAGGCAGCTAGATAACACTCTGGACAAACTTCAATTTCATTCATCTGTAAAGCAAAAAGGTGTTAGAATGCGTCACTCCCAGGGGCCTTATATCTGCAAGTCCTCAAGAAATACATGACGATACTGGCAGGTAAGGTTAGCTAAACTAAATGCCACAGTGGGGAACACCCTGGACATTAATTGGACTATTTCTCACCAACCTTGATGCATTCCCCTAGCCCAAGCCATCATCATCTCTTTCTGAACCTCAGCGTCCTAACTTGGTTCATTCCCCACACACATGGAACAGCCCGAGCCCAGCCCAGGAGGTTCATTTCATCCACACCATCAAAACTAGGGGGCATTTTTCCAGGACACCTAGGCCATTCTTGGAGAAATTCAGGACATTTCCTGCAAATAACGTCAATGCAAACACCTGCCACAAGAAGTCTGAAAGGGAATAAGGGGTCGGCCTTTGAGCAACAGCAACGCAAGATGGCAGCCACCACGGGCTTGGACAATTTATGAAAACCGAATATACAGCCTTAAAATAGAATGGGGACCTAAATACCCAGAAGCACCCCCCTTTGTAAGATTTGTAACAAAAACTAACATGAATGGAGCTAATAGTTCTAATGGAGTGGTGGACCCAAGAGCCGTTATCAGTGCTAGCAAAATGGCAGAATTCGTATAGCATCAAAGTTGTCCTGCAAGAGCTTCGGCGCCTAATGATGTCTAAAGAAAATATGAAACTCCCTCAGCCGCCTGAAGGACAGCATTACAGCAATTAATCAAAAAGAAAAACCACAGGCCTCCCCTGCCCCCATCGATTTAAGCAGTCTTCATTTTCCACAGTAGTAAATTTTCTAGATTCGTCTTGTAGACCTCAAAGTGCTGGAAAGAAAGCTCCCATTCAAAGGCAGTTCATCTTAAGATACTGTAAATGATACTAATTTTTTTGTCCATTTGAAATATATAAATTGTGCTATAACCAAAAAAAAAAAAGACGACTAAAAAGGACCCAGGGAAATGCCACAGACTGTGGGGCAAAGAATCATAAACTCTACGCTACATGCAGTGCTTGACCACCAGTCAAGGCTGAAAAAATCCTCTCTCTTAGATCACAGATAAGGTAAGGGTGTTATTTCATCACGTACTAGGGTCCGCTCTGTTGCTTTTACTTTCCTCAAAGACAAAAGACGCTGTCTATGCGTTAACAAATTCTCAAATCTCCACAACTACCCTCAGACAATTCCACCAATGGGAACATCAATCACCCAACCCATCATTCCAGTTACACTTAAAAGGGGACAGTGAGAAACACATACCTCATGCTCACAGATTTTGATGACTACTTTTGCAATTTGTGTCAATTTGTGATTTCCTAAGGGAATAAGACAATAGCATTAATTCAAATGGAAACACAGAAACACCTTAGGATTTATACCTCTATTAACAACCTTTTCACTTGCTTTCCCTTGGGAGTAACCCTTTAAAGGTTAAAAACAAGACATGTCTGGCTTCTAACATCAGTGTAGATGACTCTTCCCAGGAACCAGCCTTTGGTGCTGAGATACTCCCTGAAAGATGACAATTTGTGGTGGTTTCCCAACAGTTCATAAGTTAATATTTGAAAGATGCTTTTATAGTTTCAAGGCCCAAATTAGTGGAAAGGAGCCTTCTGACTTCCCCAGCAGTCCAGTGATAAAGAGTCCGCGTGCCAATGCAGGGGATGCAGGTTTGATCCCCGGTCCAGGAAAATTACACGAGTAACTGAGCCCGTGCACCACAACCACTGAGCCCGAGCACCTTAGAGCCCATGCTCTGCACCAAGAGAAGTCGCCACAACGAGAAGCCCACGCGTCTCAACCAGAGAGCAGCCCCTGCTCTGTGCAACCAGAGAAAAGCCCTCGCAGCAACAAAGACCCAGCACAGCTGAAAATAAATAAATATATAAAGGAGCCTTCTTCTGCCCATTGTCCCAGACCCTAACCCAAGAAGTGAAAGTGAAAGTGAAGTCGCTCAGTTGTGTCCGACTCTTTGTGATCCTGTGGACTGTAGTCTACCAGGCTTCTCTGTCCATGGGATTTTCCAGGCAAGAGTACTGGAGTGGGTTGCCATTTCCTTCTCCAGGGGATCTTCCTGACCCAGGGATCGAACCCAGGTCTCCTACATTGCAGGCAGATGCTTTACCCTCTGAGCCACCACGGAATACTACGAAGAAGAGTCCAGGGAAAAGAAAACATTTAGTTGACTAACTCCAGTGTGCCTGGTGCAATGAAATTAACTCCTTAAAAAAGCCTTATTAGGAAGCAAGCATGAATGGTCTCGTTTCACCTAAGAGTAAACCGAGGTTCAGGAATCATCACATATATGAGATCACTGAGCTAATGAACTGAGATTATGGCTCCTGGTCTAACTCTTAAATCCCTCACCTTTGCACTAAACCAGAGAACAAGAAGGTCGAAAAGCCATGTTGTATTGAACAGTATGTTTTCAGAAATTGTAGATTTGGTGGCAAAAGATTTCATACACACAAATACCTAGATTTCTGACATGTTTGAAAACTCACATCAGAAAACTCTGTATCCAATAAACCACTGGAGTGTCCAATGGCGACCTCTCCAGAGTGGGCAGGAGTTCCCTGTTGTCTGCAGTCTCCAGCTCCCCGCACTGGTCATCCTGGCTTATTCTACTGTTTTTCTGCTACCTGGCTTCATTTACTTGTTTATATGATCTTACTGGCCTTTCTCTGTATTTGATTTTATAACCTTTACACAAATTCCCAATGCCTAGATACATACCTTTCTCTCATCCCTGCGTCCCCAGCCCTGCAAACACATTAGTAATACAAAATATGTACTTTAAGCAGATAGTCATCCACTCATATTTCCTTCTTCAAACATCAGCTAACAACAGTCTATGCTATAGGAAACAAGATAGGCCCTTAAAGACCTTATGCCCTGGTGAGCAACTCAAAATTTAAAAAGCACCATCAAGAAAGTGCGATAAATACTGTCATGCGGAAGAACAAGTACTGAGAGCCCTTAACAAAAGTATGTAATACGGTCTGGGTCACAAAGGAAAGGTCACAAAGGTCACTGAAGGACAAGGAAAAATCATCAAGGCAAAGAGAGAGGAGTGTTTCAGCAGGGGACTAGAGGAGCAGGATGAGGCAGGACACGCTTAAAGATCTACCCGGCAAGAAGGCAGACAGAGAGGATTATGGGAGAAGATAGGGCAATGGGAAAGGTGCCCACGGGAGAGATTCTTAATGGGAAGTCTCCTCCAATCTGTCCAGAAGGCTTAATCCACAAAAACGTAACTAACAAAACTTTACACAAAATCTAAAGAAAACTCCTAAAACTTAATAACAAAAAAAAATTCAATTTTTGAAATGAACAAAACATCTGAATAGACGTTTTACCAACAAAAGATGCATAATGACTAATAAACACAAAAGGTACTCAATACCTAGTCATTAGAGACCAATAAAACAGCCACTGCATAACACTTCATGCCTTCAAGAACGGCTACACAGTATCAAATGTTGGCAATGATACAGCACAACAAAACTCTCACATACACTGCTGGAAGGAGTGTAAAATAATACAACCAACTGACGAAACAATTTGGTAAAATTTCTTATAATTTAAATACAAACCTACTCAATGATCTAGCAATACCACTCTTGGGTATTTATCCAAGAGAAATGAAAGTCTATGTCCACACAAAGACTTCTGTAACAATGTTCACGAGGGGGGCTTTATTCATAATAGCCGAAAACTGAAAACAATACAAATATCCATCAACATCAACAAAGGAAATGGATAAATTGTATATTGACACAATACTGACATCACCCCTCAGTAAGAAACAAAGCAATAATACATACAACAGAAGGGAATCCCCAAAATAGTATACTCTGTCCACACAGTCAAGACTCCACTGATATCAAATTCTAGAATATGGAGAATTAATTCTCAGTAATTCCTTTTGAGGAGTGTGGATTTAGTGGAGAGCGGCAACTGGGATATAATAGGGGTGATAGAATTGTTTCAGGGTCTTATTTGCAGTTGGAGTTACGGAGGTGGAACACGTTTGTCAGATTCATGGAATGTACCTGTAAAACCTGTGCTTTCTATTTTATATAATTATTCCTCCATTAAGAAGGACAGGGAGGCCTTCCCTGATGATATAGTGGTTAAGAATCTGCGTGCCCGTGCAGGGGACACGGGTTCAATCCCAGATTCCACATGCCATGGACCACCTAAGCCCACGCACCATGACTGAAGCCTGAGCACTTAGAGCCTGTTCTCTGCAACAAGAGAAGCCACCGAGATGAGAGTCCCATGCACGGCAACGAAGAGTAGCCTCCAACTAGAGAAAGCCCACACGCAGCAGCAAAGACCCAGCGCAACCAACGATAAATAAATAAGTTTTTTTTTTAATTAAGAGGACAGGTAAAAGCATCACATAGTCACAAGCAACAGTGGACATCAGCTCATACCCTAAAATGCATGTAGTCACCGTGCCCTATTCACACATATTAGCAATCTACACGTAAGTTTCTTCAGCTCTGGGTTGACGCATGAGAAAAGATCCTCATTTCTTTTTTTAATGAAAGGCAGGAGAACAGGCAACACACGCAGCATACTCTCTTTTCTAAGAGTCGTCTAAGCCACTCACCCCCATTATAAATGATGCAGTTGTGCAAAATCCATTTTGCATCAGCCAGGAAGGCTTCTGTGCAGCCATACATTTTCTTTTTAGCATTCTGGGGAGAAAAGCCACAGAAAATAATCACCAGTGAGTCTCTATAAGCCACAGCATGTAACACCTGCGTCCCCACATAATTTTCTTAGCAGTCATTTGCCAAATTAATTAATGCTTTTACTCATTTCCCAAGATGCTATTACAGTTGAGATCTATAACTCTATAAAAATGCATTCACTGAATTCATCACACTAACCTGAATCTTCTCATCTTATAGCACTGTCATTTATCAAGCAGCTTCTTCCAATGAACCAGGGTATTTTATATATTTACACATTTATTATTAATTGTACAGTCTCCCATAAGCCTCATAATTGAAAACTCAATGAAGCCATTCTTATCCCCATTTTACAGACAGAGAAACTGAGGTATAGTATTGTTAAAGAACTAATCCGAGTTCCAAAGCTATTAATTTGTGAAATTAGGATTCTAATCTCATCTTTTTGGAACGTCTTTTTTTTTTTTTTTAACACCATAAGGGTGTAAGCAATTTTCGAAAGCAGGGTGAATTTACTGTTTGGAGGTTGGGGGAATGGGTCCATCAATACACACAATATAAAGTAATGTTTTCTCCTCATTCATGCTTTTCTTTAAGAATATTTTGGTGCCAAAAATTTGAAAATCAGCACCAAGATGACAGACACAGTCTAAAATGCTACCAGTGTAATTTTCAGCATGGAATTTCAGTTCAAACCTTTGAAAACCAGGGTTAGGCACTACAGAAATACCCTTCTCGGTGAAGTAAGTCAAGATCTAAGAAGCCACATGTTTACTGCTAACATGAAGGTTTTCCCAGATACTTAATTTTCTCTGATTCCTTCCTGCTGCTCTCATTAACACCTCCAAAAGAAAGAGAAGGGGTAAACCCCAAATCAATCAAATCACTAATGCTTAGAAGCTGTAACTTTCTCGGATAAAAGGCTAGAATCACCAGCAGAAATACTATTTGGCGCTAAGCAGTGGGTTTCAACGCCCACTGCAATCCTTGGGACAATGTTACAAAGACGTTAGGGGAATGAGCATTCTTCCATCCAAATGAAAGTGGCGCAGGGGAGACACAGAAGAGCCATCTAACTTGAGACAGGGCTGGCAAGTGAGGGCGACTCTCGAGTCATCTCGACAGCTGTGGGCTCTCTGATGGAAGCCCACCTTTTCCAATGTACAAAGGTCCATGGGGTGGAAGATGTATTCTGCATAGTCAGGATGTTGCTCCAAGGGGACAGGCTTCTGAAATGCATCTGTCTGTAAAAGAAAGGACGCGTACACACAAACACAAACCCGTCACTGCCACGGAAGACCGCAAGCATTAACGCCTACACAGTACTTCCACAACGGAGACATCTTTCCAGAAAATACAGTTCTAAAACTTTCTACAAAACAGGCCCTTGAAAAGCTCCAAAGTGGTTTACCTTCTAATTCTGCCTGGTTATCAATAATCATGGGCCAAGCCGTGTTCCAGTTTTGTCATCTGTTCTGTTTTCAGTGTAAACTCAAAAACAGGTCCAGGCCTCTTCAGTTAAGATCGACAAGAACAATGGGCTATCAGTTACTTTAGACCTCAACTCTGAAGGAGGCTCATCTGTAGTACATCGCAAATGCCCATAATTAAAATTGACTGGCGGTGAAATTTGGCTACACCTAGGGATGACATCGGAGAAGGCAATGGCACCCCACTCCAGTACTCTTGCCTGGAAAATCCCATGGACGAAGGAGCCTGGAAGGCTGCAGTCCGTGGGGTCACTGAGGGTCGGACACGACTGAACGACTTCACCTTCACTTTTCACCTTCGTGCATTGGAGAAGGAAATGGCAACCCACTCCAGTGTTCTTGCCTGGAGAATCCCAGGGACGGGGGAGCCTGGTGGGCTGCCGTCTATGGGGTCGCACAGAGTCAGACACGACTGAAGCGACTTAGCAGCAGTAGCAGAGATGACATGCCAAAAAGTTCCTCTAAGTGCCAACAGATATTTTACACATGGGTGGAAATCTTAGTGAGATTTTGCTCCTCCTCTTAGGAGCCAAATTACTTCCAACACAGGGACTACGTAAAGCGGTCCCCAGCCTTTTAGGCACCAGAGACGTGTTTTGTAGAAGACCATTTCTCCATGGACGGGCGTGAGGTGATGGTTTGGGGATGATTCAAGCGTATTACAATTATTGCGCACTTTATTTCCAATCTAATGCCACTGCTGATCTGACAGGCGTGCCAGTCCGCGGCCTGGAGGTTGGGGCCCTGGAGTAAAGGTTTTGTATCTTAGTCCACTTTTTTAAGCCCTATTTGAATCAGTTCAAAATGTGAGGCCTGGTTTGTCAATGGGCACTATTTACTTATTAATAAAAAAATATATAGGGAATTCCCAGCGGTTAGGATTCAGCACTCTCAACGCGAGGAGCCCAGGTTTGATCCCTTGTCAAGTAACTATGACCAGGAACACACAGATACAATTTTTACGGACACACACACACTTACAGATAAGATTTAATTAACGACCAAATTGTGCTCAAGCAAGGCATGTGAATGGGTTACCATTTGCAGTTACCCGAGCTCTTTCTCATCCAGAATAAGTTTGGCTTTGTCAGTTTAAAAGATGTTTCCATAAAATCAGCAACTTTCTGCCCTGATTTTGTAACAAACAATTTAGGTAAGAAATTAACACCTTCTTTGATTTTTCTTTTTGGTTTATAATTCTACAGAGTTGACAAATCTAAATAAATCAATTCTTCCTGTCAAAGTTTGGTGTTTTCTTTTTAATGAGGCTATATACTTTTGCTTCCGTTGATGGAGTTTTTGTGAAAGGGGTTCCCAATTTAGCAACACCCAACGGGCATGCTCTGAACTTTTTCCATCATGATATCAATTTCAGAATAGAATCTCAAAAGTAAAGTTTCTACATTTTTAAAGAAATTAAACCACAATGGCTACTAAAAGCATTCAGATTCTGTATTTCCATGTATTCCTTTGACTTAGAAAGCAAAGTCTCAAGAGTTTCATAAAGGGTCACCACTAGCCCATCTGGTGCCTTCATGTAAATCTACCAAAGAACTCTACAAAAGAACCCAACTTTCTGTAGGAAAAATGTCCTAACGTTGATAATCTTGTCATAAAGTATTATTTTTAAAAACAAGGTATGTTACTGCCATCTTTCTGACAACTGTTGCAAAAAACTACAAAATGACAGCTATGATAACTGGGACTCTTTGAGAGAAACCATTTTAAAGTACACAGCTTGCCAGTTGAGCATGGCAGGCCTGCCTTCACATCGATTTTCCTAAGGGCAAAGGCTGCCCATCAAATCCCAATTCAAACTTAAAGAAACTAAGCAAATCCTCACCCTTTACAGGAATCTCACTGGTTGAGTTTTACTTGAAGGCTCCCCATCATTAGACCCTGATTACAAATAAACTGGGTTGCACTCAGCTCTCTCACTGAAATGGAATTTTTACAACTCCCCCTTATCTAGTGTGGTCTGAGGTTTCACTTTGCAACCACTAAGAATTTTAAATCCCCACCAGCTTCCTAACATATGTCATTTTCTGACTAAACTCCTAAGGGACACAAAGTGTTCACTTTAGAGAATTCACTGAATGCCTCTGTCCAGTTAAATTTTCAGGGATTTGCATCTGGGCACACAAGACCCAAAGAGTAAGAAGCACACGTGTCTGAAAAGCCAAGGTAACTACAAGGAACAAAAATGTTAACAGAACAAAAACCACCATTCTCATTAACACGTGTATCAAGGGGAAGTGTCTTTTTTTTTTTTTTTCGGGGAAGTGTCTTCTTACCCCTGGCTGTTTCATTTTCTGAATGGCGAACTTGAGCAGGTATGATAACTGTTCAATGGTGAGCATCGTCATGGCTTTACTCTGAGTCTCAATGCATTCTGCTACTGTGATCTTCTGCAAGTCAAAATCACACAAATACCCAGTTAGGAAAGAATATTACGATCCCATGTATTCATTTCCCTTTCCTAATTTTCCAGTAACTTCATACATAAAAAACGATCCCCATCTAAATGAGACCAGTTGTTTCGCTTGATGAGGACTCCAGTCTACTTGACCTGGGGGCTGGATCTGTGGATAAAAATGAAGCAGCACACCAATCCACTGATGACCTGATTAAGAAGTGTTGTTAGCTCATGGAGGCGATGTAATCTGAAAAGAGGGAAGGTGGGCAAGGACCCGAAAAATCGTCATTCTTATAACCTTGGGTTTCAAAAATAGGACGTGAAAGGCCACTGGAGGTTTCAGAGCACTCTCCTCACACAATGAATGAACCACTTTCCTTGAGCCTCTAGAGGTTCTGGGCTATCTTTCAGGAAACTGACAAGGCATTGATGCAATGACATCATGGATGGGGCAGGACAGTCTTCCCTACAGAAAAAGTCTAATGCGTGAAAGTGAACGAATAAGTATGATTTCATTCTCCGTCACCACTGACGTGAACCCACTCAGGACACTCCAGCAAACTATCCAAGGAGCAATCTTACATGTCTACCTCCATGGGCAAGAAAAGAGAAATTCCTATCAAAGACATGTCTGAAACCAGATTCTGCTATATAAACTGGTACCAGATCTCAGAGCTGTGGAATCCTTAGGTAACAGCAAGAACAAAAACAGCCAACTCGGATGATGTCACTCTTGAATCACCTGTGTAGGGAGAGCAAAGCAAGGTTTCTCCAACTACTCTGGATTTTGTTTCCATTCTTCAGATCTCTGGATCCTCCAAAAGGAACTTTCATGGTTGGTTGTTGAGAAAAAAGGGCAACACAAGAGGTGCTCGGAAGGGGAGATGATGCATGGATCTAACTGTTCAGCTACCAGAACCGGAAACAGCTAGTCTTCTAGTTGACCGCCTCGCCCATTCACTCCTGGAAGAAATCCAGGACTCAAAAGTCTTAGACATAGATCACACATCTGTTTGAACTCCAGTTCGTTTCCAGGTAACTATCCATGGTGAACACCTGAGTTGCTCACTCAACTGTAGACCTCTTCTCTCCCAGCCCCAGCCCAGTCCTCCTGGCTGGCAATGCCTGGGTCCTACAATATAGACTGAAAAGGGGCCAGACAGACATTTGCAAGCCTTTCCTGCCTGGGGACTGGTGAGCCAATCCTGACCAAGGAGCCCAAGGACATGTCTTTTGCTTGATAAAAAGGGACGTGAGGAGACACACTTCTCCCAGGAGGACTACTGTCTAGCCACACGTGATAAAACCTCCAGCCACCATCTTATGGCCAGGGACACATCACCTCAACAACAAAATGTGAAGATTCTGGCTCTGAACAAACTCTGTCCTGGTCCTGCCTCTGGCTTCTTTCTACACACGATAATAAATCCCTATGGTTTCAGCTGCCTTTCATCAAGCTCTATTCTCTATAGCAAAAGTATCCTGTCTGAGCCACTATCTTCGCTGAGAAATTATTAAACAATTGGGAAGGAATGGTCAAGACAAAGGAAACAGATGAAGGCTCCAGTTTCCACAATTAAATGCAGAGAATGAGGTTGGACTCTGAACAGGAGGCCACTGCTGAACAATGTCTCTGTCTAAAGTAACCCAGAGAGAATCAGGGATCATCTTTTGCAATTCTAGGGGCATAACACCATTAAAATGTCATCATATTGATCTGACACCTAATTTCTTCGCATAGATTTTCCCTTTACTGTACACAAAAGCGGTACTACAGACACCGTCCTAAAGCTTGCCTTTTTCCCCCCATGATCAACATCTGAGAACTTTCCATTTCCTACATAGAAAGCATCCTCATTTGAGACCTAATACCAATGTACCTTTGAATTCAGGTGACATTCCATATTAAATAACTTTGTAGATGACATTCTTTTTGTTTGCTGCTGCTGTCGTTTCACTTCATTTTTGTTTTCTAGATAAAATTCTTATTTTCAGCATTTGGAAAAAGCATCTCAGATGGATGTTCCCAAGACTAGAAGACACTTCAGAAGAGTGGAAATCATAATTGTTTTCATGAAGAGTGTTCAGGCTTTGCTACAAATGAAATATACACGTTCCCTTCACTGTGCCAGCGTGCTTCTGACTCGGTTCCGTACCCACTGCCTTTTCCCATGGCTCCATGGCTCCTTCCCTTCTTTAAGTCTTTCTCACATCGTAAGAGGACTTCCTGGACCTCTTCATTTAAGAGGCATGCAAAAGAGCATCAGATGGCCCCCACGTAGGACACACAAACACTGGCCTTCCAGCTTGGCTACTACCGAGGATTCAGTGATGCAGCAGGAAACAACATCCAAGAAGTAAGAAAAGAGCTCGGGATCTTCTCGAAACATATGAACTGGTAGAAGTTTGTAACTTCTGGAATGCGCACTCCAGAAGAATCAGAGAAGGCTGAAGATCTCAGAGCGATCCAAAAACCCACAAAGAATCAAAATCAATATTCAGTGCGATTGTCTTTCCAAGAGCTGGAGTGCTAAGGCCACTGCCAGTGTCGGTCCCCAAAAAGGGGGACGATCAGGACCGAGCAGAGGGAAGGCAAAGAACTTCTCTTCTCCTTGTGTTTGGATTATTTGAAAAATTTGATATCAAAGGAAGAAACAGAAAGGAGAGTAAACGAGGCAGACAATGCATTCATTCATCAGGAACTAACCTCACATTCAGGACAAAACCAGTCCCCCTCTGGTTCCGATGTCAGTCTCAGACACTTAGCGTGATAAACCCGGGGACAGAGCTCACAGCAAAGGACTTGGCCTTCCCGGTGACAAACCCAGCAGTAGAAATCATTTCGTCCGTCCTGCGGTACAACATCAACAGGGTCTGTGGTGAGTGGCTGCTTCATATAGTAAAACGGACCATGTCTTAGTTCTGACTGAAATGTAGGCAAGAAAGACAGGTTTGGTTTCAAAACAAATGTGCATTCTCAAAAGGAATTTGAACAAATACAACAATAACAACAAAAGAAAATCAGAGCATTACACACATTCATTAAAAAGCTATCTGGGGTTACTCTACTCTATATTAAAATAGAATTTGCAAGTCATTAGGTATTAAGATTTATTTATTCGATCTTGTATTTGAAGAGGCCATGACTTGAAAAGCTGGTGTCTGAGAGTTAACAGGCAGCCTAGCAGGAGAGCTCAATGGCTAAAACCAAGGCATGCCTGGGTTCAAATTTAGCTCTACCAGCTGCAGGACCAGGGCAAGTCTCTTAACCCCCCCAGCTTCAATTTTCTCATCTGTAAAATGGGGTTGATAACATCTAACTCCATGGGATTGTGGTTGGAATTAAAAGGAATCATACAACGTATGCAATTAACACAGCGCCACCATGAAAAATATTGCTAATACACTTTTAAGTCCAACATATGGAAGTCTAAATGTAAAAAGCCAAGCAAGTATGGCAATTTGCCCTGGGAGTCTTTCAACAATGGGCCATGGGAGAATGGATCTGTTTGGAAATAAGTCATCAAAAATGATCATTCATTTTTTTGAAGGCCACCCCTAATGCACAAAGAATTATAGCCAACAAGAGGCTTTCCTAAAACCATGCTTCTCAAACACAGGAGGCCCTGGTATTTGCAGAGAAGCCACGTTTCTTACTGAAGACAAACAAGGGTAGAAAGATAAGAGCTGGAAGTGCCAATTCATGAGAGCTAGACCCCTCCCTACGCCAAAATAGCAAGAGAAATGCTTCCCTAACGATGCATAGGAAAAGACCCTGATGCTGGGAGAGAAGGAGGGCAGGAGGAGAAGGGGATGACAGAGGACGAGATGGTTGGATGCCATTACCAACTCAATGGACACGAGTTTGAGCAAGCTCTGGGAGTTGGTGATGGACAGGGAAGCCTAGCATGCTGCAGTCCATGGGGTCAAAAAGAGTCAGACACAACTGAGCGACTGAACTGAATGAACTAAATGATACATTACAAAATCTGGCAAAGCTACTCTCTGAAAACAATCCCTCAGAAGAAACTGAAAACAATCCCTCAGAAGAAAGTCATTCAGAAAATGCCTATTGGAGACCAGTAAGAAATCTTGTTTAGGAAGCATGAGAAAGTCTAGGGGTATGTGTTCAAAATGACCTGGTAACTTCCCATTTGACCTTGGGAAAGCTACTCAACCCACTTTAGCCTTGATTCCATGGACAACAGGGCAGCCACAGCCACAATGCCTACCTCGGAAAAAACCTCCTTGTTAACAAGCTTTTCCCTGTCCTTCAGAAAAACTTTATAGTTCTTTCCATAAAGATTTCAAGCATTGGTTAGGGACTGCATAATTTTTGTTGCTGTGTGAATGGGTCATTTTCCCATTACAGTCTCTAAATAGTTATTGTTGGTACATAGAAGCGCTATTAGATTTTTTAATACTACTTATATATACACAGTTCTAATAGTTTACTGATTAAAAACTTTTATCATCTCTAAGTAACCTTAGTTTTGTCGGCCCATGTCTAATACTCGTGTATCATTTTAGTTTTCTCCTTATTTTACCAGCTAGGACCCCCCAGGATAATGGGAGAGAGTGACCACAATTGCAGGCATCCATCTTGCTCCTGGTTTTTATTATGAGGTTTTAATGTCTCCCAAATGCCTGGTACTTCCACCTTCCTTGATAAAGAGTTTCAGAGATGCTTGCTTAGCAGATCTTTATGAATCAATCCTTCTAAGCCTCCCAACTCACTTCTACTAAGAAAAGAGCTAAGACTCATAAGGGCGGTTGTGTAATTTTTGAGTCCTGTTTCAGTTCAACATTTAGAGTGCTCTACTTGGTTTCCAGCGGATAATATCATCATTAGGCTATTCTGTCCGTGTCACGTTTTTCAGCACACTGTCACACACACCATCTTCACTCTGTCCTCACCATCCCCCAGAGAGGCACTCAGGGCAGACACCACTAGTCCTAGTGGACAGATGAGAAAAAGAAGCTTAAAAGACTCATCTGACCCCTCGAGTCCAGAAGCAAGGACTCCCACCCGGGGGTCCTAGCACTTTCTCTCACCGCTATGCCCCACAGAAGATGAAGCTGAATGCAAAAGAGATTCTGATGATTCAGTGACCCCCTCAGAGAACATTCTCTGTAATTCAAAATAACTTCTGCCAAACAAACTTATGATTACCAGGGGGTAAAGGGAGCAGGGGATGAATTGGAAGATTATGATTGACATATACACATTACTATATATAAAATAGATGGGTCTCCCCAGCGGCTCAGTGATAAAGAAACCACCTTCAATGCAGGAGACTCAGGTTTGGATCTTCCTGGTTCAGGAAGTGGTTGAGGAAATGGCAACCCACTCCAGTATTCTTGCCTGCGAAATTCCATGGACAGAGGAGCCTGGTGGGCTACAGGAAACGGGGTCGCAAAAGGGTTGGACATGACTGAGTGACTACCCAACAATACATAAAACAGAATACTAACAAGGACCTACTGTATAGCACATGGAACTCTACTTAATACTCTGTAATGAACTACACGGGAAAAGAACCTAAAAAACACTGGATATACGTTATGTGCCTGTTTCTCTTTGCTGTGTGCCTGAAACTAACACATTATAAACCAACAATACACCAGTAAAAATTAAAAAAAAAAATAACTTCTGCTAATGCAAAAAAGTAGAGCAGAAAAAAAATCTAAAATTTAGGAAGACTACTAGAAACATAATAGAGGGGACAGGAAAAGATAACAGCATCTAGAGTAAGGGCTTCTCAACTCAGATGACATCTTGGGTTAGACAATCTTGGTTGTGGGGACCTGCTCCTGTGTACTGGAGGATTTGTGGCATCATTCGGGGGCACCTCCACCCGCCACGCACCAAACTGGGACAACCCAAAGTGTCTCCAAGCACTGCCCAAGGTCCCCGGGCGGGGCGCAAAACTGCCCTCAGTTGAGAGTCACCCAGGCAGAGGCCTGCTCTCTGCCTAGGAAAAATGGTTGCTTGAATTTCTATGGGGGAGGGTGTGAAAGTGGAGGGGTTGGGGGAGGGGAAGACGGAGGAACCCCCAGAGAGATAAACTGGACCTATCAAGCGAGCAGAACTATTTCTAACCTGAGTGGGGTCCTCCAGGATGCACTGCGGCTTTCTGCAAGATAGCAGGAAGGCGTATTTAAGGGCCCAACTTCCTTTCAGTAAGTTAATAATAGAACAGGAAGAGGCATGAAAACCTCAATGAAACTAGAAGAATCAGAATGTGACAGCTCATCATCCCTTGAGCAGGCAACCCAAGTCCTTTCCATCTAACAGAAGCCAGGCTACTGCCCCTTGAGAAGTTAAACTCCCCTCCTCCATGTCCCTGCCCCTACCCCAACCTGGCCAGGGGTGGGCGTTCCCGGGAGGACCAAGAGGCGGGTGGACCAGGCTGCCCTTTTTTTTAGGAGGGTTCATCCTTGATGAGAACTAGCTGGCTGGGAATCACCTTGCCAATCAGATACGGGCCTTATCGGCTGCTTGTAAGTGTTTTCTGGGCCATAAAAACAATCTGATAAATATGCAACATTTAATAAAAGGAAAGGGAAATCACTTCAGGTAGAATGAGTCATGATTTTTTTGTCCCCCACATGCACAAGGTGTGTTCTCAGAGCCAGGCAAGCAGGTTGAACACGCGTTGCTCTGGGACTAACTGCAGGCTCCGAGCGCACACGTTCTTATGTCCCTGCTCCTTCCACAGGTCAGCTTAATGAGAAACAGACAGGCTTGTTCATCGGCTTCTGGGACACCCCATGGAACACCCCAGCCTATACCAGCAGCCAGCAAGCCTTCTCTACAAAAGGGCTCTATAAAGATAGGAGGTGAACAGCTGAGGCTTCGCAGGTCGTGTGGTCTCTACTGCAACCCTCTTGTCACAGGAGAGCAGAAGTGACTACAAACGAGGTGTCACTAAGTGGACGTGGCTTTGTGCCTGTAAACTTCATTTACAGAAAGAGGCGCTGGGCCACACCTGGTCTGTGAAAACCGGAGAACATGTCTGGGGAGGACCACAGACTCAAATGCCTTCTGGGCCCACACAGGAAACACAGAGAAGGAAAACTGTCCTCATTCCAGCCTGTGTTTTCCTGCATTTGATAAAAATACACAAGGGCTGCAAAATAAAGAAAAACTGCTCGGCCCTGGAGCATGAGGATGGTGCTGGAGAGAAACAGCAGGAGGGCAGAGCATCCTCAAGGCCCTCGGCTCCAGTGATCGGCACTCCTACTGACTGTCCCCTGATCCATCTTGGCTGTTAACATACTGCTCCCACCCAACAAGGAACCTGTTTTTAAGACAATGCCTGTGCTGTGTGCTGTGCGTAGTCGTGTCCCAGTCTTCGTGACCCCATGGACCGCAGGCTCCTCTGTCCATGGGGATTCTCCAGGCAAGAACGCTGGAGTGGGTTGCCATGCTCTCTTCCAGAGCATGTTCCCAACCCAGGGATCGAACCCAGGTCTCCCACACTGCAGGCGAATTCTTTACAGTCTGAGCCACCAGGGAAGCCCAAGACAATGCATGGGCCCAACAAAATAAGCCCCAGCTCGCCTCCTTATGAATATGTATAGCCCTGAACTCAGAGGAGGCAACAGGGGCCCTGTCATTTCTCTGCCATATTTGATCAAAGGTACACCTAAGGCCATTATGCACAAATCTGTTAGCAGATTATTGCTCAATACTTGAATAAGAAAGAAAAGAAGTAAGGAGAGGAGGGAGAGAGAACCTCCCAAAGGATTCAAACTCAAAAATGTCCTAAGAACTGCAGATAGACTGGTATTTCTCAACAACGGTCCAATGTCACTTGAGAAAAGGTATTTCTCGCCCCATCTACCAGAGGTCATTCAGCAACCTGCCCTCCTCCACACAACACCAGAAGCATCCTTCCAAGCTCTGGGGTGTCCCCCATTCCCAGTTCCAAGAAAAACGCGCTTACATACTTTCTCACCTTTGTTAGAAGGTGAAACAAGATGATGGTGGTCCATTCCAGGTGGCAAAATCTTGGTGGTCCAGTGGTTAAGAATCCCCACCTCTCAATGCATCTGATCCCTGGTCCAGGAAGACCCCACATGCCTCGGAGCAACTAAGCCCGCAGGCCGAAACTACTGAGGCCCTCAAGCCTAGAGCCTGGGCCCCGCAACGAGAGGCCACTGCAATGAGAAGCACTCATACCACAAAGAGCAGCCCCTGTTCCCCACAACCAGAGAAGGCCCGCGTGCAGGAATGAAGACTCACCACCGCCAAAAAATAAAATCCGTAAGTCTTTGTTTAAAAAAGGTATTTTAAACAAGTAAAATCAGTAGACAAAAAGGTTGAAAAAAATTAAATACAAACCTTAGAACCCTTCCCCTAAAAGTAAAGTGTGTTCTAAAGTTCTTAAAACTCTTAGAACTCCCCTAAAAGTACTCCCGCATTCCAGGCAGAGGCTTTAACCTAAAGTAATGAGCCTCCAATACATGAAAAATGGGTGGAAATTTAAAACCTGTAACTCTACTTCATAATAACCCATCTCTACCAAAAATGGGAAAATATGAGGGCGGTGGGGGGAGTTATTATGCTAGAATGGTTTTCTTTTTAGAACAATGGAACACAGAGAAATTTCAGCGTGAAGAAAAACAAGAAAGGGGAGAAGAATTTTGATATATACCAAAAATCAAGAGTATGAACGCCTAGAGAGCACTAAAGGCAGAAGGAATGAGCAAAGCTGGCAGGGGACACCACTATAGGGAGGGATGGGGAGTGCAGAAAGATAGAGCACACAGATTCAGTGTCCAGCTATTGTTGGATTTCTCTGAGTTTTTGTAGGAACTATAAGTTGATATTTGACATCTCATGATCATCAAATGTTGATGACTAACAGAAATTACATTGGTAAAACCTAGCATATGGAGACATACATTTTGCATTTAACTCCATAACTTTTTTCAATTCTGTAATCTTAAAAGAAGAAAAAAAGGGAAAGAGAAGATAAAAAAAAGAGTCCAGAAGAATTTTTTTTTTAAGGATTTAAGTTACCCTTAGGAAAACAGACTGTGCTCAAGGGAAGCTGCCTCGAGGGAAGGTTTGCATAGTTTATGCAAACACTATAAACTAGAGTGAATTATGGGGTCAAGGGTCAGGAATTTCTTTTCTTTACAGTTCAGGCTATTTCTCTGTTGCCAACTCCTGGCAGTTCAGCCCCAGGGAGTTTTAGATGTGAAAAACAAAAACCTACAATCAACCTTAGAATGTTCCTTCCCAGTTCAAACCCCCATTTTACCAGGATGGGAAAGCAACGGACAAGGTCACCCAGTGGGTTTCCCAGATGCAGTGGGGCAGGAAGGAGTCTGGACGACACGTCTGGACCCCTTCTCCTCCAGAGACACGGCTCCGTAAACTCTCTCATCACTATGGAAGATGACCCATTCTGCAGATGTATAGTCACGCCCTGTGTCTGGCCATCCCTGCTGCTCGGCTCCACATGCACGGTGCCTTCTGTATTCATGAGCTCCCCCTGCGTCAAGCTCTGGGGTGACAGCAGCCACTGGCCACTTTCTGGCCACAGATTTACAAATACACCATTGTGGTCATGAGGTTTAAGTGTTAAGAGGACCCGTGGATGAGGAAGGGGGAAAAGAAAACCTGTGAATTGCCTAAGTTGGTCAGATTCTAGGAAGAGAGATGTGAGCCAATTTTTTTTTGTTTTAATTTTTTTTTTTAATGTGAGCCAATTCTTAAAGGACAGAAGGAAGTCACTGAGAGCACACACACAGAGAGAACCACTAGGAGACTCTCTCTCCCCAGAGAGGACAATATCTGCTTCATGACTTTACTGATAACTGGTAAAAGAGGGCTTGCCTTAAATTAAGATTTGAGGATTATTTATAGCCTTTATGTTTCTTAGTCTTCAAGCCCAACAGCTATGGGATGGCTAATGGTGACGGGGGGCAGGGGACCGGGGCTGGGGTGGGGGCAGCAGCTTCAAGCCAGACAGGCAGACCTAAGCTTCTTGCTATCAGGCCTTGGGGAAGTAACTTAACCTCTCTGCCAGTAAAACAGAGACGACTATACCCTTCCTCACAGCATCATTACAAACATTTACACAAAAAAAGGCTTATGAAAGGACAGGCACACTGCAAGTTCTGCTTTTAGTATTAGTCTCACCAACACTATTACTGAGCCACCATAGCTCACTTGGTAAAGAATCCGCCTGCAATGCAGGAGACCCCGGTTCGATTCCTGGGTTGGGAAGGTCCCCTGGAGAAGGGACAGCTACCCACTCCAGTATTCTTGGTCTTCCCTGGTGGCTCAGCTGGTAAAGAATCCACCCACAATGCGGGAGACCTGGGTTCGATCCCTGGCTTGGGAAGATCCCCTAGAGAAGGGAAAGGCTATATCCACTCCAGTATTCTGGCCTGGAGGATTCAAGACTGTACAGTCCATGGGATCACAAAGAGTCGGACATGACTATCACTTTCACTCACTTTTCCAACACTGTTAATGATCTTTCAAATTGCAATTTGAAATGATCTTTTCAAATGCTCTTGATCAAGATCTTGAAATGATCAAGATCACTGAAAAGATCATTGAAATCATCTTTTCAAATTGCAAAAACTTATTTAGAAGCTATCAGTTTCTTCTGTGATGGGAGTTTCAACTCATTAAACCTGGGCTGACCAACATGGCAGCTATAAACCAGAGGTGGCCACGTAAATTTAAATTCAATTAAAAATTCAGTTGCTCAGGCACAGCTGCCGCTTTTACAAGTGCTGTGGCCACACGTGGCTTGTGGCTATCACACTGAACAGCACAGGCCTGGAACATTTCCAAAGCTATTTAATTATTTCACAGATAGTCTGTGTGATTATTTCACTTAGTGTAGACTCTCGCTTAACTTTTATTATTTATGTCATTTAGCTCAATTCCTCTTCACAACAGCCCTGCGAGTTTGGTAGCAGTAAGATCATTATTCTCATTTCAGAAAATGGGAAAATGAAGCTCAAAGAGGTTAACCTGCCCACAGCCACAGGGCAGCAGCCGCGCTGGCATTTCACTGTGTAATTTGGAGAGAAAATAGATTCGTGCCCAGAAACGGCCCCTCTCAGAGTCCCGGGCGTTTAACCGTTGCTGGGTTCCTTCCCGTGAAAGCAACAATCTTATTTTATTCGACCTCAAATCCCCAGGGCCCACTTCCACATCCATAATCTGCACAAATGTGTGAATACATCCCAAGGAATCTCCTCTAAAATGGTTATCAGGAAACCGGGCATCCTGCTTGCTCCACGCTAGGAGACTCGACCTCATGGACCACGAAAGCACCTCTCATCTTTTTAAATCAGAAGAGTAGCTAGTTTGCAGCACAGAATTTTAGAGCTAGAAGGTCCCCGAGATAAGATATAAGATGGCGAATCGATGTTTGCATCGAGGATGGGGTCTGCCAGGGACCGGGCACTCCGAGAAGAAATGGGGACCAATTACCCAAGTCGCAGTGGGCAGTGGGTTGGGAGGGCGGCTGTCTCTCACCACAGTCCTAAACCCATTCTTTTACAGATGAGAAAATTGACACCAGAAGGGAGCACAGGCCTCAGCCATACCACCCCCTCCAGGCAGAACTCTACACTGTCCTACCAGCCCAGCCTAGCAGGGTAACACCCTCAGGCCACGAGGGCAAACAGTGCCAACATGAGAAAAAAAGAAATCCAAGGAATATCCCCAAATCCTAGAGCATGGTATCTCTATCTTATCTGGGTCACTGCCCTGTCCCCACAAAGAGATCTGAAAAGCCACTGGGAATTTCTCCCCAGGCCCATTTTGAGCTCCTCTTGCTGTCCCATGCAAATGACAGCCGGAGCAAGGCAGCTTCCTAAATGCCAAGCAGCCGGGCAGTTAGAGAAACAACAGCCTGTGTCCGCAGCCCCGCCCCACCCTCTAGAGTGCGGACGCCATTCCCGGGCCTCTTACCTGCTCCTTATTGTTATTGTTCAGTAAGCCGGGTTTCTTTTTCTTTTTAATGGGACTTGTGGATGTGTCCTGTGGCGAGTGGCCATTGGAGGAATGAGGAGGGCTGGGGAACTTTCTTTTCTGGGCTGTTCTCTCTGTGGAGCCAGGATCTGAAAGAGACACACAGGATCACGTATTTTAACGCAGTCAGGACTAGGCCCCGCAGGAAGCGGGGTGTGGAGGACACACTCATTTTGTCCCCAAACTTAATGCTATCTTATTGATCCTCCTAGAATATACTTACCCCACTGTCTTCATTACATGTCTCAAAGAGGTAAGACGGTCTTTCTTTTGCATATATAACATTTCTGTGAAATTTGTAATTTATGGCCAAAATAAAAAAATTGAGAAACTTCACATAATACCCTAGATTTGGGGCTTCTATTAAAAAAAAAAAAAAAAATCAGAGCCTGCAGGGCCTTATACAACCAGATCGAGCTGAATATTTGCCAGCCAGTTTTTAGAAGGGAATATGCCCTCTATTTTGCCCAAATCCCCACCATTCCCTTTGCTGATAAAGGTCCGTCTAGTCAAAGTTATGGTTTTCCAGTAGTCATGCATGGCTGTGAGAGTTGGACCATAAAGAAGGCTGAATGCCAAAGAATTGACGCTTTTGAACTGTAGTGTTGGTGAAGACTCTTGAGAGTTTCTTGGACTGCAAGGAGATCAAACCAGTCAATCCTAAAGGAAATCAAACCTGAACGGTCATTGGAAGGACTGATGCTGAAGCTCCAATACTTTGGCCACCTGATGCAGAGAGCCAACTCATTGGAAAAGACTGGGAAAGACTGAAGGCGAAAGGAGAAGGGGGCAGCAGAGGATGAGATGGTTGGATGGCATCACTGACCCAATGGACATGAATTTGGGAGACAGTGAAGGACAGGGAAGCCGGATGTGCTGCAGTCCATGGGGTCAAAAACAGTCAGACATGACTTAGCAACTGAACAAGAAACACCACCAGCCTTCCCTACTGTCTCCCTGTTGACCAGGTCATGAACCAGCAGCCATGAGCTGTCACACACCCAAGAAAAGAAAGAAAGTGAAGTCGCTCAGTTGTGCCCGACTCTTTGCAACCCCATGGACTATAGCCTACCAGGCTCCTCTGTCCATGGAATTTTCCAGGCAAGAGTACTGGAGTGGATTGCCATTTCCTTCTCCAGGGTATCTTCCCGACCCAGGGATCGAACCCAGGTCTCCCGCAGTACAGGCAGACGCTTTACCGTCTGAGCTACCAGAGTCACAAACTCAACGCTGATGGCAAAAGCAGAAAACCATGAGAGACAGGCCAAGAAAAGAAGGCCACATACTTTTAAGAAAATGAAGGCAAACATAACTCGTGGTAGAAGACAAATATTTATTCACGTTTATCAGATTAACAAAGTATAACTATGTAAAAAAAATATATATATATACCCCACCCACCAGAGTTCCCGTGACCCAATCAACAGTAGATAACGTGTTTGTGACTATCCTCCAGAGATCAACAGAGAGCTGCATTCTCACCCGCGTCTCATCTGAAAAATACAAACGCCACCCTCGACAATCCGTTTCTATTTTTATTCTCCCCGTACCTCATTTAAACACAAGCATTCACACAACCATCCTATCTTCACCTGCAAAGATCTGAATCCGTTTCATGCCTGATGGCTCTCCCACTAGCTGACAGAGGCCTGAGCCCCTGCTATGCTTGAGGAATGAAAACTCCAGGGACCAGAGGAGCACAGGACTGTGCCAAGAGCACAGGTGGCAGAATGGGATACAGAGTTCAGAAAGATGACTATCTGCGAAGATGGCCTGATGACGTTCCCCAGTTCCAGGGTTAACTCTCGGGCAAGTCCCAGCATGCGGGCTCTGCTGTGTGTGACCAGCCTGTGTCTGGGATGGTGGCCAGAGCTGCTGGGGCAGATCACCAGGGCCCAAGGGCTGGAGCACCCTCCAGCATGCTTCAGACAATGGACCACTTTTGCAAAATCCAATCCACACCAGGGAGTTCTCTCTGCTCACCAGGCAGGCTGCAGGAAAATCCTGAACAAACGTTTGGAGTGCTGCACTGAGACCAGCCCCGAGAGGAAATTAAATGCTAACCACAGGCACCTTGAGGGAGAAGAGACCTCAGAGTCAAGGGGCCACCCCACAGACATCAAAACAGCGGCCTGGAGAGCCCAAAGGGATGGCTCAGAGGCACACAACAGCTAGTTAGTGGGGAAACGCACTAAAAAGATGTAGCCTAGGACTGGCAAGTTTCCCCGGAGAGAACCTCCTCTCATTCCCACAGGGATCCTCACCCCACATCACCATCATACGTGAAAATGCGCACGTTCTCCAGAGGGTCTCTGACCTAACAATCTCCTCCTAGAAACATTCTACAGGCCTGGTCACAGGGCAGCAAAGCATATACAAGATGATTCAACTGCAGCACTTGGTGTTACAGCTAAGACTAGAAAGCACTTCCGTGTCCACAAACTGGGAGTTGGCCTGAACATACAGTGGGATACAGCCATGAAGAAGAACAAATCACCTTGAGACAAACTGACGTGTGATAATCTCCAAGCTTCTGGGTCAGGTTAAACAGCATGAAAATACCAATGACGCTCTCCACAGAACTAAACAAATTACAATTTTAAAATCTGTATAGGAACACAAAGACCCTGAATAGCCAAAACAATCTTGAGAAAGAAGAACAGAGCTGGAGGAATCACACTCTCTGACTTCAGACTATATTATTTAATACAAAGCTACACTCATCACAACACTTTGGTACTGGCATAAAAACAAGACACGAAGATCAATGCAACAAGACAGAGAGCCCAAAAATAAACCCACACACTTATGGTCGATCTATGACAAAGGAGGCAAGAATATACAATGGAGAAAAGACAGTCTCTTCAATAAGCGGTACTGGGAAAACTGCACAGCTACATGTAGAATAAAATTAGAACATTCTCTAACACCATGTACAAAAAAGCAATGCATGTCTAGCACCAATAATAGACCAAAAGACACAGCCCAAAAAAGATGGGTTGGTTTGGGTTAGCTTGGTTTTTTTCGGGGTTTTTTTTTTTCTTCTCCTCCATTTTGTTTGGGTTTTTTGTTTCTTTTTGAAAAAGATGTTTTCATATATATTCATATTTACATAAGCCTAAAATACTCCTAGTTGAACACAGAAGCGTAAGTTCTTAATGGGGACCGGAGGTTGCCTCAGGGGAGGAGAATCTGCAAGGAGTGGACGCAGGACTTCTTTCTTCTTTCTGCTGTGTATCCTGCTGTACTTGACCATGTTCCTGAACTACTTTAACAAAATAAGGAAAAATAAAAAGGAAGTATTTAGAAGGTACAGTGTCATATTTAAAAAAAAAAAAAACAGTAGGTGCAAACCAAAGCCAGTAATGAGCAAATGACAGAGGCCTGACTCAGGATAAAAAATGTGACCAGATGTACAAGCTTAGGGTTGATCCGTGCGGGCCTACAGACCCCAGGAAGGAGCTTGAAATTTGTTCTGTGTGCATCTAATAAATCCAAATAACCCCATTTATGTATCAGAGGACAGGTGTTTAACAAAACCATTTTGGGGGCTCAAAGGAGATGTGTCCCAGGAGAAACGGTACCCAGGCCAGGCAAAACTGAAAGCCACTGGGCCAAGGTGCTGCTTCTGTACGTATTGTTCCCTTAGTGCACAAAGTTTGAAGGAGGAGAGCACTGGAGCAAAGTCAGGCCAGTGGAAAGCTAGGACAATGTTTGGGGAAAAAACAAATAACCACTGACTCCTGAACAACAGGGGTTGAGCCCGCAGCCACCACCACAGCTGAAAATCCACATACTGCTATCTCTGCCTCAAAAACAAAGGAATGGGTAAAGGACTCACCAAAAAGCAGGAAGCTGAAGCAATCTGGATAGAATCAGGACTCAAGCCCTGGTTTTTTGTGATTCCACATACTGTGATCTGTAATTGAACACAAACTTTTCCCCTCACTTAAAAATTGGTAAAATGAAAATGCGTGCGTGCTCACTCAGTTGCGTCCGACTCTTTGTGACCCCCATGGACTGCAGCCTGCCAGGCTCCTCTGTCCATGGGATTTCCCAGGCAAGAAAATTGGAGTGCGTCGCCATTTCCTACTCCGGGGGATCTTCCTGACCCAGGGATTCAACCTGTGTGGCCTGCATTGGCAGGCTGATTCTTTATCACTGAGCCACCCGGGAAGCCCAAAATGAAAAGACAAGTATTCTATGTATTGAAAAAAAATCCACGTGTAAGTGGATCAGAGTAGATTCAACACGTGTTCTTCCAGAGTCAAGTTTAGTGTATCGATGTTTCTCAATGGAGTACTAGTGGATTTTGGAAAGGATGGCCCCTCCTCATTGCAAGGACAACCCCAGCCCCCTCATACCCACTGCCATTGATGGTTCCAAACACTGTGACAAACAAAAGCACCCCAAATACTTCCTGAACCCTCCCAGGAGTGGTACCAGCCTCCTGGAGCACCTCAGAGCTAGAGTATGGGGCACAATGAATGGAACCCACAGCCCAGCCCACGCCTGGTCAACCTCTGGGGCCAGAAATGGCTCCAGCTCCTCCCTGGGCCATCTAAATCATCCGCCTGTGGCTGAGATCTCCTAGGACAATGGTTCCCCATCCAAGTGTTGTCCCCACACTAGCCGCAGCATCACCTATGAATTTGCCGGAAATGCATGTTCTCAGGCTCCATGTCAGATCTACAGAATCAGAAACTGGAGCAAGGCCCAGCAATCTGGGGTATAAGCAGGCTTCTGGAGGATTACGGAGAAGGCTAATTTGAGATGCTCTCGCCTGTGTGTTTAGGAGACAGAGTCTGAGTTCTCCAGTCTCAGGAATTGCCTTGCCTTCCTCATCACCATCTAGAGGGTTGGTTCAGGACCCCAGGAAACAGAAGCCAGGAATGAGGCAAGGAGAAAGAATTGAAACAGCTGAACAACTCTGCCTCCTTCTCAGGGCCTCGGGGACACATCTGTAAAATGGGAGGAAAGGTAAGGAAAGGGACCAGACCAGTTCTTACCCGGAGTCCATGAAAGTGCCTCAAGGCCCCATGAGCTGCCTGCCACAGTTCTATACGTGGATGCAACTTCCTGAGAAAGGGGGCCTGAGCCTATTTCACCTTTTTAAAGGTGAATCGACTCTAAAGATCAAAAAGCTACAGGACCAGAGGATCCTAAAGTCTTTTAACTTTGAAATTCTTTAATGATACATGAAAGAGCAGGATGGGGAGGGAGTCACTAGAAATGAATATACTCATAAGCCATTGAGAGTGGAGGAAACAGTTTTCCCCAAGGCCACCGGGAAATAAAAGGGCAGGAGGGTCTAACTCACTGAGAGGAGGGGGTCTGACCCAAGACTGCCCACACCCAAGAGGATCCTCAACCTTCTAGTCTGAGCAAAACAGAAGAAAATCCCCAATTCTGTTCCCGGTTACACATACAGCAACTTGCTCCGGAGTTAAGGTGAGTATCTGTACAGTGGCTATATCCAAGAGGATACAAGAAATTTAATAGAATCCAAACAACAGACACATCTGTCAACAGCAGAGGCTCTCACTGAAGCCTCTTAGGGAGAAAAACTGAAAAATGCCTGTTGGATTCAGGGTCCTTCTGAGATACGAGACAGCAGGCTGGCAGCATTCTGACTACCAGCCTACCCACTCCAGTGGAGGCCAGGCCTCTGCTGGTGATAGAATGGTGGGTGGGAACCTTGCTGTAGTCATGGTAACAAAGCTGCCTTGAAGACCATTTCCAGAAAGCTGAGTCAAAGGTTTTTTTTTTTTTTTCCCTTTATGATGATTTAATTCTGACAGGGACATATTTCTAAATGCATTTCATGTATAAATTTGGAACGATGATGACACACACCCACTGTGCACCGAATCACCAGGGAAATGGTTCACCCTTGATCTGAGAGACCTTCCTGGCCAAGTGGCAGGACCTGGGATGCTCTGGGCCTGGCCCACACCCACTCCCCCAAAGTCAGTCTGGTTCTGAAGGAGTTAACATGGGCAAGAGAGCAGAGCAGAGAAGAAAAGGCCAGGAGCTGTGACTCAGGAAAACAGCTTGGCATGGAGCAGGAAGCAGAATTTCCCCTCCTGTGACATTTCGCTGAAATCTTAATAATATGGCAAGTCTCCTGGGTATTAGGAGCCAGGCTTGTGATGCCATCCTCCCCGAACCCGTGTCTTGTGAAAGGCCAGAAATAATCCCACTCAGCCCTTCCTAGATGTCCCTTGACACAAGGGACGCCCTCCTCCCAGATAACGCACCCACAGGTAGCAACAGCTAAGATGCGCTTGTATTGCACACAATGCACCAAGCCCTGTTCAAAATGCCTCCCGTGTCCTTCCCTCTAAGTCACCGGCCCAAGAGCACACAAGCGGCCAGGCTGGGATTCAAGCCCAGGCAGCAGAACTCCAAGGCCCACGGGTTGGGCCTCACCCCAGGGAGAGAGGCTTGCCTCAGGTCTGTTGCCCGAAAACGTCCTAATTCAGGGTCTTTGCGTTCAACAGCACACACTCCTTTTGCTCTGATCACACAGAATGTGGGGGTTGCGGTGCTCCAGGAACCAGAAGGAAGATGGAAAATTGTGACCGTGTCACTTGCAACGATGCACAATACTGAAGCACATCCCACCTCCCAACCCTCACAGGTGGCACCACAGCCTGGCTGGCATCACAAAACAGGCCAGTGGGGAGTGGCGCTCCACAGCCATCTCCCTTCCCCCAACACTCCTCCCCAGTGTCCATCCATCCATCCATCCAGGCACCCCTGCCCCCACCCACATCCGGCACCTGAGTCACAGCTCCCCCGCCCTTCTCCAGAGTCCAGGAAATGACACACCAATTACAGGGAATTGTCTCCTCCAGAGAGGGAAGGGGCCCCAGCCGAAGGCCAGGCGCTTCCTGGGGAGGACCAGCCCAGTAGTGTGTTTTTATGGGTGTTAAATTTCCCTGATGCTGTCAATGGCGGGGCGGCCGGGGGGGGGGGGGGCTGAATGAAACAGGCCTGGACCAGCACCGAAGGCCACAGAGGTGGGGTGACCCACCATCAGCTGGCTGGAGATGGACAGTCTCAGGCAAACCCGTACAAGCTGGTCACCCTACACTGAAGTCAGGCCGGGCGGCACAGGATACAGGGCGGTCAGGACACGTGAGAGTGCAGCGTGGCTCTAAGCAAGTTCCTTAACCTCTCTGTGCCTCCACGCTTCCTTCCGGCAGATGGAGATGGCGGTACCCCACGGAGTAATCCACAGATTAAACAGAGTTAATTCATGAGATACTCTTGGTAAGACAGAGAGGAAGCACTGGATAAACAGTAGCTAGTTCTTTTAAAAAGCAACACACATCCCCCTTCTTTCTCATCTTCCTCCTCTTCCATCCTTCTCCAAAAACAGAGTCGATTTCTCCGAGAAAGCATGCTAAATCAAGGCCACAAATTCTGTTACGGAAATACCAGCCTATATAGAAGGAGCCCAGGACGTGATGTCTCCACGTCCATCAGATCGTACAGAGTCCAGGTTTCCCCCTGCCACAGCGAAGGCAGGGGCAGGGGCAGACCGGAGGCCTGCGGAGGTTCAACCACGAAAGCAGGCGCCATGGCTGCCAGCCTTCATCGTGGCCTCCTTCCAGCATGACCACAGGCCGCTTTTTACCAGGAGCAGCAGAGCCCAGCGCGGCTCATCCTTTCCAAGCCTTTCCCAAAGACGCAGAGCAGGTACCCTGACAGACCTCCCTCCCCAGGAATCCTTCAGGCCCTCTCCAGCCAGTCATTACATCATAATGAAACAAAAGCCCGGAATTTCCTCCAGGCCCGGAGCAGAAAAGGAGAGGAATCTAGAGCAAAACGTGGGGGCAGGGAGGGGACAACGGTTCTCTTGCCACGGACCAGGTCCCAGCCACGAGGAACGAGTGAGTGACCGAAACGCTCAGGTGAACAGTCTGCGGACCAGGGACCCACAAAATCTGGAAGACACGGCCGCGACCTGGGCCTCCCAGGGAAAGGCCACCCTGGCCTAAGCCGGGCTCCTTTAAAGGTCTCCCGCATGTGACTGAACTTCCAGATCAGGGAAAGAAGGGCTGGAATGCAGATGAGGAAACGGGTCGTTCTCAACTTGGGGGACACGTCACTGGACCAGAATCTGGGTACCTCGGAGATCCAAGCGAGCGAGGGGCAGATAACCCTGCGAACGGGGCGCTTACCTGCCATTGAGAAAGCTCTGCCGTTCGGAGGGCCTAGCCTCTCTTTAAAAGAGAACAGAGGCTCACACACGGCACACATTCCTGCTTCCGGATGCTCAGCGGCCTCTCCCAGGGGGAGGAGGAAGCGGCAGGGCCGGCAGGCTAAGAGTCACTGCTTCCCAGGCCGGCCGGCGGGGCCGGGACAGCCTCGCCTCCCTGCAATCAGACAGCCCGAGGCCCACGACAGGCCTCTGTGTCCCCCAAGCTTGCAGGCTCTCATTTATCACCCTCAGCAGACAGCGGCTCGGCTGAGCTGAAAATCTTCAGTGCCAGCACCAGAGAGCCATTTATTTCGCTGATGTGAATAAACACAACAAATTGCATGGTTCTACTTGGCCCGACTGAGAATATCAGAAGGGAGGTGGGGGTGGGGGAAATGAAAGTTGGGGTGGCTTGCATTTTGAAGGTGGGTTTTTTTTTTTTTCAATAATTGTTTCCAATTTAGTTCTGATGCGCCTCTCCCAGAAATGAGAAAACCATCTTCCCACTGTACAGACTCAGTCTCCCTCTCCCCCACCCTCCTCCCTTTCCACCTCCCTCTTTCTCCTCTCTCTCCCCCACCCAATAATGCAGAAGTGGTGATTAATGGGCACATTCATATGTAAAAGATGAACTTCCAAACTCTCACGGCCAGACAGAGAGAAGGCTTCCAACAAGGGAAGGAGAAGAGGCTGATTTACAAATGAATTCCCTGTTTAGCCTTCAATATCTAGAGGCAATGGAAACCAAGTAGCCCTTTCTCCTTCCCCCACCCCGCCTCCCCCAATCCCAGCTGGGATGAAGCCTCTGGAAAAAACGACAACATCTCAACAGGAATTTCCTGGTTCCCGAATGCCAAGCTCTTTCAGGCTTTACAGAGCGAAGGCAGGGCCCAACTCCCTAAGAAAAAAAACCGCTGTGCCCCACCCACCCCCCTCAGCAGGTCTAGGCCCAGAAGGCTGGCAATCCAACGCGTGTACACAGACGAGGCCTTTAAAGACCCGCCAGACTGCCACAGAGAAAATGTGGAGGAACCAGTCGCCCCCAGCCTTTACAGCGCAGCTGGCCGAGGAGCAAGGTCACAGGAGTTGGTCCCGGTGCCCCAAGCCCGTGTGCATTATTTATCCGGGCGGCAGGGACTCGGCTCAGGTTCTGGAAAGCTCAGGTGCTGGTGGGTGGCTTTCAAACTGCAATGGGGAATTGCAGCATCAGAAGGCCAGTTCGGAAACAAAAAGACTGCCAGCCGCCAGCTGAAGTAGCAAAGTGGGCTGGAAACGAAAGGGGCCACAGGGAAGGGGGTGGGCAGATGAAGGAAGAGGTGCTGCCCCCGGTGGTAACCAGGCAACGTTCCCCACCCACCCTGGGCGGGGTCTGGCCTCTCTATAAGTCGCCTTAATGAAGACAAAGAAAATTCTCTAGAAGACACCAGAGAAGAAGGGACAGGCCCTCTAGTCACCTCATTGCCTCTTTTCTTTTTTTTTTGGAGGAAGCAAAGATGTTAGGCCCAGAATGTCACTCAAATTACCCCGGTCAAAAGGACGCCCTAACATCACCCGGATATGGAGGCCCCCAGGCTTAAGTGTGTACAGAAGCATGGATTAGCACAGCCCCTGCAACACGCCGTAAGAGGAAAGTCAAAGATGGGCAGTAACTCCAATGTCATCCATAGGGGACTGACGCGCCGTCATGAAATAGGGAAGGAAGCACGTCTTTGTGTACTGGCGTGGGGCAAAATCCAAATGCAAAAAGGCCAGAAATAGAACCTGGCTGAAAGAAATAGGAGCTGCATGGGCTCCGGGTTTGCAAAGGCCTGGAGGAACACCCAGGAACATCAGCCAGCACGGAACTCCTCTTTGAATGCTTTCTGATCCCAGTCACGTATTTAACTATTTAAGGTATTTTTAAATGGCCATGGGGAGAAATGGATGAGAACAAGATTTATGGGGCTCCCAGTACATGCCAGGGACCACGTCTGCACCCCACCCCCCGCACGCAGGAGGAATTCAGAACATCTCCCACACCCCACCACCCTCTCCCTACCCTGGCATTAATGAGGAGCTGCTCTTAAGGGGCTCAGGTGTCTGAAACAGTGAAAAACTGGTTCTCAACCCGTTCCCCTCAGGGGACACTTGGCAATGTCTGGAGACACTTCTGGCTGTCACAACCAGGCAAAGAGGGGGTTGCTACCTGGACTCTGCGTCCAGGGGTGCTGCTCAACAGCCCACCGTGCTCAGCTCAACTCCCATCCCAGTGAATGATGGGGAACAGGACATGTCAATAGCCCCCGATGTTGAGAAAATCCCTGGCAGTAAAGAAACTTCCAGGGAGTTGCCAGGCAGGTCTAACTCTGTGTCAATACACCACCCACGAAGGTTTCTGCAGCCATGAAGAAGGAAAATGATGCCTTATGTTTCACCTGGCGGCCCTGACTTCAGATTTCAAAGAGAAGAAAACAATGGGATCAGTCAGTCAACAGAGAGTCACTGAGAAACTCCTAGACATCTGGGCTCCCTGAGAAACCACCCAGGGAAGGGCCCTGCCCCGCTGGGAGGACAGCCAGAGACAAACCGTACTAACAGCTCCCGACACAACTGTGAACCGACTGACTCCCCACTGCAGCTCTAGGAGGCAGTGGGGCCAGAGACTCCCCCCGTTTTACTGATGAGGAAACTGTGGCCCAGAGAAAAGCAAGCCCGTGAAGAAGTGACTAATAAATAATGGATACAGAATATATTCCACCTAGAAATACTGAATGAGAAACTGATTGCAGATGGACAAAAAGCTGAGCAGGACAAATACTGGGAATTTGTGAATAACACACTGGGGAGAGAGTATAACCAGGACAGGATCTCTGCGCTTTCTTTCTCAAACTTGGCCTGTGTGAGTCACAGCTGATATTTATTAAGAAGCTACTTTACAAATCCTCCCCCAGATCCCATGAGGTAAGGATGGTTTTTGTTTGGACTTTCTGCTTTGGTTCTTGGCCGTACCACATGGCGTTTGGAACTTCCCCGACCAGGGATCAAACCTGTGCCCTGCAGTTAAAGCACAGAATCTTAAACCAACGGAGTACCAGCAAAGTCCAACGATGATGGTTTTGTACCCATTTCATCGGTGAGAGGTGAAATCACCTGTGCCTTAAGGCACTCAGGTCAAAGCAGCAGACTGGGGCTCCATCATAGCTGGGTCCCACTCCAAAGACAACACCCCCTCCCCCAAATCAGTCAGCTGACTTCCCTGAAGTCCAGGGTGCCACCTTGTAATTCTCTATCACTACGGGCATGTTTACCAGGGGGGATTCCCTGCTAGCTCAGCTAGTAAAAAAAAATCCGCCTGCAATGCAGGTGACCCCGGTTCGATTTCTGGGTCAGAAAGATCCCCTAGAGAAGGGAATGGTTTCCCACTCCAGTATTTTGGCCTGGAAAATTCCATGGGCTATCACAAAGAGTCAGACACAACTGAGCGACTTTCACACACAAGGGCATGTTTGGTGCCAGCCAACGTCAACACAACAGTTGTTCAGCACGTGGACTTTGGAGCCACACCCCACCAGGTCTAAATCCGAGCCCTTTCACCAAGTCCTTCGGCAAGTGACTTAACCTCTGTGCCTAGTCAACCCAGCTGTTAACTGTTAAAGACTCTTCCTTCAAGGACTGTTAGGAATAAAAGAGGTCTTGTGAGCACAGTGAACAGCTCAAAACACCACCAGTTATTACTGGTAGGTAACCTCGGTGCCAGAGCAAAGACATAAACCCAGAAATTTCAAACCAGTTTCCCCCAATCATTTTGCCTCTTCACCTTGATTTGCCCCCCAATGAGGCCTTCCCAGCCTGTTCCTAAAAAGGGTTCACTGATGGGAAATACCAGACTTTCATAGTAAGTCCTCCCAGGCTGGCACAAGTTCAACCAAGCCAGCTTCAAATCTCCTCAGGGCTCAGGATTTCCTCCCAGATCAAAGAAGAAGCACCAGGTTGGTGGCCCACAGACCCAGCCCGGCCGTGACCTTCCACCCTAGGATGCCTCCTAACGCCCTCTCCTCCCTACTCAAGTGAGACTCAGGAAGCCTGGGAGAGCGCTGGCCTCAGAATCCTAGTAATCCTCAACATGCGTGAAGAATGCCAGACCTGGCAGGGTTAGGATGGAGGCATGGAAGTGCCTACGTGGTGTCTGGCACACAGCAAGTGCTCTGCAGAGAGCTGTTCCTCCCCTGCCCACCCTCCTCCTGCCGGTTCCCGTTTGGCCCGCCCTTCACAGTGGCCACCATCTTGATCCCAGCCCTGGGACTATTCACTTGCCCTTGCCAGCAGCCTTCTTCAAACCTAAAGGAAATAAGCCGTCCCCTACTTAAAACCCACTGCCAAGGGGCTTCCTGCAGACGCCCAGCATCTTATCAGGACTCACCACGCCCGCAGGGATCGGCCATGCCCATCTTTTACCCACCTTTCTTTTACTCAATGATAACCACAAACAGCTTATTTTATGGCTCAGCTGGTAAAGAATCTGCCTGCAATGCGGGAGACCTGGGTTCGATCCCTGGGTTGGGAAGATCCCCTGGAGGAGGGAAAGGCTACCCCACTCCAGAATTCTGGCCTGGAGGGTCGCAAAGAGTCGGACACGACTGAGCAACTTTCACTTTTAACCACAAACAGCCCCGAAGGAGCCATCTCATTTGTCCTGGCTGATTCTTCCACCTGGCACGTTCTATGCCCAATCTTCCCATAGTTGGCAACTTCTACTTTTGACCTCAATAGTCACCTCCCCAGAGAAGCCTTCCCTTACCAACCCAGTCTCCGTGGCTTCTTCTATCATCTTAAAATAGTTTCCGCCCCCACAGCCCGCCCCTTCACTGAAGTCATCTCTAGCTGGAAATTATCAAAACATTCTCTTTTTTACTGATTCGCTAGCTTATTGTGTCTCCTCCAGAATGAGAACTCAATCTCAGTTTTTCTGTGTTTCTTTGCTGTAGCTCAATGACTGACACCCAATGTGGCTCAGAGGCAGTCCCCAAACACACTGGACCAGCTAAATGAAGTGTGATCACAGCAAACTCCAGTTTTTCTTCCCAGGTCTAAGCATTTGTCCCGGGAAACCAAGACGGCCAGAGGGTCTTGGTGAAGCGGGCAGGGAGGATTACACAAAAGGGAGCCTGGCCATTCCAGGGTCTGAAAGAAACTGAAGGAGGAAATTCCCTTTTCAACAGGTACTCCGCTATTCTCACTTCTGGCCTAAAGAGCCCATTTTCCCCAAAGGAGGAGATTAAGTGAGGATTTATATCTTGAACGTGATGGGGCCTAGCAGCTAAATGCAATTACAGAGAAACCAAAGGCGGAAAACTCAGAAGGGTTTTCTCTGGCCACTCATTTCCTAACTCCCTCCATTCTTCTTGGGGAGAGCTATTGTTTCAGAAAGATTTAGTGTTAGAAAAGAATGACTTTCTCCAGGGAAAACACACTCCCAACTGGGAGACTCCCCACTGTGATGATTGTTTACCACACCTCTTAACCCAGATTCTTCTCCCTTTTTCTTATCAAACCTTTTTAAGGCCACCGAGGTTCTCTTTTCCATGCCTCCCTGAAGGCTTGCCTGGACTGTCCAGCATGGGCCTGCAAGACGAAAAAAGGGGCCCATCGCATGGGCACTCATCCATGGGAAGCCAGCAAGATGGGCTCGGCTTCAAAAAGGGGAGAGTAAAAGATGACTTCTCAAGTTCATCTTCCCTCCATCCCACTCAACAGGCATGCAACAAGAGAAATTAACTCTGCTCTCTTCTGTCTCCATCTTTGTTTCCCTGGGCTTCTCAGATAAAAGCATTTTCACCCGGCTTGAGGGGAGTCTCGATTTGAAAGATATTTGTCAAGTAACTCTCAGCAACTACTAATATGTCTGGTCTCAACCCAAGAAAGAGCAGCCTGGTTTAAAAGATGGTCCCCATGTTCCTGTGTGGGTATGGGCGGTTACTAGAGGCTGGTTAAGAAGGTGAAGGGCAAAACCAGGTCAGTCTTACTAGGAAGAGGGCCCAAGTGACAGCTGATGAGATGAGCCAGTGATCTAGAAGAGAAGCAATGGCCAGGAAATCATCTAAGCAAACTGACAGCCCTGGCCTGGGTGGGAGATGGCCCCACGGAAGGATTCCAGACTGCATTCAGCCCACCCCTCACAACTGTGTGATTCTTTAGTTGCTGATATTTAGAAATTGGGAAAAACTGATCTAGAAATCCAGATTACTAGCTCCTCTTTAAAAAAAGAAAATTAAGATCCAGCCACAAAAAGTCCCCATTTCCACATGGTACGATCCTCCAGGCTGCTTCCCCTACCCTTAGGATGGAACATGAAATTCCCCATTTGCCAAGGTTTCCATCATTCCTAACTGTCAAGATAATTAATCGTAACCTTGAAAATCCCTTCAAGGCAGAGCAGAGAAGGGCAAAGCAGGTAAATAGTAGGATAAGAGATAAAGGATGCTTTGCTAAAATGGCTAAGATCGAGACAATGCAAACCCAACGTGGTACACCTTTGTTTATATTTTTCTAAGAGGAAGACAAAGGACAGATGAAAACATATCAAACCGTCAACTAGGTTACCTGGCAGAGGATTTCTGAGCTTTTTCTTTGTATACTTCAGCTTGTTGCCAGGAGATGAACTGACTTTATCATTTGAAAAAAATTCAGGGACTTGCCTGGAAGTGCAGTGGTTAAGACTCAGGTCTCCACTACAGTGGGTGCGGGTTCATCCCTGATCTAGGAATTAACATCCCACGTGCTGCAAGGTGTGCTCAAAAAAAAAGATTAAAAAAAAGAGAAGAAAATCCAGGGCTTCCCTGGTAGTTCAGTGGTAAAGAATCCGCCTGCCAATGTGGGAGACACAGGTTCAATCCCTGCTCTGGGAGAATCCCACAAGCCACGGAGCAGCTAAGCCCATGCACAGCTATGAAGTCTGTGCTGTACAGCCTGGGACCTGCAGCTACTGAAGTCTGTGCATCTTAGAGCCCATGCTTCGCAACAAGAGAAGCCAACGCTCCACAGCGAGAAAGTAGCCCCTGCTCTCTGCAACCAGAGAGCAGCCTGCGCAGCAACAAAGACCCAGCTCAGCCAAAAGTAAATAAATAAAAATTTCTTTTTTAAAAAAAGCAAAGAAAATCCAATCAACCACTTTATTCCCTTAGTTTCTATTTCTTGCAAGAGAGTCTTCATTCAAAAAGCATTTATTGAGCAGCTACTACAAATCACTGGTTTAGTCACTAAGTCGTGTCCAACTCTTGTGACCCCATGCACTGTAGCCCGCCAGGCTCGTCTGTCCGTGGGATTCTCCAGGCAAGAATACTGGAGTGGGTTGCCATTTCCTTCTCCAGGGGATCTTCCCCACCGAGGAATTGAACCCAGGTCTCCCGCATTGCAGGCAGATTCTTTACTGACTGAGCCACGAGGGAAGCCAGGACTAGAAATCGCTAGCCCACATTAAAGAGGTAAGAAGACCTGGTCCCTGTTATCAGTTCAGGAGGAGACACAACGGGAAAAGAATGCAACAACAGAGGCTGAAGGCTGGGGAGACGGGGGCCCAGCACATCCTGGATTCTTTTTCCCCCAGCCAGTGCACCAAGATGCCAAAGAGCCTGGCAGAAAGGCAGTTCAGAGGGGCCTGGATAGCAAATACCAGTTGAGAAGATGGGAAGATAGCTGTGTTCTTTTCTTTGCGGATCTTTTCAAAAAACAGCAAGCCCAGGAGAATCTAATCAAGGGAAATTTAAGACACTGATAAAATTATTTTTTTAGCATGTTCTGTGCTGAGCCAATCCGTAGCTAGATGTTTCCACCTACTACATCCAGCACGACATGTTAATGTATGGAGAGTTGTAATGCAGTGCCATCCAACAGAACTTTCTATGGTGATGGCAACATTCCGTATCTGGGCTATCTACATATCTGGACAGCCTCTAGCCACGTGTGGTTACTGGGCACTTGCAATGTGCCTAGTCCAACTGAAAAAGGAATTTTTATTTCAATTAATATAAACTGAAACAGCCTCAGAGTAGCTACCTAATCAGACAAGCCTCGCTTTAGAAGCTCAAGCTGGTTTTAGAAAAGGCAGAAGAACCAGAGATCAAATTGCCAACATCCGCTGGATCATGGAAAAAGCAAGAGAGTTCCAGAAAAACATCTATTTCTGCTTTATTGACTATGCCAAAGCCTTTGACTGTGTGGATCACAATAAACTGTGGAAAATTCTGAAAGAGATGGGAATACCAGACCACCTGATCTGCCTCTTGAGAAATTTGTATGCAGGTCAGGAAGCAACAGTTAGAACTGGACATGGAACAACAGACTGGTTCCAAATAGGAAAAGGAGTTCATCAAGGCTATATATTGTCACCCTGTTTATTTAACTTATATGCAGAGTACATCATGAGAAACGCTGGACTGGAAGAAACACAAGCTGGAATCAAAATTGCCGGGAGAAATATCAATAACCTCAGATGTGCAGATGACACCACCCTTATGGCAGAAAGTGAAGAGGAACTCAAAAGCCTCTTGATGAAGGTGAAAGTGGAGAGTGAAAAAGTTGGCTTAAAGCTCAACATTCAGAAAACGAAGATCATGGCATCCGGTCCCATCACTTCATGGGAAATAGATGGGGAAACAGTGGAAACAGTGGCTGACTTTATTTTTCTGGGCTCCAAAATCACTGCAGATGGTGACTGCAGCCATGAAATTAAAAGACACTTTCTCCTTGAAAGGAAAGTTATGACCAACCTAGATAGCATATTCAAAAGCAGAGACATTACTTTGCCAACAAAGGTTCGTCTAGTCAAGGCTATGGTTTTTCCTATGGTCATGTATGGATGTGAGAGTTGGACTGTGAAGAAAGCTGAGCACCGAAGAATTGATGCTTTTGAACTGTGGTGTTGGAGACTCTTGAGAGTCCCTTGGACTGCAAGGAGATCCAACCAGTCCATTCTGAAGGAGATCAGTCCTGGGATTTCTTTGGAAGGAATGATGCTAAAGCTGAAACTCCAGTACTTTGGCCACCTCATGCGAAGAATTGACTCATTGGAAAAGACTCTGATGCTGGGAGGGATTGGGGGCAGGCGGAAAAGGGGACGACAGAGGATGAGATGGCTGGATGGCATCACCGACTCGATGGACGTGAGTTTGAGTGAACTCCGGGAGTTGGTGATGGACAGGGAGGCCTGGTGTGCTGCGATTCATGGGGTCGCAGAGAGTCGGACACGACTGATCTGATCTGATCTGATCTGATACAACAGACAAGGGAGGAAGTTCAGCAGGCAAGCGGGATCCTTCAGAATCCTCCACCCATGCTTAAGGGAAGAATCTGGTAGTAGCCTTCAAAGCAAAATGATTTGGGGGCTAGAAGTGTTTGTGGACTTGCCACCTTCAGCCTAGGTTGGAAATTTCTCAAACCTTCAGGATGTGTGAGAAGGTCTGATCTGAGCAGATTACCATCCTGTCCTTTTCCTGGCCAATTTAGGGTACTTTCCAGGGTGATTTCTTTTTTCTTCACCACGCTTGCAGCTTGCAGGATCTTAGTTCCCTGACCTTGGATCGAACTTGTACCCTCGGGTAGTGAAACCATGAAATCCGAACCACTCGACAGACTGCTAGGGAATTTCCCCCGGGAAGGTTCCACAAGAGGGGAGCCTGGGTCCCCGAGGACGTGGAGAAGACAGGTCCCCAGGGAGAGCAGCCTGGAAGGATGAACAAAGGTACGACCCGGTGAGGAGCAGGAGGGAGCCGGCAGGCACTCAGGTTGGACAGGCTGAATAGGAGGGGCAAGTTCTGCAGGGACACTGACCAGAGTCCCAGAAAACACAGATGGAGCAGGGCCTTGAATCTCGACTCAGGACTGGGGTCATCTTCTGGAGCCACCAGCAGCCCAAATCAGGCAAGCAAGACAATCGCACTTGTGTTTGGAAAAGGGCCCATTACAAGTGGGCTTAATACCTGGGGAAGGAAAGAAATCAGAGGGAAGGGGGCCATTTCAAAGAGCCCCATATCCCTGGGGGGAAAGACAGATAAGCCACCGATCATTTCAGAGAGAGAAGAAATTTGAGCTTAGGTAATTATTTCCAGGCGCGGAAGATGCTGGAAACAAAGCCATCCACTCTAGCTGAAAGGCTGCTTTTACTTCCTTCTCCAGGAGTTCTATCCACCTGGTAGACAAAGTCAAGTCATTCACTCATTCATTCAAGAGATATATTTATTGTGCTCCATCTGGAACAAGTGGTGGTAAAACGGGCACCAGGGAAAATAAGATGCACAAAAACAAGAGGCAGGACCCACCCCCACCTGGAGCCGGAGCACCCAGGGCAGGTAGGATGTTGGGAGAAAAAAGAGCGGGGAGGACCTTCCTTCGGAGGATCTGAAAAGATCAGTGTGGCTGGAGTAGAGAGAAAGGGGCACACAGAGGCAGGAGGCTGGAAAGGCAGGCAAGGCTCACACACAAGGATATCAGGATTTTGCTCTTCATCCTAATACCAAGAAGCGAGCCCTTAAGACTTCAAAGCAGGAGGTGGTAGCTGAAAGAGAGGTTCCTTTTAGAAAGATCAGGAGGGTAGGGCAGATGAGAGATGGGAGCCCAATTAAAAGACTACTGCGGGGACTTTTCTGATGGTCCAGTGGCCAAGACACCCCACTTCCAATGCATGAGGTGCAAGCTTGGGGGAACTAAGAGCCCACATGCTGCTGGGTGAAGCCAAAAAAAAAAAAGACTAGTACAGTTCACTGGTGATAACCTGAAGAAGAGTGGTATGTACAATGTATTATTGTAAGAAAGCAACAAAAAAAAGGCAAAAGGATAGAAGAATCAAGGCTCAGTCCCATATCCTGGCCTAGCCAACTGGCAGAGTCCTGGCTTATTCACCATGGGAGAGAAGCAGGTGTTTTCTTGGGGGAGCAGGAGGGAAGGTAGACAGTGAAATCAGTTTGGGACATGTTGAGTTCGAGACGCCCATGACCAACAGGTCGGGCAGTCAGGTAGGCAGCTAGCCCTCTGCATCGTAACTCAAGAAACATCTAGGCTGGAAGTAAGATATTCATGAGTCATAAAGCCACAGATGTGGGCGAGATCACCCAGGGAAAGAACATGCTGGGTAAGATGAGGAACCAAGCTTTCAGCGACGCCGTGGTCGGGAGAAGAGGAGGAGCCAGGGAAATCAGAGGAAAAGCACAAGAAGAGGCAGGTTCCAGGAGAAGAATGATCAGCAGTGTCCACTGCCTCTGCTAGGTCAGGGCACGAAGTGCTGACACCATCCCCTGGAGTCTACAGGAAGCCCGGCGGGAACTGCTAACATGCAGCGTCTCCGTGGATGCCACCACGGAGCTGGCAGAACAAAGCAGGAAGTAAGGAAACCAAGACCTAAGTACTGACATTCCTTTTACCAAATTTGGCTATGGAGAGGCCAGAAAAAGGAGAAACACTAATAGGAAGGATGCAGGGTCAAGAAAGGGAATGTGGGAAAGACCCGCGCGTGTTCAAAACTCTGTACATTACTCAAAAGGCTAAACGCAGAGCTACCCTATGACCCCGTAACCACACTCCGAGGTCTACATCCAAGAGAAATGAAAACATACACCCACATAAAAACTCATCCACTAACGTTCACGGCTCCGTTCTTCATGACAGCCAAAAAAAAAGAAACAACTCAAGTCCATCAACAGATAAATGGATAAACAGAATGTGACAACGGAATAATGTGGTGGAACATTATAAAGTCATAAAAAGGAGTCAAGGAGTGGGGTGAGGGGACTCCCTGGTGGTCCAGTGGCTGAGACTCTACGCGCCCAACACAAGGGGCCGGGGTACAATCCCTGGGCCAGGGAACTAGATCCCACATGCTGCACCTAAGAAGTGCACATGCCACAAAGCTGCTTGCCACGACTAAGACTCAGCACAGCCTTAATATAAGCAAATAATTTTTTTAAGTGGTATGTGCTACAGCATGAATAAGCATAAGAACATTAATCTACAAGTAAGAAGTCAGACATGAACGTTCACATCCTAAATGATTCCATCTATACGAAATGATCCAGGTAAGCAAATCCAGAGAGGAAGAAAGCAGGTTAGTGGTTACCAGGAGCCGGGATAAATGGGCAACGAATGGGGAGTTACTGCTAACGGGTCAGGGAGTGTTTACTAGGGTGATGAAAATGTTCCAAAATAAGACTGTGGTGATTCACTGAACGAAGCTTCCCTGGTAGCTCAGCGGTAAAAGAATCCACCTGCCAATGCAGGAAATGAGGGTCTGATCCCTGGGTCGGGAAGGTCCCCTGGAGAAGGAAATGGCAACACACTCCAGTATTCCTGCCTGGGAAATCCCATGGACAGAGGAGCCTGGCGGGCCACAGTCCATGGGGTTGCAAAGAGTTGGACACGACTGAACGACTAAACAACCAGATCATCACTGAACAATTCTGTGACTGGATTAAAAAACATGTTGCTGGGAATTCCCTGGTGATCCAGTGGTTAGGACACTGTGTTTTCAGCACCAAAGGCACTGGTTCGATCCCTGGTCGGAGAACTAAAATCCCACATGCTGAGCAAATCGGCCAAACATAATACTAATACTTTAAAAATAAAAACCATGGTTCTGTTCCCTTTGAAACGCTGGCTCTCTGGGTTCCAGGAAAGCTGAAGGCAGGACAGAATTGCGCGGGGGAGCACCCCCACTCACCCCAACTCTGAGATGTGGGCTTGCCAAGCTTGCTGCCCTCAAGTTAATCATCAAGGGGCCTCCACCAATGGAGCAAAGTGAAATAACTACTCTTTGAAACTTTCAAGCAAAAAGAAAAAAAGTGCCAGGATCTCTAAAAGGCCTCAGACCTAGAATGTTAACTCCAGAGGCACTGGGAGGAGGAAAAAGGAGAGATGGTTCTTTTGAAACTAAGGTTGAAAATGGATCATTGTAGATCACAGTCTTCTGGAACAACAGCAGTCACATAAACACGTTAACGTAGGTCAGGCTTCAAAACTGGGGCAAACGCAAGGTTTTCCACGAGTGAACCACGGAGATAAACTGCACAGAAGGTGCTGACAGGATTCCGTGAGCAGACTGCACCGAGGCTCTGCAGGCCAAGAGAAGGCAGGTTTCTCATTCAGAAAGCCGTATCCAACATTCTCAAGAGTTGCAGGATATTTTAGACCTTGTTGGGAGAGGAACAATCTGGTAGTTATCTAACTCGCAAATCAGCTCCTTCCACTGCACAGTATAAGGACGGCACTTCTCGGGCTGGAGGAAATGTGAAAGAGCCAAAACTGAGTTAAAAATACTGATGCTCATTTTTGAAAAGAAATATTCTCAGCACTTCAGCCTCGCACTGTGATTTAATGGGTGTTTACGGTTGTATTTTCTTAAAGTTTCCTTGGGGAGAAAAAAAAAAGAATGGTACAAGGTCTCTGTCTGAGAGCCATCCTCATAAACAGTCCCTTTGTGAAACAAGCTTAATTTACATACAACAGTGAGAACGAGGATCCTGTACTAATTAAGGTCGGGCTGGTTAGCAAATTGCTGTAATTGTATATTCTCCAGCTTCCTGTCTTGGAAAACAGACTCATACCGAGGCAAATCTCAGCAAGAATGATACTGTTCAAGATTTTAATATCTTGGGCTTCCGTTGCATCTGTGCATGGTTTCCAAGTGACTCGTTCCCTTGCGCGGGTGACATTACACAGACATTTTTAAAAAATGGTTTCAGCTTCGGCAGCCTGGCATCCGCACACCACAATCATACTGCAAAATGCACACAGAGCAGGATCAAGACGCAGGCAGCCCAAACGGCAGCCTTTGTACGGGGCCGTGAGCGCCCAGCGTCCATCACTTTCCAGACTTTAAGTCCCTGTCCTTGGAGGAGCCACACTCCTACGTCGTGTGGCTAAAATCCCGTACTGAACTGTGCTGTGTCCAGTCTCCTGCAGAGAATGCAAACCCACAACTCTCCCACCACTTGTGACCCTGAGATGTGTCCTGCTGGGTTCGTGCATGGTCTTTCAGAAACTGGGCTACACAGATCACGATTCTAAACCAGGCATTTTTACAGGAGGCGGGCGCGGAGGGGAATAAAATCCCAGCTGGTGACACCAAGTGAGACATATTCCTGTTCCTGCTTTGTTCAGCAATCAGATGGAGGCACCCTACCCCTTTAGGACAGATGGTCTCCCACCCACCAAAGGCCCCCAAACCCTGGATACCAGCTACATTCAGTGGTCCACCTGCTGTCCCCTGAGGACATCTCACCCGGGATCCTGGGGACTCATGACCAAGTACAAAGGTTTAAAATCAAAGATAAAACCTAACCTCTCTTCTCTACTTGGCCACTTCATTAATCCCTCTGAGCTTCAGTTTCCTGAACTATAAAATGGGAATAACAACACACCTGTAACACAGCATTATTAAGAGAATAAAATGAAGTAATCTACATCTAATACTTGATACCTAGGAAGTACTCAGGAAAACAGCAGCTAGGCAAACACACTTGGCACCTCGACGGTAGTTCCGAGTTTTGCTCTAGCATCTTTCAGCAGATCATTACCCCTGGACACAAATGTCAACCTGACATCTTGAAAGTGCGAAAGCTTTGTCTCCTGAGAACTAAAACGCTCCAGTAAATGCCAGGGCTGGCGTTATGGCAATGACTGGCTTGGGAATTATTCAGTTAATAAGTGAGTATGTGTCAGGGGGAAGAGGGTGCACAAATTGAAATTCACTTAGAGAATCTAAAAGGTCGTACAAACTAGACACAGGAACAGAATGAAAGAATTCTGAGCCAATTCCTGTTAGGATTTCTACGTTTCTCCACGACAGTTCAGGGTCTCCTCTCCACCCACAAGGAGGGCATGATGCTGCCAGTTTCCCAAGATGCCTGGTGGTCCTCATCCTCCTTTGAGGAATTATCTCTTCCCCAGTGAGGGCAACCCTGGGGGGTCCAAGTGTCTAGTACCAGCCCTTCCTTGAGCAAAGGGCAAAAAAAAGACACTAGGCAAGGGACTCTCCCTGCGGACTCTGTCCTATTGATCTGCAGAGACTGTACATTTAGCTTCACTGCCCAGAGCAGCCCTGGGCCTCCAGCCACTCCGCTGAGTCCATGAGGCAACTGACCACCTTCCAGTCCATCCCTTCCCTGCTCCAAAGAACCCGACCTGGCTTCTGCTGCTCACAACAAAAGAACCCCAATCGGACGGTATCAGGTAAGGGCTGAAGCATGAATTTCCCAAACCGTAAGAAAAGCAGGCTAGAGGAACAAGTATGTGTTCACGGAGCCCACAGCCTCACAACGTTGATTTCGAATCATCGGGACTAAGAGAGATAAGCCTTCACTCCCGCCTTTGCAAGGGGGTCACATTCGGACCAGGCTAACTTTAGCTCTCAGAGCCCCAGCAACCCAGTATCATAACTCCAGGCCTTTCTTTGCATATGCAGCATCCTCACCTAACCCCAGAGGTTCTATCAGAAAGGCTCCCTAGACAGAGAAGCAGCCAGTCAGTCACCTGGCCATCCGATGACCCTGGAGGGTGGGAGCTCGGCTCCACACAAGGAAAGCCGTCCAAGGCAGTCCCTGGGGAGAGTGGAAGGTCTCCCTCGAAACCAGGTACCCCTTCCCCTCCGGATTCCCCACCAGAACAGAGGCTCCAAAGGTCCTGAGAAAATCAGTCCAAATGTCTCAGAGGATAGGATGCCTGTCCTGAGCATACCCGCTGGGCTACCCTATACAATTCTCTTTTTTTCAACTGAAGTACAATTTTTTATTGATTTATGTTATATTAAATTCAAGTATATAGCATTTCAATTCAGTGTTTTTACAGATTATACCCCATTATGACAAAGTGACTGGAATTCCCTGTGCTGTGTGTACATCCTTATTGTCTATCTATTTCATAGACAGTGGTCTGTAGCTCTTAATCCCATACCCCTACGCTGCCCGTATATATATTTCACACCTAAGTGACAGCATGCAGTGCCTGTCTTTGACTTATCTTGCTAAGCCAAGTATTGACTAGGTCCATGTGTGTTGCTGCAAAAAGCAGAATTTCATTCTTTTTTATAGCCGAGTAGTATTCATGTGTACATATGCATCTTCTTTATCCCTTCTCTTGATGGACACTTGGGTTCCTTCTGTATCTCAGCTATTGTAAATAGTACCGCTATGACTATCAGGGTGCACGTGTCTTTTCAAATTACTTATATATATACACACACACACACACAACCAGGAGTGGACTGCTGTAACACGGTAGCTCTGTTTTTAGTTTCTTTGAGGAATCACCATACTGTTCTCCATAGGGGCTGCACCAATTTACCATCCCGCCAATAATGCAGCAAGGGTCTCCTTTTCCCCATATCATCGCCAATTCTCATTATTTGTACTCGTTGATGATGGCCATTCTGAAAGGTATGAGGTGATCTCTTATTGTTAAAAGTTTTGATTTGCATCTCTCTGACATTTGCGACGTTGAGCATCTTCCACGTGCCCAAAAGCCATCTGTGTGTTTCCTTTGGGAAAACGTCTATTCAGGTCTTCAGTCCATTTTTTGATTGGGTTGTTTGTTTTCTGATATTGGGCTTTATAAACTGTTTATATATTTTGGATTATACAATTCTTCATTAACGACCTCCATGCCCTCCTCCCGGAGAAGGCAATGGCACCCCACTCCAGTACTCTTGCCTGGAAAATCCCATGGATGGAGGAGCCTGGTAGGCTGCAGTCCATGGGGTCGCTGAGAGTCGGACACGTCTGAGCGACTTCACTTTCACTTTTCACTTTCATGCACTGGAGAAGGAAATGGCAACCCACTCCAGTGTTCTTGCCTGGAGAATCCCAGGGACGGCGGAGCCTGGTGGCTGCCGTCTATGGGGTCACACAGAGTCGGACACGACTGAAGTGACTTAGCATAGCATAGCATAGCATAGCATAGCACGCCCTCCTCCTGGAGACTGGAAGCAGGGAAAGAAGCAGAACTTGCTGAGTAAGGCTTCCACCTGATAGGCTTATCAACACAAGTGTATCCCTCCTCAGCTGATTCTAATCATGGTTAACACTTCCATGCACTAGCCATGTTCCTGGCACTGATCTGGGTGCTCTGCACATGTGAGCAAATTTAATCTCCACCATAACCCTCTGTTCTTATCACCCACCATGCACAAGGGGAAACTGAGCCATGAAGAACGGCCCAGCTAGGCACAGGGCAGCCAGAATGCAAGCTCAGGGAGTCTGACACTAGAGCAGGTTTTCTTAAACCTCCGTGCCATCCTGCCTCTCAAATGGAAGGGAAAGGTTGACAGTGGTGGTGTAGGCCCTGGAGAGAGAAGGGGCCTGCAACATTGCCTAGGAGACCATCAACAAACAAACAAATAGAAGCATAATATCGTGGACAAGGGCTATGAAGACCTTCTGGAATGCCGTGAATGTTCAACCACCTTGATCTGGGCCGTGGTTCCACAAGTGCACACACGTGTTAAAGTGCATCAAGCTGAATGCTGAACGTAAGACTTTAAATGGGGAGTTCCCCCATAGGCCAGTGGCTAGGACTCCACGCTTCCAGTGAAGGGGGCCTGGGTTCAATCCCTGGTCAGAGAACTAGACGCCATACGCTGCAACTAAGAGTTCACGTGCCTGCAACTAAAGACCCTACATGCTGCAACTAAGATCTGGTACAGCCAGATGAACTTTTTTTTTTTTTTTTTACGATTTTAAATGTACCAGAAAATGGTAAGGAATGGCAGATGGTAGGAGCCACTTCTCACTGTGAGAGTGGGAGATCAGGGATTACTTTACGGACAGAAAGCTAGAAGGATCCAGGTGGTAATGGATCAGACTCAGAGACACCTGCAGGAGCTCAATTTAACATAGATACAGATAGAAGTACTTATAGACGCGCCTGCATGTAGGTTCCCGTGCACATACGTGTTTCTTCACTCTGTCAGCTCAAAGGACCTAGAAGCAAAGACACCTCAGTAGCAATGAGCACATCCAGCACCCAGATCTTGGTTTCTAAAGCTATTCTCCAATAACAAACAGGGGGCCTCAGGGAAATGGCTAATTCTAGGCAGAAAATACATACAAGATGAGCCTATGTGGTGGTGGTGGTTTAGTCACTAAGTCGTGTGCGACTCTTTGAGACCCCATGGACTGTAGTCCACCAGGCTCCTCTGTCCATGGGATCTCCCAGTCAAGAATACTGGAGTGGGTGGCCAATTCCTTCACCAAGGGATCTTCCCAACCCAGGGATTGAACCTGTGGCTCCTGCGGCTCCTGTCCTGCAGGCAGCGTTCTACTGTACCCTGAGCCACCAGGGAAGACCCAAACGAGCCTAAAGCATCCTAAGAAATGCCCAGAGCACTTCTGCAGTGGAAGAAAGTAAAACAGTATTCAGTCAATCAACCGATCAACCAACAATGACGTCAAAGGGACACAGGAGCCAACTGAAAATGCTCCCAGTGGCCAAAGCTGGAACAATTTGAGCAACAAAATAAGTAAGTAGTACTGAACTATAACCCAAAGTATAAAACAGTTTAGTCCTGCTGATATTAATAAATGGCTGAACAAACATATGAGGAAAACAAGACAAATCTCCCACACAGAAGAATACAAAATACTTTATGTAGATATTCTGGCCTTCGGGAGATGGGACGTGGCTCCCCACTCTGTAAATGTGGGCTGGGCACTGTGACTTCCTTCCAAAAAGGAAAGGGAAAAACCTGACAACCATCCCCTTGGCCAAGTGACCAAGGTCAACATCACCAATGGTGAACTATATTCACAGTACATACCCTTGATATGATGTGATGAAAACGGCACTTTAAAGCCTTCCTCTCAGAAACCCGTAATTCCAGGCTACTCCAGTCCAACCATGAGAAAATTATTATCCCCAAATGATGATCATCCTACAAAATACCGCCAAACTAGCAAAGCCATCAAAAACAAGAAGATTTAACAAACTGTCACAGCCAAGAGGATTCTAAAGCAGACACATCACTTAAATGTCATGTGGGAGCCTGGGTGGGGTCTTGGAACAGAAAAGGGATCTTAGTGGAAAAAACTAAGGAAATCTGAATGAAGCACAACAATTCATTAATTGTGACATATGGACCAGACCAATATATGGTGTTAATAAGAGAGGGGAAACGGTGTGTGTACCTGTGTGTGTGGGGGGCGGGGGCAGGAGGTACTATGGGAACACTCTGCTTATCCAGAAAGCTAAAAACTGCTCTAAAATGAGGCTTATTTTGAAAACCTATCAGAAAACAATGGAAGGGCTCCGTGGACTGGGTGGCCACCGAAGGCCTCCCTGAGGAGATGACGTCTGAGACGGCTGAGATGAGAAAACTAGGCAGCCGGACCCAGGGTGGCATGCTCCCAGCAAAGGGCCCCCAGGAGAAGACAGAGCAGGGAGGAGGAGCGGGGAGCTCAAGTGAGGTCAGGCGCACAGAGCGTCCCAGGTAAACAAAAGAGAAGGAAGCTGAAGGGCTCAGGCTAGGCAGGACGGTCACAGTGACTGCAGACTGGAGCCTGAGGGCGCGGGAAGGGCAGTGGAGGGACTCAGCAAGAGCAGACAGATCCGATGGACGTGTTTTTCCAAGATCACCCTGGCTGCTGTTGGGAGAAGATGGGGAGGTGCAGATAAGAAAGAGGGACAGAGATGATCCCAGAGTGATCACACCTCGGGCAGCCCAGACATAGGGTGAAGGGCCAGGAACGTCCAGGGGGTCTGCAAGATGAGAAGTGGGGTCTCCACACACAGATGGACGGGCCTGAGCAGGCTGATAGTCCCCAGTTTGGACCCTTTTGGAGAACGACTGGGTTCCGGGCCCTTCCAGGCCCTGAGTGTTCAGGAAAGAAGCACCTCCTTGGAATCAGAGCCTCGATGTGGTCCGATCCCATCCTACACTGACCACCTGGGAGACATTAGCACTCAGAGCCTCAGTTTCCTCATCTGTAAAATGGGAACACGACCTCCCACATCCTCCCAGGTTAAGAAAAGGCTCCTGGACCCTCCAAGCACAGCCTGCATAAATGCCGCCAGCATGCGTTATCTTCACAAGAGAAGCCCAAGGTGGAAGGACTCTTGGAATCTAACCCAACAGCCCATTTTACAGATAAGAAAACTGAGCAGCAGAGCCAGAAAAGTGTCCAAGTGATGCACAGATCAAGCACAAAGAGCCCACCTCCAGCTCCCATTCTCTCGAGTTTCTTCTCCACAGTCAATTCTGACCACCAAGGGGAGCTGGGACCTGCTTCCCATCGGCAGCTGTCTCCAGACACCTTTTGTTCAGATTCCCCTGCGGCTCTGCTGCTGGTCTAGCCTGAGCTGGGTGGGGGCTGTGGGGAAGGGCAGCAGGCCTCAGACTGGGCCTTGTCTCCCTCCCAACATCCTCTTCCCGCTCCCCAGGCACTGACCACCCACCCGGGCAGCCCAGCCTGCCCACCTCTTTGAACCAGGCCAGACCCTATCAGGCTGGCCAGACCCAACAACAGCCACCACCAGCTGACCCTCCTCATCACCCAGAACGACAGGCTGTCTTATAAAAACCCTCAAAAAGCTCTGTTGTCTCAAACCCCTTTATGGAACCACATTTTGTGAAGCTCGTGAGCTGGAAAGGAGTCTTTCTGGCCGAGTCTATACTCATCCTCTGTCTAGCCCTTCCCGCCGCCCCCAGCACAAGTACCCAGTGACTTGTCGAAGGCATAACAACACCATGGTACAACCACTTAGTTTGGAGAGGAGCATTTTCATCAACCTTCTAAAAGCACCCCTAAGGCAACGTGGATAACTGCTTCCTCGTAGGAAACCTAGTAAAATCTCATACAGACCAAACAAAAAGTTACCAATATCACAATTAGAAGATCTTTGAGGCACTCTAACACAGGATTCTGAACAGAAGCACACACCAGTGTTTACTCTGACTCGCAAAATTCTAACAATAGCCCCAGAATTCCAGGAGGTCCTAACATTTTCCTTTACTCACTAACCAAGACCACCGTTTTCCAGGAAGTGGATCATCTTCGTTCCACCTTCGCAATTCCAAAGAGACCTTTTATTAAAATCGGAAACCAAGAAGCGGCTGGAGATGCCCGTTGCTTCTAGAACATGCTTTATTTAAATTGATTCCCAAAAGTCACCCTGCAGAGAGCTAGCCAGCCATCCTCAGTCATGACACACACCACGTAAGACTGACTGTCAGGACAATTCCCAACAGGTCAGAACACCTAGCCAGACATGCAAGGGAAAGAAAATCAGGAGGAGATTTCTCTATAAATGAGGGTCATCCATCAAAGGCGCCAACCTCTCAAAATGGGAGGAGTGTCGCAACCTCGGCTCGTAAGCCACACTTGACTGCACTACAACAACAAGAAAAAGGAATTCCAATTTCCTCCTCTGCTCTGGAATAGATAACACAAGGTTTTTACTTACCTTTGGAGCGGGTGGAAATATCCATGCCCTCTACCACCTCCTGTTCTGTTTTTATTTCCTCTTCAGCCAAGCTGAAACAGAGCAAATTATGTTCACGTTTTAGGTAGACTGAGAACTTGCCCCATGGGGGCATTTATTCAGAAGTTCTAACAACAAAGCCACCTTTTTAAGACAATCCCCCATCCTTAGATGAGGCACGGGGAAAGAAACCCACATCTGATTTCAAACGAAGTGTTAAGATTCCTATAGGGGTTTTTTAAAATAATAGTTTGTTCTTGAAGTCAAATGACTATTCCAGTTGTCATGCTATTGGGGGATGCAAAAGGCTTTTTTTAAATGAGACACACAGTTACAATCTCCCGCCCTGGACCAGTGAAAACCCAGCCTCTGAGTAAGTAAGTTTCCTGTTAACACTGGGTTCAGGCTGGAGATGGTTTTCAGGGTACTTGGAGTTCTGATCTCTTTGAGTTCTGCAAGGCAAAGAGTATCTTTGCAGACCTCCCTGCTAAATCTTAAAATTCCCCAATGAGGCAGTGATGAGGCAGGGACATGAAAATACATACATTAAATCACAAAGTAGAAAAATATGCCTAGGCTAGAAGCAAAAGGCCTGGCTTCAAAACATTCAAACCACCAGCATTTAGCCCAGGAATTAAGATTGGGGTCTCCACACTCCCAGCCCCTGGGATGTTTCTTCTCTACAGCAGGCATGGCTTAGAGAAAGTATTCAGCACTCTTCTGAGCTGTGACTAATTATCGCCCCCCCCCCCCACCACCAAAGTGGAATGAGGAAGGATTATTTAAAAGACAGGCTGAGAGTTGGGGGTTGGGACAAGAAGTAGGGAAAACCAGGCCCCTTCACCAGAATCTTCTCTCCCTCTCTTGGCCAGAACTCTCCCCAGCTGAACAAAGTGCAGGCTATTTCCATTTTTCCCATGGATACACATACACTTCTCAGGCCACGCCAGGAAGATCTGCTTTTAAAAGTGCCAACTATTTGAGGTGTTAGAACTTTCCAAACATTCAGCTGACAACAAAGTGATAAGAATTTGAGCAATTATTCTACATGCATTTCCATCGGACTGTGGTTCAACAAGAAGAAATGAGTGCATCTCCAATTGAGATGGCTGAAATTTTCTGGAAGCCTCAAGAGCCAGGACAGGAGGGAGGCTGGGTAAGGCAGGAAGAATCAGAATGTCCCGCCTGTGTTTTGTGGTCTGGGACAGTGATGAGACAAAGTCCCAAATGGCTTGGAACCTCAGGGTCAGGTGGAGATGCATTTAGGAGAGTTCAGTGTTTGGTGAGACTAGATAGAAAAAGGAAGAGATGAGAGCTCAGGACTTAGTTAGAAGAACTTGGAGGCCTCCAACTTCACTGGTCTCAGCAAAGAGAAGAAAGAGAAAGGTAGTTTGCTTTTAAGCCAGAATATTAACACATTTAGGCCTCTGATATTGAACCCTGTTGACAATTTCATTCACACTGCATCTGTAGGGAAAGCTTGGGACACAAACCACCAGAGAAACAACAGACATGTTGTCACAAGCGGTTTTCGTCAGAAGCCAGCGCCTCTGAAATTTAAACATGTCGCTAACATGCAATAATAGAACAGTGATTTGTGGCAGGTGATTTTAGCACGGGTACTTTTTCTTCCAACTTAAGAGGCAAACATTCTCAACTTCGAAACACACCCCCTGCATGTAACACACCCAGTCGAATGGATGCTGTTGATGGTTTCTTGCTTGGGGTGACTGGAAATAAATTTTAACAGAAAGCCCCAGGCGGTCCCTTCAGAGAGGGGGGAAAATGGTCAGCTTCAAAAGCACAAAGAGCAACCTTGATCTTTCTAGCAACTAGAATTCTGTTCCCCTCTCTAGCACGAAGTATGTGAAATACTAAACTTCTTGAAACTGATCCCATATTTTGAGTGATGGAAGAAACGCTAATCTGGTATCCAACCAAAATGTTCAGTGGTGAAAAGAAACAATTATGCATTTACAGAGCCTACCCCTCCTCCCCCAAACCCACTTGAAGGATTTCTGCAGTGATGAAAACATTCAAAGGTGTATTGATCACGGAGGAGGGCTGCATTCAAGAGAACAATTATTTGGCTTGTAACAGCCTAGAGGAGGCTGAATACTTCAGGGAGGAAAGCTGCTGAGAGGCTAAGAAAATGCAAACTAGCAAAGGGGTAGCTATTTGCTGCAGAGTTTAAGATAATCAATGCTGGAGCAGAAAAGGGGAAAAAAAGTTAAGCTGTTTTATCTTTCCAAGTATTACAAAGTGGGCACCGTAATCACCTAACTCTAACAACAGCACCACCAGCTTTAGCCAAGGATTTGAAGGACAACAATTTCAGAAAACCATCTTTTTCACAGATCAGCAAGCCATCCTTTCAAAGGGAACTCATACATGCACGCGCGTGCACACACACACACACACACACACACACACACACAATAACTTGTATTTGACTAAAGGAAACTGCAATGTCTATGCATTTAAAGGGCAAAAAAAAAAAAATTCATTTACAAAAGACCAGAATGCAAAATTAGTCATTTTGAATAGCCACATCTAAAGGGACTTCCTTTTTTTCTACACCACTGATCTCATTTTTTTTTTTTTTTTTGCTTTTTTGGTTTAGTGTTAAGTACTAGTATGTTGTTAGGTGGGGGGAAAATATGAATATTACATCAAAAGTGGTGGTGAGAAAAGATTTGTACCTGTCTGAATGCCCCCACAGATCTCGGTCAATTTAGGTTAAGAACTGTTCAGTCATTTGGAGGAAAACAAAAAAGCAGTCAAATAATAACTGTTAAGAAAAAGAGGCTACGTCTGGAGAAAAGACGTTGAACTCCTGTCATTAACACATTAAAGTCTTACAACATACACAGCATTTTTCCTTCCATATCTGCTAGCTTCCAGCAACCCCGATTATTTAAATCCAAAACAATGGAACAAGCAGTCCTTGTTTCAAACTGACATTACTTTTTTTTTTTTTTTTTTAGGTCGGCTGGGGGCCCGCTAAGGGAAAGAGTAAAATTAGCTGAAAATCAAACAACAGCCTCTCACCCCAACAGGAAAATACCCCACCAACTAGTTGTATATACTGTATGCTCCCACCACCATCCCCTCTTACACTCACAGGTTCGCCTAAGTCACTTGCCCCTGGATTTCACACACTGATACATTTCAGGCAATTAAAGAAGAAATAACCAGCCCCTGCACAACCAAGACCATCCCATCCCGCCCAGAAAGAATAGAAGATTTCTCCCCCAATGCCTGAGCAAGAAAACCTCTGCTTACTTAACCTGCATGCACTGGAAAAGAGCAATTAAAAGTTGCAGATGAACTGCACCTCCAGGATGTTTTAAGCCTTCTGATTATTAATTCTGAAGACTCAAGGCTGGTCCGTAATTCCCAGGAATCCCATCCCCTCCACACTTCCAGTAGAGAGAGAGAAAAGAGAAAAAATAGCTAGTTTGGATAGAAAACTGCCTGGAAACACAATGCCCAGATATTTCTTTTCCCCAAGTGCCCTTACTATTTGACTTTTAACCAAGAATATCTAACCCCTCTTAGAATATATAACCAGCATGCACAAGACTCTGGGTCTACAGCTGAGGACCATCACACAGCAATTCAAGAATCATGCAATCAGTAGAAAGGACTTTTCCTTCAGCTTTTTACTTTCATTCAAAATACCAAACTGGTCCAGGCTGTAAGAAATATTTCATCCCCAAGATACAAACATCTTTCCTCTTCCAGATCACAAAAGAGGGAATATCAAAATCCAAACACCATGCTTCCCTAAATCTGCAATTAATTTCTTTAAAAATGGGGGGGGCGGGGGAGGGAGGGAATGGTTAGCAGCTTTATATAAGCACTCACCTAAAACAGGCAGAGTCATCGGGAGCTAAGCTATTTATGCAGGATTCTTAAAATGGCGTCTGGCAACACTGCCTCATTCCTGTATTGAAGCTAAAATGGTAGCAGTTTGTTCAATAGCTGTAGCTCTGGCTTAAGCAGCCCTGCTAGTTTCAAAGCCACCTTCCTAAATATCAGAACTAGGAAAAAGCTCAACCAAAGGACACCAACAACCAAACGTTTAGAGGCTTAAAAAAAAATCTGCAGTGACAGGGGGAGTTTGTGAAGTCACAGGTTCCTAAGGAAAACCCTTCTCTTTCAGATCCTGAGCCTTCAATGTGAGGCTCTACAGTGAGGCCCCCTTACCCTCGAATTAGGTGGGTGGAAGGTTAAGAATCAGGCAGCCCTGTGGCATAAAGTGCAGACAGACAGGTGTCTGCGCAGACAACAAAAATCTTAAAAGGGCACAGGCTGGGGAGGGGGAAGGAAGCCCATTCCCCCTTGCTGGTAGATTAGAAACCAGCCTTGCATCCCTACCAAAGAGGAGCTGGGGAAAATGAAAAGTGCGTCCAGGGCAGCAGGCATCTGAAGGGCTGTACCCCAGTCTGAGGCCAGAGGAATATAAAAAGGCCATTTAATAAGCCTGGAAACGGCCCCCAACACCCAGCCAGTCCTAAGACAGTTAACATCAAGGAAAAGACAATCCGAGTCTGCAGAGGAGAAACAACAGGAAAACCTCCCCCTTAGCCAAGGCGCAAAGAATACTCACAAATTAATTTTTGTCCACCCCCAACAGAGCCCTCAAAATTAACCATGGGTTTAGCAAAACCTGCTTTCACAGGCCGAGCTAAGAGCCTCATAGTGGATAATGTAATTTACGGTTACAGGTCTGAGCATGGCCTCAGAGTTTTCAAGGTGACTGTTTTGGAGCTTCAGGAGAGAAAGGAGGGCAGAGTGCCCAACGCTGTGCCAGGGCGAGGACGGGCGGCTGGCTCCTGGCCGGCCGGTAGGTAGGTAATCTTGATGAGGAGGGACAGGCTGGCAGCCCAGTTCGCTGCACTGCTGAAATGGCTCCTGCCTGCTTGTTTATCAGTAAGCAGAGTGGGGCGGAGGGGGAAGGGCGGCCATAGCCTTAGCAACCTGAAGCCAAGGGTGAATCCTTACTTGCTTCTGCCTTTGCAAGCAAGGCAAGGGCTGGCTTGCTACACTGACTCTCCCTTCCTCCTCCTCTGCGGTGGGGTGACCAGGGCACTTTTGCAGGTATCCTTCTTTTCAGGGTCAAAGCAGAGGTAAAGCCAGACCTAGGGCTTTCCAGCTGACAAATGTCTGTGGCCTCTGCCCAGGAGACAGAAGGGGAAAAGGAGTCAAGAGAAACAAAGAGATCACACACATGTGAGGTGGCTGGACTTTGCAAAAAAGAAAAACCTACCTTTGCTTTCAGGTTTTGCTGGGTTGCTGTCACCCCGCTTTCTGAAAGAGTGACTCATCGCCACCGGCCCCCCCCCCCCCGCCCCCATCTCTCCTGTTTAAAACCTGAAGCCATTTCCCCACTGTTCTCCCCGGGTAAGAAAAAGGGGAATGTTTTGTTTAAAATAAAAGGGGTAACAAGAAAGAAAGAAAAAAAAGCTATTGTTTTCATCTCTAATTTATAATCCAGGAGGCCCCATTGTTGCTTTTCTTCCTGACTCAAATCTTTGAGCTGTTAATTATAAAAGTAACTAGACTCAGCTTCAGCAGGCAAATCATGATCCTATGCAGCAATTAGAAAAACTGTAGAAAGTTTACTGAGTGATTATATATAATTAATTCTTAGTTACAGACAGAACATTGACCATTTTCTGGAGCTAATAAAAGCAGTTACTCCCCCTCCCCCACACGAATGCCACTTAATTTCCCAAAGCAGAAAGTGAATCCATCCTAGAGGGTCTTGAAGGGAAAAAAAAAAAGAGAGAAAGAGAGGAATCAAAAGCTCCAGTGTCTGTGTTTGTTCCTTGCAGCTGTGCATCCTCTTTGGGGATTGAGGCAGAAGGAAAAAGGAAAACAGCCCAACAGTTCTGTTCCTCCCTCTGCAATTTACAAATGTGGCAGAGAGAACCCATCTACCTTGATGTAAAAAAGAAAAGGTGGGGGGAGGGAGATGCCCTAGGCATGGAACCTAGGGGATGCTTCAGCTCAGCAGACCTCCTTTTCCTAAAAGGAACAAAGATGGTAGAAATTTCCAGAAGGCCTGATCTGGGTCCGGCCACTGCAACTGTCAATCTGTAACCTTTCCTCCAAGTCTATTGGCTCAAAAGCTGGTAAGAGGAAGCCCATTGGGCTGCACGGTGAGGCAGGTCTGCTGCCTCTTACCTAGTCCTGCTGCAATGCAGACATTTATTTACCCTCACCCCCTACCCCGAGTGAAAGCTGGAAAACAATACTACTTTGAGAGCAATTAACTTTTTACAGACTCATGTCTGCTGCTTGGCCACAGTACCAGAGGCAAGAGGCTGGCTTGGTCCAGGGCTGAGAACTTGCTGGGGCTGCACATCTGAAAACAGATCTTGGCTTTGCAAACCTGTGGGAGCCATTTTAATGCAAGCTTTTGGAGGACAAGTGCCCTGCCCTTAGGTCTCCTTCCAGCCCAACAAATACACTATTATGCAAACACTGACGGCAAGAAACCAGCAGTCTTGTGATTAGATACTGCGCCTATGAACCTCAATATGTAATTTTCATTTACAGCCAGGAGATAAGAACAAAGAAAAGAGCTAAAGTGTCTGAACTTTCTGGTGTGGGGTACAAGCACACAGTTCTAAGTACATTTCATCATTAATGGCCTGTCTCTTTACTCTGAGAAGCTGGCCTGTCTTACACAGACTTTTCTCACGCTTAGAATGAGGTACATTCCTCGTTATTAAATGACCTTTTCCCAATGGGTTATCAAAGGTGGGTTGCTGAACACCACTCTAAAAGAAAGACTACTGACTCCATAAAGTTGGCAAAATACAGCAACTGAATATACTTCCAGCTTTTACAGTCCTGGATTGGTCTCCAGGCTGGAAATGTATGAAGTGGAACGTCTAGGGAAATTCTGAAGCGAACGCTAAGCAAGAAGCTACTTTTTTGACTCTGAAGTTCTAGCTGCAGCCTTGAGAGATCAAGGGGAAATGTAAAAAGTAAGAAATAAATCAGAAGTAAAGGCAGGCGTGCATACAGATGTGTGGGGCAGGCTTGGAAAAAGGCCGGGTCTGGGATGTACTGAATCCTGAATCAGACCAAGTTTGGCGGTGGGTGGGATTTTTACAGACATGTTAAGTATCTTAAAACATAAGTACTGACACCACCCCCCCACACACACACACCACCACCCCAGCTCCTCCCCCCCACCCCACCCTGCTCTGTGACTCTAACACCAAGCAGTTTCCTTACATTTCACAAGCAGATTGCCTCCCCAGAGTTTTCTACTTAATATCCAAACAAACCCAATTCAAGGTCTCCAGTCAAGTCACAATGAACTGAACAATTTCTCCCTGTCTGAGGGTAAACAGGAAGTATAATCTTCAATCCTAGACCCAGGTTATCAGGAAAAACAGTGGATTCAAACAGTCACCTGAAATCAAGACTCTATTTAAAAGCCCTCCTTGGGTTCCTGCTCATTAAAAAAAAAGCCCCCAACGGCTGGAGCCAAGACCCCCCTGTTACAAACAGACCCCAAATGTTCGCCAAACTCTTTATACATGGTCACAGAAATGGATTGCTTTACTTACCCAACAAATGTTCAAGCAACCGTCTCATTTTTCCACAGTTAAGAAGAGAGAACAGGCTGGCAGATTTGGGACTTGATCAAAAAGGAAATTTTTTTAAACAGTTACACGGGATTATTAAAAACACACACACAACAACAACACCACAACCCAACCACTGAATATGGAATGCTGTCATGAGCCACAGATGTGATTTTATTTCCTCTGCACTGTATCACACAGGAGGACAGAGGGTGATACAATGTAAAATGAGGAAAGGAGAATGAAAAAGCAGGGGAAAGGATACATGAGTTCACTGAAAACCATGCACGAGGAGAAAACGAAGGGATTCAAAAGACTCCTCAGATTTATTGCAGGATGTTGTCCAACATCTTTCCCCCCACAACCTCCTACACTCCCCCCCCCACCCCCAATCCCCATCCCTACTCCAAAAACTTCCTCCAAAGCCTAGAAAACACTTTCAGAAACATTTGCTGGCTGTAGGCTGGCTTTGCAGAAGAACACTCTGTATCAACAGAAGTCAGGAAAAAAGGCTGAACAATGTAGTTTCAAGTGAAGAAACCCTGCAGGAAGAGAAAAGACCATAGGGAGACACCACCACCCACCTAGGCCCCAGGACCCAGGATCTGTCCTTAGCGCTGCTCTTCTGCTGAGGCCTTTGGTTCTGTTTCAAACACACGTCCTCTCTGGCCAGCACTGAGTCCGGCCTTCCCAGCACCTCTTTGGAGGTAAACTTGCCTGCTTTGCTGTCTGCCATGAGCTCTCCTTGGAGGGGAGCCTGCTTGCTTACCTTCCATTTTCTTTCCCCAGCAGGCATGTGACACAAGAGAAGACAATAGTACAGGGTTGGGGGGGGAGGGGGGAACTGCTCAGAGAGAGAGAGAGAGAGAAAGAGAGAAGAGGGAGGAAGGAAAAAAAAAAAAGCTTCTTTTTTGGCAATACCAGGATCTAGCTTCACACTCTTCTAGAAACACCATGTCCTGGTGGAAGAAAAGGTGTGCCAGGCCCTTGCCAGTTTGCAAAATCGAGCTCTGGCTAATGGCTACTTAGCCATGTGACCCAAGAAAGCAAAAAAAAAAAAAAAAAATTTTTTTTTCTCTCTAAACAGTTCCAAGTTAACCTAAGTGCTGTGGGGGTGAGTGTGGCACGGCCAGCCACAAGAAATCACACGGCTCGCCCACAAATGCGGATGTCTCAGAGGGAGGGGGAGAAAAGATGGTTAAAAAGTCGAGCTTACCTCTGTGGATGCATTGTTAACACTGTGTAATGTCAATACTTATAAAACATGGAGGACAGGCTCCTAGTTCTCACAGAAAAAGGGTTTGGCACTTCGGCTTGATGATCTGGCCGCTTCATGAAAGCGCACCCCCGATTGGCTGCCCCGGCAAATCGGAGTGTAAGGCGGCCCCGGATTGGCTGAGACACTTCCTGAGCGATTATCTTTGTGAGGCTCTGGTGAGCAAGAGAGCCATCCTGTGCATAGAGAAAGACAGGCTAAGCTAGGCCTTTTGCAGCAAGAAAAACTGAGGAAAGGGGCCCCCAGACGCCCTTCTCCCACACCCTGACTAGATTTCCCAGCGCGGGCGAACCAGTGCAGCCAGCCTGACCTGCTCCAGCAGAGCCTGAGGCCCACAGGCCACGAGCAAGAGAGTTTTGGGGGGTGAGCTGGTAGGACTCAACCTCATCTGCCCCCTCAGAAACGGCTCTCTCTCGCTGAGAGGAAGGCTAACCCTTTTCTGGAACAATCCAGCAGAATGTTCTGCCCCCCACCCCACCCGCGGGGGGGAGGATGGGGACTGATGGCTGGAGGGAGGGGAGGCCCAGGAAGAGGCCCAGGGGCAAGAGAAGGAGGCTGGAGGCAGGCCTCTGAGCAAACCAGACAAGCCAGGAGAGCCCCCCGACCCCACCCCGAAATCGCCCCAGAGCAGCCCTGGGCTTCTCAGAGGCCAGAGGACTCAGGCTGCCAGGGGAGGAGGGGAACCAAGTGGTCAAAGTTTGCATCGTCATTGTCCGAATGCCTCCTCTGGACAAAGCAGACCAGGGAGGCCACTTGTCCCCCGGCCCAGAATCTAACCTCTCACCACCCCCACCGCCCCCGCCAGCCAGAACTCGAAAAACCAAAATGGTTTCCAGCCTCCCTGCCAGGATGCCAGGGCCCCCACCCCCACCCCCACCTCCGTCCTTACCCTAAGAAAAGCCAAAGGCGCTCCTAGCAGGCCACATGCCTACATCTACAAACTTCCCTTCCCCTCCCCGGCCCCCTCCCCCACGGCTGAGGCCTGCTAAACCTGTCAGTTAAACAAAAATCTGACTTCCGTATTAGTCTGCGATGGCTTCAGCTTCCTGCCTATTAACCCTCTCTCGGACTCTGGGCCTGGCTGGGAAGAACTAGGCCCTGAGATCGCAGAAAAGGCCTGTGGAAAAATACCAGCGGCAGCTCCCCCGGCAGATGCAGAAAGAGAGAGAGAGAGAGAGTGAGCGAGCCGCTGTCTCTCTCGCCTTGGCTTCCCAAGGAGGCGTGTACCTTCTGAATCCAGGGCACAGGCAGTGCCTCCCGGGCTGAGAAGCCATTTAAATCCAGAGGGAGAAAGAAAGATGTCAAACTCAGCCGGGAACAAGAACCCCCATTATTAGTCAGGCCTACACCCACTGCTTAGACCTTCCTGCCACAATCAGCCTTGTATGGTGGTGCTCGGCAAACTGGGCCCTCGGTGGGCAGACAGATCCCGTGAGCTTTATTAAGACTCTTGCTTAAATTTATTTCTACAGAGAGCGGCTTCTTCAGGTCCCCAAAGGCAGACGGAATGGCTATTTCACACTCAGCCCTACCCTGGCAGTCCCCCACAACCACCACCTCCACCGGATCTGTGGCCCTGCTCCCCAGTAAAATATTAACTAGCATTTCAGAACCACTTATAATTCCACCCATCTCAACAGCATTAGGACGTCTCTGCCTGTTTCCTCTGTCAGGCTGCCTTTGCCGTGGGTCTGTAGCCTGAGGAAGAAAAAGCAGATCCAAAAAAGGATCTTAAAACATTTGGTGCTCGCTTGCTTCTTCTTTTTTTAAGACAAGGTGCTTAATGAACAAGTTTAAAAAAAAAAACAGCAAGCTGGAACAACAGAAACTAAACACCGTTCTTCAGAGGCTGGAGAGATCTTCCAGAGGTGACGCACATATGCCAGGAGGTAAAAACCGTAGCCCAGGCAAGTCTCCCCTTCTCCTAAAATTAGGACTTGCGGGCTTTCTCCTTCCTACCCCGTGCGTTGCCACAAAGAAAACGGTGGAGCTGAGGGCCTGCTCGCCCTGCCCCCGCCCCCGCCCCCACGGACAACAGATGCCCACCGCGTGTACATCAATTCTTCCTGGCCGGGAATCTCCTATCAAGACAGGAACAAGCCAGGAATCCAGCCCAGCACTCTGTACACCGCAGGGGCAGGGCCCAGGCTGTATGAAAAGGGAGGGGATTTTGTGGCTGCTGTCTTGCATTTTAGGCTGAAGAGGCCAAGATGCAGGGAGGGACACCTCCACAAAGGGCTAGCACTCAGGACAGCAGGCTGGGCCTCGCCCGAAGGGAGGGCCCCCTCTTCCTGGGGGTGGAACTGGGTACCCGGAGACCAAAGAGAGGGCGGGGTGGGGGGGACTGGGACAGGAGGCCAGAGCTGATCGGACTGTGCTCTCCCTCCCGGCAATGTGGGCAGGGGCCCCCCACCGCCGGCCCCGAAGGAATACTCTCTGTGTCCATGGGTGCTGCTCTGGGGGAGGGGGTGACAAGTAGGACGACGAGTTTGTGGCGGATCTCCCAAACAGCTCACTTCCCAAGCGGACGAGGAAATAAAATACAGCGCTGGTTGGCGTGGTGGATTTTAACCCCGGATTAAAGCTGGTTGCATAAGCAGCTGCAGCATCCTCCCCCTCCCCCCTCCACCCTGATCACTTGATCACTTGAAATGTTTTCTGGGGCAAAGAGCAGGAAGCTGCCGGCTTATTCTGGCAGCTCCGCTCCGTTTGAGGAATGCTGCTGGCATTCGAGTAGGTCTGAGGTTATCTGGAAAACAGCAATTCGGCTGGGGACAGAGACAAAGGTATGGTGGCAGATGGAATCCTGGGAGGGACGCGGATTGAAAAAGGAAGCCCAGGGCAGGCCTACTAAGGGCCAGTTCCCAGGGTTTGATGGAATGTGGCTGATAAGCAGGGAATAAAGAAAACCAAATGCTGCTGGCTTCAATCGAGAGATTACCCAGTGGGCCCCTCTCAAACCCCCACTGCACAGAGTAATCTCAGCAGCTTCTGCACGCTCGCCCTGGGCCTGGCGCTGGCTAAATCAGCATTTTACACAGACTGACTCCACGAAGTGGGGAGCATTGTTTGAGAGCTGGAACTGAGCCCAGAGAGGTGAAGTGAACTGCCCAAGGTCACACAGCAAGCCAGTGCTAGAGGTCAGATTTCCAACCCAGTGAAGACGTCATATCCCTAAAGCCTGTACTTTTGCCTGCCTCTAAAGAAAAGAAAAAAGCCGAACCAAGCAGAGCAGAGACGAGGCTGAAATCTACCAACAGTGACTGCATGCTCTGCGTTTTCTTTTAGGAGTTTGACTTCTTTGAGAATGTTTTAAGTACTGAATAATGAAATTGGGAGACCTTTAGGTCAGAATCATTCAAAGACTCAGAGAAAGCTCCTCTCTCCCTACAAACCTCCAGCAAGATGTCCAGGGTGACACTTTGCTAACTCTAAAATCAGAAATATAAAAATCCCTGGAAATCAGCTTTTCTCAAAAGGGTGGTTTTGCCCCCCAGGGGTTAGGTAGCAATGTCTGGAGACTTTGGGGCGGTCACAGTGTGGGAAGAGAAGTGCCCTTGGCATCCAGTGGGTAGAGACCTGGGATGTGGCTAAATATCCCACCACGTGCAGGACAGCTCCCAGCAAGGACTTACATGATCTAACCGTCCACTGCACCAAGGTGGGAAACCTTGGCTTAAAGGAAAGGAAGAAAAATCCAACCATTGTGCCTCTGGATAGCAAAGCCAGCACAGGCCTAAACAAGCAGGTTTCGTGGTGATATGAATAAGCCATGAGCTAGTAAGAATAGATGAAACATGTCTCTTTTAATATTTCCAGGAGACAGAGAATCTGGGGATAAAATCTGGCTGAAGGAAGCCAGAGTGTCTCAGTGACAAAGCTGAGGGCCTCCGAGGAGAGCAAAGGGTTGACCTCAGCCCCCTTCCCCGGGCTTCTTACCGGCCCAGGCCTGGCCCCACTGAAATGGCCCACAGCCAGGCCAGCAGCAGGAGCGACCGCCTCTGCAAGCTGCATCCCAAGATAGTCTGTTGGGCTGACTATGAAAATAAGCACCCTTGGAGTTATCTGCCTCCAGCGAGCAGCAGGCCTCCCTGTCCGTTACGTGAAACGGCCAGGACCGAGGGCGGGAAATGTCTGAAATATCTTGTTTTGTTTTGTTCCCTTTTGGCCAATTGAAACCAAGGCCGACTTTGGGCACAGAAACAGAAAAGCTCCCCTTCAGAGCATGAAGCTGACCGAGTCACGTTACAGCTGTAAAGGGGCAATTAGGATTCGGTCCCTACCTCGGAGAAGAGGGGTCCTCTAGAAGGTTTTCTTCGTTTCGTTTTTGTCTTCTTTCTAGGAGGGATTGGCAGGATTACGCTAATGGAGGGAGGAGGGAAGGAAGGGCAGGTGGAGCGGGGGAGGGGATGGTACTTGACCATCAGGCAGATGGCGGCAGTGTGGGTGGGCAGAGATGTAATGGATGCAAGAGAACAAAAAATCAAAACCAGGAAGATTCAGGACCTCCCCTGACCTGCTCTTTTTATTTCCTAGCAATTACCATTATGGAAAGAAGAGCACATATTTATATGCTCTGTTTTCATCTCCCACTAGACCAGTGCCAGTGTCTGGAGACGTTTTAGGTTGTCACACCTGGAGGAAGGGAGGCAATGCTACTGCATCGAGAGGATAAGGATCAGGGATGCTACTAGATGTCCTAGAGTGCCCAGGGCAGGCCCCCACAGCGGAGAGCTAGCCAGCCCCTGAGTCTCCAGGGCTGACGCTGAGAAACCCTACATTAGCCTGAGAGCTTCTACAAGGCAAAGATCTGGCCTGAATCCTTCACCGTTGTCCCTTTAGAGTCTCACACTGTGATCAATATGTATTAGAGCTCAATTAAACATCATCTCCTGCCTGGGCAGTTGCACATGTCTCCTACCTGAGCCCCTGCTTCTGCCCTTGCAAATGCTTGTGCGCACACACACACACACACACACACACACACACATCCTTTAAAAACAAGTCAGATCTCATCCCTCCTCTGCTCAAAATCCATCAATAGCTGCCAACTCACAGTAAAAGCCCAAAGACTAAATATGGCCCACAGGCCTCCCCGGAACATCAGGGCCCTTGGCATCTCTGACTTCACGCATCTCCTTCTCTGTTCCCTTGGCTCACTCTGCTCTAGCCTCTGTCCATCTGTTCTTTCCAGGGCCTGACTCCGAACCTCCCTCCTCTGGGCCTTTGCACTTGATCTTCCCAAGCTCCCAATCAGTGGACCTCCCAACTTCCGCAAAGCACCCAAAGCAGCCATTCCCCTCCTCTGCCTGCATGTGGCTGCCTCTTCCTTCCTGCCTTCTTGTCGGTTTCAGAAAGGAGGTTCCATTCCCACAGCCATCACCGCATCCCCCCCAGCCCTGCTCCTTCTATCAGATGCCTTCTGATCTGAGCTCTGGCTCCACAGCCTTTCTCTTACGTCTTTAACCTTTTTCCTTTCTTTCCCACATCAAGAGGGAGAATGGTGCAGTGGTTGAGTGTGTGGCTGCTGGCATCAGGCTGTCTGAGTGTGAATGCACCTGCCCTACTTGCCAGCTGGGCAGTCTTGCCTGAGCAACAAAATTCTCTGTGCCTTGATTTCCTCATCTGTACAATGGGCACAATTGTAATGCCTACTTGGAGACATTGAAGGGACCCATCCCATCAAGACTTGCAGCAACACAGCACTCACTTGTTTGCTATTCCTTTTTCCCTCTCTACTCACTCTTAAAAGGATATTTCCTGGATGGTTCCCACTCAGTTTTCTTTGTTCTTTCACCATCAAATTTTCCAAAGGAGGAAAATAATAAATTCCGATACGTACCGTGTTCCAATTACTATGTCAGGTACTGTTCTAAGCAATTTACATGAACTAATCCATTTACCTATACAACTTTGTAAGGTAGTGTTAGAATCATCAACCCATTTCCTAGATGATGAAACTGAGGTAGGAACAAGCAATAGTCCTATTCTAAGAAAACTTCTGTGTTTCTTAACTTCCTACTTTTGCATTCCAGTCCCCTGCAATCAAAAGGACATCTTTCTTGGGTGTTAGTTCTTAAAGGTCTTGTAGGTCTTCATAGAACCGTTCAACTTCAGCTTCTTCAGTGTTACTGGTTGGGGCATAGACTTGGATTACAGTGATATTGAATGGTTTGCCTTGGAAACAGAGATCATTCTGTTGTTTTGGAGATTGCATCCAGGTACTGCATTTCAGACACTTTTGTTAACCATGATGGCTACTCCGTTTCTTCTAAGGGATTCCTGCCCACAGTAGTAGATATAATGGTCATCTGAGTTAAATTCACCCATTCCAGTCCATTTTAGTTTGCTGATTCCTAGAATGTCTACCTTTACTCTTGCCATCTCCTGTTTGACCACTTCCAATTTGCCTTGATTCATGGACCTGACATCCCAGGTTCCTATGCAATATTGCTCTTTACAGCAACCTTGCTTCTATCCTTGCTTCGGACCTTGCTTCTATCACCAGTCACATCCACAACTGGGTATTGTTTTTGCTTTGGCACCATCCCTTCATTCTTTCTGGAGTTATTTCTCCACTGATCTCCAGTAGCATATTGGGCACCTACCGACCAATATGGGGAGGAACTGGGGAGTTCCTCTTTCAGTACCCTATCATTTTGCCTTTTCAACCAAAAAAAGATGTCCTTTTCATTATAGGGGACTAGAATGCAAAAGTAGGAAGTCAAGAAATGAAGTAACAGGCAAATTTGGCCTTGGAATATGGAGTGAAGCAGGGCAAAGGCTAATAGAGTTTTGCCAAGAGAATGCACTGGTCATAGCAAACACCCTCTTCCAACAACACAAGAGAAGACGCAACACATGGACATCACCAGATGGTCAACACCGAAATGAGATTGATTATATTCTTTGCAGCCAAAGATGGAGAAGCTCTATACAGTCAGCAAAAACAAGACCGGGAGCTAACTGTGGTTCAGATCATGAACTCCTTATTGCCAAATTCAGACTTAAATTGAAGAAAGTAGGGAAAACCAGTAGACCATTCAGGTATGACTTAAATCCCTTATGATTATACAGTGGAAGTGAGAAATAGATTTAAGGCACTAGATCTAACACATAGAGTGCCTGATGAACTATGGACAGAGGTTCGTGACATTGTACAGGAGACAGGGATCAAGACCATCCCCATGGAAAAGAAATGCAAAAAAGCAAAATGGCTGTCTGGGGAGGCCTTACAAATAGCTGTGAAAAGAAGAGAAGCAAAAAGCAAAGGAGAAAAGGAAAGATATAAGCATCTGAATGCAGAGTTCCAAAGACTAGCAAGAAGAGATAAGAAAGCCTTCCTCAGTGATCAATGCAAAGAAATAGAGGAAAACAACAGAATGAGAAACACTAGAGATCTCTTCAAGAAAATTAGAGATACAAAGGGAACATTTCATGCAAAGATGGACTCGATAAAGGACAGAAATGGTATGGACCTAAACGAAGCAGAAGATATTAAGAAGAGGTGGCAAGAATACACAGAAGAACTGTACAAAATAGACCTTCACGACCAAGATAATCACAATGGTGTGATCACTCACCTAGAGCCATATATCCTGGAATGTGAAGTCAAGTGGGCCTAAGGAAGCATCACTATGAACAAAGCTAGTGGAGGTGATGGAATTCCAGTTGAGCTATTCCAATTCCTGAAAGATGATGCTGTGAAAGTGCTGCACTCAATATGCCAGCAAATTGGAAGACTCAGCAGTGGTCACAGGACTGGAAAAGGTCAGTTTTCATTCCAATCCCAAAGAAAGGCAATGCCAAAGAATGCTCAAACTACCGCACAGTTGCACTCATCTCACACGCTAGTGAAGTAATGTTCAAAATTCTCCAAGCCAGGCTTCAGCAATAAGTGAACTGTGAACTTCCAGATGTTCAAGCTGAATTTAGAGACAGCAGAGGAACCAGAGATCAAATTGCCAACATCCGCTGGATCATGGAAAAAGCAAGAGAGTTCCAGAAAAACATCTATTTCTGTTTTATTGACTATGCCAAAGCCTTTGACTGTGTGGATCACAATAAACTGTGGAAAATTCTGAAAGAGATAGGAATACCAGAGCACCTGACCTACCTCTTGAGAAACCTGTAGTCAGATCAGGAAGCAACAGTTAGATCTGGACCTGGAACAACAGACTGGTTCCAAATAGGAAAAGGAGTAGGTCAAGGCTGTATATTGTCACCCTGTTTATTTAACTTATATGCAGAGTACATCATGAGAAACGCTGGGCTGCAGGAAGCACAAGCTAGAATCAAGATTGCCAGGAGAAATCTCAATAACCTCAGATATGCAGATGACACCACCCTTATGGCAGAAAGTGAAGAGGAACTCAAAAGCCTCTTGATGAAAGTGAAAGAGGAGGGTGAAAAAGTTGGCTTAAAGCTCAACATTCAAAAAACGAAGATCATGGCATCTGGTCCCATCACTTCATGGCAAATAGATGGGGAAACAGTGGAAACAGTGTCAGACTTTATTTTGGGGGGCTCCAAAATCACTGCAGATGGTGACTGCAGCCATGAAATTAAAAGATGCTTACTCCTTGGAAGGAAAGTTATGACCAACCTAGATAGCATATTCAAAAGCAGAGACATTACTTTGCCAACAAAGGTCCATCTAGTCAAGGCTATGGTTTTTCCTGTGGTCATATATGGATGTGAGAGTTGGACTGTGAAGAAGGCTGAGCGCGGAAGAATTGATGCTTTTGAACTGTGGTGCTGGAGAAGACTTGAGAGTCACTTAATTGATGCCTTTGAACTGTGGTGTTGGAGAAGACTCTTGAGAGTCCCTTGGACTGCAAGGAGGTCCAACCAGTCCATCCTAAAGGAGATCAGTCCTGGGTGTTCATTGGAAGGACTGATGCTAAAGCTGAAACTCCAATACTTTGGCCACCTCATGCGAAGAATTGACTCATTGGAAAAGATTCTGATGCTGGGAGGGATTGGGGGCAGGAGGAAAAGGGGACGACAGAGGATGAGATGGGTGGATGGCATCACCAACTCGATGGACCTGAGTTTGAGTGAACTCTGGGAGTTGGTGATGGACAGGGAGGTCTGGCGTGCTCCAATTCATGGGGTCGCAAAGAGTCGGACACGACTGAACTACTGAACTGAACTGAACTGAAGAAAACTTCCAGTTTCTTCTGCCTCACTACTCACCAACTCCTTAATGCCTCTCAATTAGCTATTTACTCAGAAGACACCATGCTATCAATAAGGGAATGGTTAAATAAACATGGTTCTGCCACACAACAGAATACTATGCAGCTGTGAAGAAAGAATCTGGGTCTAAAAAGAAACAGAAACAGACGAATAAATACAGAGAAGAAACTGGTGATTGCCAGAGGGGAGTGGGATGGGAGAGGTTGGACGAAACAGGGGAAGGGGAATAAGAGGTACACACTCAGAATGCTGAAGAATTGATGCTTTTGAACTGTGGTGTTGGAGAAGACTCTTGAGAGTCCCTTGGACTGCAAGGAGATCCAACCAGTCCATCCTAAAGGAAATCAGTCCTGAATATTCATTAGAAGGACTGATGCTGAAGTTGAAACTCCAGTACTTTGGCCACCTGATGCAAAGAACTGACTCATTGGAAAAGACCCTGATTCTGGGAAAGATTGAAGGCAGGAAGAGAAGGGGACGACAGAGGATGAGATGGTTGGATGGCATCACCAACGCAATGGACATGCTTCTGAGTAAACTCTGGGAGTTGGTGATGGACAGGAAGGCCTGGCGGCATGCTACAGTCCATGGGGTCGCAAAGAGTCGGACATGACTGAGCAACTGAACTGAACTGACTCCCACTTATAAATAACAGAGATGTAGTGTACAGCATAGGGAATAGTCAATTTTGCAATAACTTTGTATGGTGACAGTAACTAGACTTATCATGATCAATTCATAATGCATATAAATGTTGTATACCTGAAACTAATAAAATATTGTATCAACTGTACTGCAATAAAAATAATAATGGTGGGTTTTTTTGCAATTTGTGTTTTGGCCACACCATGTGGCTTGCTGGATCTTAGTTCCCCAACAAGGGCTTGAACCCAGGCTGCCACAGTGGAAGTGCCGAGTCCTAACCAGTGGACTATCGACTGTCAGGGAATTCCCAATGTTTTTAATCTTAAAAAAAATAATCTGGGAACCCTTTTATGGAACAAACTCTAAGACATATTGTTGAGTTTAAAAAACACAAGAACAGAACATGGAATATAGTCATTGTTGTTTTTTAATAAGCAAACCTGTGTGAGTGTCTCTTTAACATGTTTGCTTACTATGCATAGAATTTCTTGGAAGCATACTTAGGAAATTGATAGCAATGGTTGCCTCCAAGGGGTCCTGGGTGGCTGGGGGTCAGGAGTAGGGAGGAGACTTTACATTGTATCTTTTTATTTTTTTAATTGAAGTATAGTTGGTTTACAATGTTGTGTTCACCACTATATCTTTTGAATTTCAACCATGTGAATGTATTACTTCTTCAAAAATAAATTAGTAAATATAATATGAGGAAAGTTGTTAAAGACGGAGCAAAAAGAGATTAACGTGTAGCCTGTCTAGCTTCCCCATTGGGTTACCTGTACCTTTCATGGCTTTGGCACTGTTTTACAACTTGCAGAAGAGGAATAGTTATGCAAATGATGCTCGTCCACAGAAATGCAAATGGAATCCCCTGGAATGCAATTGATTATTGCCCGGTGGATACTGAACTGCCAGTTTTTGCATCTATTTGTAAATTCAGCATTCCTTCCTTAACTGTGCAGTACTTGGAATCCTCCTTTGAATTTGGTCTTAACACCTTAGAAGCATCATTATTTAAACGAGTTAGATAAAATCTCTAATGTGTTCGTTTTATATTTATATTATTTTTGAGCAGTGATTTAAAAAAAAAAAAAGGTCATCACTGACCTCCAAGAATCTATTTCAAGAAGCTAGTTAGTATTGGGTCCACGTTTGATACTGGGCATTTCTGAGTCTCCAACCAGTGCTCTGTCCAGAGACTCCAACTCTCCATCTGCACCTTAACTCCAGACTCTGCTCCGTCTTCCTGGCCAACAGTGCTTCTCATCTGGGCTCTGGAGCCAGCTTATGGGGGGAAAGGGGTCCATTCCAAGCTCCCTCTCTTTGTACCTACGGAACTTGAGCAGGTGACTGCCCTTTTTGTGCCGCAGTTTCCAAGTCTGTGAAATGGGGATTATGGTCCTGGCTGCAGAGACATTGTGAGGATTAGTTTAACAACAGGCGCAGAGTGCGGGCTTAAGAAACCTTAGAGGTTTTTTTCTTCCCTCGAAACTTTTCACGTGGTCATTTCGTCCGTTGCCACAGCAGATTCCGAATGTAACTAACCAGGCCCAACCTCTTCCCTGGGCAACAGGCCTTTTCTTGCTGTGGATCCAAGCTGTGTGCAAATATGCAGGGAGCCCTAGCTCTAGCTCTGAGATTTATTGTCTGTTCCTCCTGCCTTCAAGGAACTGACAGCTGGGCAGTGGAGGTAGGGAGCTATTAAACAAATATACTAATAACATAACAAATTGAGACCAGCGCTGTGAAGAAACAGCTGGGTGAGGATATAGACAAGTCACAAGATGGTGGGGGGAGGCCTGCTTTACACAGGTAGGGAATGCGGTGGTGACATAGGAGCTGAAGGATGAAGGAGATGGAGCCTCCCAGGTGGAGTAGGCAGCAGGACAAAGGCCCTGAGGCAGGCCTGGCTTGGTAGCTTGGTGTTCCAGAGGAACAATTAAAGTCCAAGTGTGACTGCTATACTTGAGCATGGAGAAGCGAGAAACAAGCTCACTACTTCCTGCCATCCTTCCGTTACTCAGACTCAAAAATCTTCCAGAATATTCTTTATCCTTCCACATACACACCCCCCACACACACGTAGTCCACACCATCTCCAAGTCTACCCCAAATGAGAGGCCCCTGGGACACGTACAATCAGGGCCTGAGCCGCTTGGAACGAAGTCTACCGGCATCAGGTGACAAAACCCCAACTAATTTCCGTAACGCCCTACACCTGGCTCTCTGCCTACAAACAGTACTTCCAATCTCATGAAGTTGGACTGAAGAGCCAAAGAATTAAAAGGTGTGAAGGGATAAATCAGGAGTTTGGAATTGTCAGATTCAAGCTATTATATATATTAATAGATAAACAAGGTGCTACTGGATAGCATAGGGAACCGTGTGATAACTTATGATGAAAAAGAATATGAAAAATGATAAATGTATAACTGAATTGCTTTGCTGTACACCAGAAACTAACACAACATTGCGAATCAACCATTCTTCAACTTTAAAACCTTGATTAAAACAAATAAAGGGTATGAAAGTACCCGCCATTAAACAAAACATTCACAATGATCTGTCTCATTGCTGTTTTCTGAGCAATTCTTCACTAATTAAATGCAACCCTGACTCCCCCCATCAGCACCCCTTCATCTAACCCCATACCTGACTTTCCCACCCTATCGCCCTGTTTTTCAGTGAAGCTGGGAAGCATGTCCCAAGTCTGTCCCCCTGGGGCTCCTTCTCCTGTTTCCCTTGCTTGCTGGCATAACACCCACTCTTCAAGTCCTGGGTGCCACATCACCTCCAGGAGGTCTTTCCTGATTTCTCACCTGGGAGATTTCTAGGCCCCCGAACTCCTCATGGCCCCTGCCTGTATGAATTCTCAGCGTGGGGGTTCCTGGGACCTCCCACTGAATAAGGCAAACTCAACTTCTAGACTCTCCCAAACCAGCTCCTTCAAAAGTCTCCTCTATCCCAGTCAACAGAATCACACCCTTTGATGGGTTTGTTTCAAAGCCCCACCCTTGACTCCCACTTCCACACATACCCTCCTCCAAACCATCAGCAAGCCTGGGCATCCTTCCCCCCAAGAGTGTTCTGAACCTGGCTCTTGTTTGTCAACTAACACCCTGAATCAGCACCATGGCCTCTGCGCACCCAGGGGACCCCTACAGCCTTCTCCCCAGTGGTTCCCAATCTGCCATCTTCCTGCTGAATCACCTGAGGACTCAGCTCTAGTGGTGTGAGAGGCTTGTTTCACCTCCCAGAGGTTCACCCTGTGCAGTCAAGACTAGGAATCCTGTTCTGACTGATCTCCAGTCTCCCATCCTGCCATTTCTGGGCGCTTCCCCTCACAGCATAGAGAAAGCCTATTAAAAAATATCACCCGCCTGCTCAAAACTTTCCATGGACAGCACTGGTCGCAACAGACAAAAGGTAAAAACAGCTCAACTGTCCACTGACAAATGAATGGATGAACAAATTCAGTGTATGTACACAGTAGATTATTCAGCTACAAAAAGAAATGGAATACTGATGTAGACAACAGGCTTGAACCTTGAAAGCCTTATGCTAAGTCAAAGAAGCCAGATACAAAAAGCCAGAGTTAAATGAAAGATCCAGAAGAGGCAAACCCAGAGACAGAAAGAACACTGATGGCTGCCGGGGGCCAGAGAGGGCTGGGGGGCAATATGGGGAGGGACTGCTTAATGGGTATTGGCGCTGTCCTTTTGGGGTGATGAAAACATTCTGACAGTGGTGGTTGTACAACACTGTGAATGTACTTAATGCCACTGGATTGCACATGCTGAAATGGGTGACGGGACTTCCCTGGTTCTCCAGTGGCTAAGACTCCTTGCTCCCAGTGCCTGGGGACTGGGTTCGATCCCTGGTCAGGGAACTAGATCCTTCATGCCACCACCAAGAGCCAGCACAGCCAAACAGGTAAATAATAAAAGGAAACATTAAATAAAATGGGTGAAGTGGTAAATTGTGCATTATAAATACGACAATTTAAAAACACTTTCCACAACCTTTTATGTCACCTTGGATAAAAATCCCAACTCCTCCACGGCCCTCCCCTCTACTCCCACCGACTTCCCACTGGCTCACTGCACTCCAGCCACCTGTCTGCCACCCTGCTGTTTTTTAAAGCACCCTTTGCTTTTTCCTACCCCTCATGTGGGGCTCAGTGGTAAAGACTCTGCCTGCCAATGCAGGAGACTCGGGTTCAACTCCTGGGTTGGGAAGATCCCCTGCAGAAGGAAATGACAACCCACTGCAGTATTCTTGTGTGGGAAATCCCATGGACGGAGGAGCCTGGGGGGCTACAGTCCATGGGGTCGCAGAAGAGTAGGACACGACTTAGTGACTAAACACGGCCAACAATCTCTCTTTTGACCTTAAAGTTTGTCAGTATTTCTGTCTTGCTCTTGAATCTCTCCTGCTGTTACAAAGTCCACAAGTGTAAAACTGCCGTTTACATCTTGGGTTCCCCTGCAGCGGCACCAGGACTATTGAGGGAAGTCAGAGTTTGTTGAGTGACGAACTGCTTGCTTGATTGGAATGGATTCTTTACATCCACTTTCTGGCATCACACCCTGTCTTCATACCTTCCCCTCTTAAATCACACCTTTTCATTCCCTGGCTCAAAACCCTCCATGGGTTCCCATGAGTTGAGAACAGGAGTCTGCAAAGTACAGCCCACAGACCAAATCCAGCCCACCACCTGTTTTTGTCTGGCCCATGAGCTAAAAAAGTTTTGTTACATTTTTAAATGGTTGGGAAAGAAGTAAAAAACGAAAGCAATTTGGAGAATGCATGAATTATACGAAATTTTGGAGAAGGAAATGCAACCCACTCCAGTATTCTTGCCTAGAGAATCCCACACACAGAGGAGCCGGGCTGGCTGTAATCCATAGGGTTGCACAAAGTCGGACACAACTGAAGCAACTTAGCACAGGAAATTCAAGTTTCAGTGTCTATAAGTAACGTTTTATTGAAACACAGCCTTGGGCACACACTTGTTATCCAGGCCTGCTTTTATGGTACAACAGGGTCTCATATCACTTTCACTTTTCACTTTCCTGCATTGGAGAAGGAAATGGCAACCCACTCCAGTGTTCTTGCCTTGAGAATCCCAGGGACGGGGGAGCCTGGTGGGCTGCCGTCTATGGGGTCGCGCAGAGTTGGACACGACTGAAATGACTTAGCATAGCATAGCATAGTTGCAATAGAGATCATACATGGTCCTCAAAGTGAAAGTCACTCATTTGTGTCCGACTCTTTGCGACCCCGTGGCCTATACAGTCTATGGAATTCTCCAGGCCAGAATACTGGAGTGGGTAGCCTTTCCCTCCTCCAGGGGATCTTCCCAACCCAGGGATCGAACCCAGGTCTCCCGCATTGCGGGCAGATTCTTTACCAGCTGAGCCACAAGGGATAGTCCTCCGAGCCTAATATAATTACTACCTGGTCCTTTACAGAAGGGCTTTCCCAGGTGGCTGAGTGGTAAAGAATCTGCCAGTCAATGCAGGAGAGGCCTGTGTGGGGAAGATCCCCTGGAGAAGGAAATAGCAACCTACTCCAGTATTCTTGCCTGGAAAATTCCACAGAGGAGCCTGGTAGTTACAGTCCGTGGGGTTGTAAAGAGTCATACACGACTGTATGACTGAGTATGCATGCACATTTACAAAAAATCTCTGCAAATTCCCTCTCAGCTGAAAATCCTGTACCTGGCCTGCAGAGCCCCCTCAGGCCTGGTCCCTAAATCTCTGAGCTCAAGGTCTTTGCTCAGCACCCATCTGAGCTGACTCCCTTTTTCCTTCCTAGGACACAGCACAACACATAAGCACCTTAATTCTTCCCTTAGTACTTTTTGCTTGTGTACAAAGGAAGGAACTCTGTGAATCTGTTCACTAATATTCCCCAGGCTACCAAAGACCTGGGTACCATAGTAGCTGCTCAATAAATATTTAGCCAATGAATCACACTTTTTTCTTACATAAAGGAGTTTCTCTGCAACATCTTCAGTAGATCAACCATGGCCCTGATTTGGATTTTGCACCTTCTTGCAACGTACAATCTCAAAATTTATATACAAATAGAGAAAGTTGACCACCAGTCATTTTATCTATGGCAATATAGAGAAATACAAACAAAACAGCTTTCCCCTTCAACTGTTTATTGACTCCAGTCACCTGACCTACTTTGGGGTCCTGGAAATGTGCTGCTTGCATCTAGTCAAACTGGTTCCCATCCTTTCTGGACCTCTGCACCTGGTCCTTCTGCTTCAGAGCCAGGACCAAAGGTCACCTCCTCCAGGAAGCTCTCTGGGATCACGCCACATCCCAACAGTGATTTGCCTTCCCAAGGCTTATTCTAAAATTAAGTGTCCTATTTCCTTTTAAGGCAGGAAACGTGTTGTTTTCATATACAGTTACCACCGCAGAGTCCAGAGCAGGTCTAGAATTCAAGACTCTCTCAGTGTTTGTTTGGGTGACTGAAATCCCTTGAGTTTTTATACACATTTTTTTAAATAGTTTGTGACTGGATATAAAAAGATGTTTAATCCTTTATTGATGGGGGGGGATTTTTGCAGAAACTAAAGCCTGTGGCTGGTGATTTGTTATGTAAGTGATATTGATACGGCTCTGGTCAATAATGTGTTAATATGTACTTGCTAAGTAACTAGAGTGACTTCTAGGAGCTTTCACCTCCTTTTAAAGCCACTCCCACCTCCAGCTCTTGTCAGAAGATATCACTATCGTCTGGCAGTATCATCTTTACCTTAAAGAGCAGATACACCCGGAGTTTCCTACCTCCAGGTGCTGATACAATCTTTATATCATTTAATTGATCCTCCCAATAACTCTATGCATCAGGTTCTATTATTACCTTCGTTTTACAGATGAAGAAACGGAGGCAAAGAGACTAAGTAACGTACTCATCTGAAAAAGGAAGACATTCATAAGAAAAATGAACTCCCAACCTCAAATTTCAAGAAACAAATACTGTGGGAAAGAGAATCAAGGCAGACAGGAAACACTCAAATGCGATCCGAAATCAGTTTCACAGCAACAAAACAGAGGACAGTAAAGCCCCCAAAGAAATCCCAGACTTGGGCGATTTGGTCAAAACTCAATCGATTCTCACATGATCTCAGGCCACCAAAGCTCGTATTTCCCAGCCAGTACTGCAAGTCCCAAACCTGGTCATCACCCTTGACCTCTCCTCTCCCTCTCCTCTCCCACTTCCCATCCGGGAGCTCCGTAGGATTTACCTGCTGAGTGTCTTACACTGTCGACTGCGGCCACGTAACTCCATTCTACAGAGGTGGTGGCCTGCTCCAGATCCACCATTAGCTGTTATCTGGGCAGGAAGGGAACAGCCTCCCACCAGCCCCCAGGTCCCAGTCAGCTCCCATCCCCCACTCTCAGCAGCCAGAGAGATCTATTGAAATTTCAATTTGGATCAGGACACACCCCCATTTCCCGCCCCTTACCTCCAAAAACCTTTCAAAGATTTCCCATTGTTCTCAAGTCAAAGTCTTTCATTTTTAACCAAGCCTTCTGGGGTCTGCAGGATTCCCTTCCCCAACTTCAGCTTAAGTCTCAACTCCAACCAGACCCCAGCCATCTTGGGAGGCTCTGACACCAACAAGGCTTCTGACCTGGTTCAAATTCTGACCCTGCTATTCATTCTCTGTGTGACCTTGTGCAAGTAACTTAACCTCTGGGCAAATGCGAATTATAACGTAGTCCATAGTATTGACAAGAGTCAATTGGTTCCTTTCAGTTCCACTGGATCATGGAAAAAGCAAGAGAGTTCCAGAAAAGCATCTATTTCTGCTTTATTGACTATGTCAAAGCCTTTGACTGTGTGGATCACAATAAACTGTGGAAAATTCTGAAAGAGATGGGAATACCAGACCATCTGTCTCTTGAGAAATTTGTATGCAGGTCAGGAAGCAACAGTTCCAACTGGACATGGAACAACAGACTGGTTCCAAATAGGAAAAGGAGTACGTCAAGGCTGTATATTGTCACCCTGTTTACTTAACTTATATGCAGAGCACATCATGAGAAACGCTGGACTGGAAGAAACACAAGCTGGAATCAAGATTACTGGGAGAAATATCAATAACCTCAGATATGCAGATGACACCACCCTTGTGGCAGAAAGTGAAGAGGAACTCAAAAGCCTCTTGATGAAAGTGAAAGAGGAGGGTGAAAAAGTTGGCTTAAAGCTCAACATTCAGAAAACGAAGATCATGGCATCTGGTCCCATCACTTCATGGGAAATAGATGGGGAAACAGTGGAAACAGTGTCAGACTTTATTTTTCTGGGCTCCAAAATCACTGCAGATGGTGACTGCAGCCATGAAATTAAAAGACGCTTATTCCTTGGAAGGAAAGTTATGACCAACCTAGATAGCATATTCAAAAGCAGAGACATTACTTTGCCAATAAAGGTCCGTCTGGTCAAGGCTATGGTTTTTCCTGTGGTCATGTATGGGCGTGAGAGTTCGACGGTGAAGAAGGCTGAGCGCGGAAGAATTGATGCTTTTGAACTGTGTTGTTGGAGAAGACTCTTGAGAGTCCCTTGGACTGCAAGGAGATCCAACCAGTCCTTTCTGAAGGAGATCAGCCCTGGGATTTCTTTGGAAGGAATGATGCTAAAGCTGAAACTCCAGTACTTTGGCCACCTCATGTGAAGAGGTGACTCATTGGAAAAGATTCTGATGCTGGGAGGGATTGGGGGCAGGAGGAGAAGGGGACGACAGAGGCTGAGATGGCTGGATGGCATCACTGACTCGATGGACGTGAGTCTGAGTGAACTCCGGGAGTTGGTGATGGACAGGGAGGCCTGGCGTGCTGCGATTCATGGGGTCGCAAAGAGTCAGACACGACTGAGCGACTGATCTGATCTGATCTGATCAGTTCAGTTCAGTCGCTCAGCCTTGTCCGCCTCTTTGCGACCCCAAGGACTACAGCACACCAGGCCTCCCTGTCCATCACCAACTCCTGGAGCTTGCTCAGACTCATGTCCATTGAGTTGGGGATGCCATGCAACCAACTCATCTCTGTCATCCCCTTCTTCTCCCACCTTCAATCTTACCTAGCATCAGGGTCTTTTCAAATGAATCAGTTCTTCGCATCAAGTGGCCAAAGTATTGGAGTTTCAGCTTCAGCATCAGTACTTCCAATGAATATTCAGGACTGATTTCCTTTAGGATTGATCTCCTTTGCAGTCCAAGGGATTCTCAAGAGTCTTCTCCAAAAGCATCAATTCTTCAATACTCAGCTTTCTTTACATTCCAACTCTCACATCCATACATGACTACTAGAAAAACCATAGCTTTGACTAGACAGACCTTTGTTGGCAAAGTAATATCTCTGCTTTTCAACATGCTGTCTAGGTTGGTCATAGCTTTTCTTCCAGGAGCAAGCATCTTAATTTCATGGCTGCAGTCACCATCTGCAGTGATTTTGGAACCCAAAAAATAAAGTCTCTCACTGTTTCTATTGTTTCCCCATCTACTTGCTGTGAGTGATGGGACCGGATGCCATGATCTTAGTTTTCTGAATGTTGAGTTTTAAGCCAACTTTTTCACTCTCCTCTTTCACTTGCATCAAGAGGCTTTTTAGTTCTTCTTCTCTTTCTGCCATAAGGGTGGTGTTATCTGTGTATTTGAGATTACTGATATTTCGCCCAGCAATCTTGATTCTATCTTGTGCTTCATCCAGCCAGGCATTTCACATGATGTACTCTGCATTTAAGTTAAATAAGTAGGGTGACTATATAAAGCCTTGATGTACTCCTTTCCCAATTTGGAACCAGTCTGTTGTTCCACGTCCAGATCTAACTTGCTTCTTGACCTGCATACAAATTTCTCAGGAGGCAGGAAAGGTGGTCTGATATTCCCATCTCGAAGAATTTTCCACAGTTTTTTGTGATCCACACAGTCAAAGGCTTTGGCATAGTCAATAAAGCAGAAATAGATGTTCTTCGGGAACTCTCTTGCTTTTTCCATGATCCAGCAGATGTTGGCCATTTGATCTCTGGTTCCTCTGCCTTCTCTAAATCCAGCTTGAACATCTGGAAGTTCATGGTTCACATACTATTGAAGCCTGGCTTGGAGAATTTTGAGCATTACTTTGCTAGCGTGTGAGGTGAGTGCAATCGTGCAGTAGTTTGAGCATTCTTTGGCATTGCCTTTCTTTGGGATTGGAATGAAAACTGACCTTTTCCAGTCCTATGGCCACTGCTGAGTTTTCCACATTTGCTGGCATATTGAGTGCAGCACTTTCACAGCATCATCTTTCAGGATTTGAAATAGCTCAACTGGAATTCCATCACCTCCACTAGCTTTGTTTGTAGTGATGCTTTCTAAGGCCCACTTGACTTCACATTCCAGGATGTCTGGCTCAAAGTGAGGGATCACACCATCGTGGTTATCTGGGTCATGAAGATCTTTTTTGTACAGTTCTCCTATGTATTCTTGCCACCTCTTCTTAATATCTTCTGCTTCTTTTAGGTCCATACCATTTCTGTCCTTTACTGAGTCCATCTTTGCATGAAATGTTCCCTTGGTATCTCTAATTTTTCTGAAGAGAACTCTAGTCTTTCCCATTCTATTGTTTTCCTCTATTTCTTTGCATTGATCACTTAGGAAGGCTTTCTTATTTCTCCTTGCTATTCTTTGGAACTCTGCATTCAAATGGGTATATCTTTCCTTTTCTCCTTTGTTTTAGCTTCTGTTCTTTTCTCAGCTGTTTATAAGGCCTCCTCAGACAACCATTTAAACTTTTTGCTTTTCTTTTTCTTGGGTATTGCCTTGATCACTGCCTCCTGTACAATGTCACAAACCTCCATCCATAGTTCTTCAGGCACTCTATCAGAGCCAATCCCTTGAATCTACTTGTCACTTCCACTGTATAATCATAAGGGATTTGATTTAGGTCATACCTGAATGTTTCCTTTATTAATAGTGTTTACTTGGCACAGTGCCTGACACTACTTAGCTGTCACTATTGTTAGCAGAAATCTCCTACTCATCCTGCAAAACCCAACACAAAATTCATTTCTTCAGGGTACCCTTCCTGGAGTTACTTTCCAATTAATTAGACTGCCCCCTGCTATTTGCTGAAACCATCCTCACAGAAAACTAGTCAATCTAATCACACTGGGACCACAGCCTTGTCTAATTGAATGAAACTAAGCCATGCCCGTGGGGCAACCCAAGACAGGTGGGTCATGGTGGAGAGATCTGACAGAATGTGGTCCACTGGAGAAGGGAATGGCAAATCACTTCACTATTCTTGCCTTGAGAACCCCATGAACAGTATGAAAAGGCAAAATGATAGGATGCTGAAAGAGAAACTCTCCAGGTCAGTAGGTGCCCAATATGCTACTGGAGATCAGTGGAGAAATAACTCCAAAAAGAATGAAGGGATGGAGCCAAAGCAAAAAGAATACCCAGCTGTGGATGTGACTGGTGATAGAAGCAAGGTCTGATGCTGTAAAAAGCAATATTGCATAGGAACCTGGAATGTCAGGTCCATGAATCAAGGCAAATTGGAAGTGGTCAAACAAGAGATGGCAACAGTGAATGTCCACATTCTAGGAATCAGAGAACTGAAATGGACTAGAATGGGTGAATTTAATTCAGATGACCATTATATCTACTACTGCGGGCAGAAATCCCTCAGAAGAAATGGAGTAGCCATCATGATCAACAAAAGAGTCTGAAATGCAGTATTTGGATGCAATCTCAAAAACGAAAGAATGATCTCTGTTTGTTTCCAAGGCAAACCACTCAATATCACAGTAATCCAAGCCTATGCCTCAACGAGTAAGGCTGAAGAACCTGAAGTTGAACGGTTCTATGAAGACCTACAAGACCTTTTAGAACTAACACCCCAAAAAGATGTCCTTTTCATTATAGGGGACTGGAATGCAAAAGTAGGAAGTCAAGAAACACCTGGAGTAACAGGCAAATTTGGCCTTGGAATACAGAATGAAGCAGGGCAAGGGCTAATAGAGTTTTGCCAAGAAAATACACTGGTCATAACAAACAACCTCTTCCAACAACACAAGAGAAGACTCTACACATGGACATCACCAGATGGTCAACACCGAAATGAGATTGATTATACCCTTTAGCAGCCAAAGATGGAGAAGCTCTATACAGTCAGCAAAGACAAGACCAGGAGCTGACTGTGGCTCAGACCATGAACTCCTTATTGCCAAATTCAGACTTAAATTAAAGAAAGTAGGGAAAACCACTAGACCATTCAGATATGACCTAAATCAAATCCCTTATGATTATACAGTGGAAGTGAGAAATAGATTTAAGGGCCTAGATCTGATAGATAGAGTGCCTGATGAACTATGGAAGGAGACAGGTATCAAGACCATTCTCATGGAAAAGAAATGCAAAAAAGCAAAATGGCTGTCTGGAGAGGCCTTACAAATAGCTGTGAAAAGAAAAGATGCGAAAAGCAAAGGAGAAAAGGAAAGATATAAACATCTGAATGCAGAGTTCCAAAGAATAGCAAGAAGAGATAAGAAAGCCTTCTTTAGCGACCAATGCAAATAGAGGAAAACAACAGAATGGGAAAGACTAGAGATCTCTTCAAGAAAATCAGAGATACCAAAGGAAAATTTCACGCAAAGATGGGCTCGATAAAGGACAGAAATGGTATGGACCTAACAGAAGCAGAAGATATTAAGAAGAGATGGCAAGAATACACAGAAGAACTGTACAAAAAAGATCTTCACGACCAAGATAATCACAGTGGTGTGATCACTGACCTAGAGCCAGACATCCTGGAATGTGAAGTCAAGTGGGCCTTAGGAAGCATCACTACAAACAAAGCTAGTGGAGGTGATGGAATTCCAGTTGAGCTATTTCAAATCCTGAAAGATGATGCTGTGAAAGTGCTGCACTCAATATGCCAGCAAATGTGGAAAACTCAGCAGTGGCCATAGGACTGGAAAAGGTCAGTTTTCATTCCAATCCCAAAGAAAGGCAATGCCAAAGAATGCTCAAACTACCACACAATTGCACTTATCTCACACACTAGTAAAATAATGCTCAAAATTCTCCAAGCCAGGCTTCATCAACATGTGAACCATGAACTTCCTGACGTTCAAGCTGGTTTTAGAAAAGGCAGAGGAACCAGAGATCAAATTGCCAACATCTGCTGGATCATGGAAAAAGCAAGAGAGTTCCTGAAGAACATCTATTTCTGCTTTATTGACTATGCCAAAGCCTTTGACTGTGTGGATCACAATAAACTATGGGAGATTCTGAAAGAGATGGGAATACCAGAGCACCTGATCTGCCTCTTGAGAAATTTGTATGCAGGTCAGGAAGCAACAGTTCCAATTGGACATGGAACAACAGACTGGCTCCAAATAGGAAAAGGAGTAGGTCAAGGCTGTATATTGTCATCCTGTTTATTTAACTTATATGCAGAGTACATCATGAGAAACGATGGACTGGAAGAAGCACAAGCTGGAATCAAGATTGCCAGGAGAAATGTCAATAACCTCAGATATGCAGATGACACCACCCTTGTGGCAGAAAGTGAAGAGGAACTCAAAAGCCTCTTGATGAAAGTGAAAGAGGAGGGTGAAAAAGTTGGCTTAAAGCTCAACATTCAGAAAACGAAGATCATGGCATCTGGTCCCATCACTTCATGGGAAATAGATGGGGAAACAGTGGAAACAGTGTCAGACTTTATTTTTCTGGGCTCCAAAATCACTGCAGATGGTGACTGCAGCCATGAAATTAAAAGACGCTTATTCCTTGGAAGGAAAGTTATGACCAACCTAGATAGCATATTCAAAAGCAGAGACATTACTTTGCCAACAAAGGTCCGTCTGGTCAAGGCTATGGTTTTTCCTGTGGTCATGTATGGATGTGAGAGTTGGACTATGAAGAAGGCTGAGCGCGGAAGAATTGATGCTTTTGAACTGTGTTGTTGGAGAAGACTCTTGAGAGTCCCTTGGACTGCAAGGAGATCCAACCAGTCCTTTCTGAAGGAGATCAGCCCTGGGATTTCTTTGGAAGGAATGATGCTAAAGCTGAAACTCCAGTACTTTGGCCACCTCATGTGAAGAGTTGACTCATTGGAAAAGACTCTGATGCTGGGAGGGATTGGGGGCAGGAGGAGAAGGGGACGACAGAGGATGAGATGGCTGGATGGCATCACTGACTCGATGGTCATGAGTCTGAGTGAACTCCGGAAGTTGGTGATGGACAGGGAGGCCTGGCGTGCTGCGATTCATGGGGTCGCAAAGAGTCAGACACGACTGAGCAACTGAACTGAACTGAACTGAGGAGCGGTGCTGAATCCAGCCCAGAGAGCCCACTGAGAATGTGTAATCGTGGCGTCGTCATGTGGCTAACCCGCTTTGAGAGTAACCCGTGGGTTTACAGGGGCAACCACAGTACCTGTTCTTAACTGCTCCCACCTGGACCTAAAGTCAGACAGAATCACGGGGGTCTGACCTAGGGAATGATTCTGTTTCTCACCAATGTTTTCTTCATTTGGAGACAGGGATCGGATGGTCGTGGGGTTTGATAAAAGAAGTCTGGAATTCTAAGACCAGTTTGATCAGGCGTCCTGCTCTTTGCAGTTAACCTGAATTGACTTGCCAGTGTTATAGGTTCATTAAATTCTCACCTTTGGGGCACCCCTGCCATGGCCAATGGCAGCCTAGTCATGGCTCTTGACCTGACCAGTGGACCTTTCTCCACGAACGTCCCCTGGAGGAAAGAACCTTCAGCTCCAAGGTCACCTCCTCCCAAAGGGCTTTAACCAGTGGAGGCGCCCCAGCCCCACCCAGCAGTCACCCTGTATGACATCACCCTGTTGCACTGAGCCCTGGGGCTGTCAGCAATCACACCACAAGCTGTTCTCTGCTGACTTACTGGATTCTTGGTCTCCCCCAGCTAGACGTTCAGCCCCAAAAAGACAGGGTGCTGTCTGGCTAGTTCAAAGTGTATCCCCGGCCCTAGGAGCCTACCAGGTCCAGAGCAGACGTCACGTTAGAGACTGTTAAAAGGATAAATAATAGTAATAGTAATAATAACTCATGTTAACTGCCTGCTGACTGTTTTTTGGTCCCCAGGTGAGGCTCAAATCAAAGGTTTTCATATATTAAGCCACTGAATCCTCCCAGCATTTTGAGGTAGGTACCCTGGCTGCCGCTTTGCACTGGCTGTTCCCTGTGCCTGGAATGTTCTTCCCTCAAAAAGCCACAGGACTCACCCCCTGCTCATTCAGGACTCCGCTCAAATGCCAGCAACTCAGAAGCCTTGCCAGCACCCTCTCAACCCACGCCCCACTTTAGGGGCTGAACTGCGTTGTCCCCGCCAAGAAACGTAATGGATTGCCCACCCCCCCACCCACCCCCAGCTGAGAATGTGGCCTCTGGGGAAGTAGGATCTGTACAGAGATCAAAACGGAATGGGGTCATGGGGGTGCGCCCTCATCTAAGAAGCGCGGTGCTCTTATTCAAAAGGGACCTTTGGACAGACATGCACAGAGAGAAGGTGCTGTGGAGACGCACAGGGAGAAGGCCTTGGGTAGACGGAGGGTTGGTCTGCAGGATTTACAAGCCTCGGAATGCCCAAGAGAGCTGGGAAACCAGCAGAAGCGAGGAGGAGACAAGGAAGGATTCCCCGCCCCCCGCACGTCCCCACCGACACCTTGGATTCAGACCTCTGGCCTCTAGGAGGGCAAGACAATAAGGCTCTATTGCTTTAAGCCGCCGGGTTTGTGGAACTTTGTTCACAGCCTAGGAAACCAAGACACACGCTTGTTTTTCTTCCTGGCACTTGCCACCACCTGCCACTGCACTGAGACATTTGTCTCTTTACTTCCCGCACCCGGCCTGGAGTGTAAGTCTGTCAGGGTCAAGGTCTAATGCTCATGCATCTGTTACAAAGCCTGACATGGATTTGTTCTTTCAAGAAGCATCTACTGAGTGCCTACTGTGTGCCAGGTTTTTCTGTAAGTGCTGGGGGTACAGCAGTGAATTTGGCAAATATTCTTTGAAGCTGACAGTCTAGGGAGAAGAGACAGATAATAACAGGAAATGGTGATAAGTGCTATGGGGACAAATATAGCAGGAAGGGACCCAGGGACTTTGTGGTGGGCGGCAGTGATAATTGGGGAGGACAGAGACCTCCAAAAGGAGGTGACAGCTGAGTGGAGGCCCCAAGGAGATGAGGGAGGAGGCACAAGGGTATCTGGGGAATACATTACAGGAAGGGCCGCGGTTCCCCGCCTAGAGATTTTGCCCCCACCAGAGGACACGTGGCAATTTCTGGAGATATGGAGATGCTGTGGACAGCCAGTACGGAGAGGCCGGGAATGCTGGTGACCTTCCTGAAACGCACCCCCCCACCCCCCTATCCCCACAACAAAGCTAACTAACCAGCCCCAAACATCCGTAGCATGAAGTTAAGAAGCACAAAGGCATGGGGAGGAGGAAGGCCCACCCTGAGAGCTTCCTGCAAGTGTAGGTGCTGGGTACTGGGTGTTGGAGAAGGGCTGGAAGGATTTATACCAGGGCAGGAAAGAGCAGCAGAGGAGGTCGGAGGTCGCCGAGGGAGGGAGGAACAAGACGGCCATTGGGACCATTTTAAGGAGCTCAGTTTGTTTTCTAGTTTGGCTGCTTTGGGTCTTAGTTGCATCGGGCGAGATCTTTAGTTCTAGTTCATGGACTCTAACTGCAGCGTGCGGGCATCATGGCTCCGCAGCATGTGGGATCTTAGTTCCCCAAACAGGGATCGAACTCATGTCCCCTGCATTGCAAGGTGGATTCCTAACCCTCGGACCACCAGGGAAGTCCCAGGAGCTCCGCCGTTATCCTCAATGAGACAGGGAACCACTGGCAGCTTTTCAGTAGAGGAGAGACACAGGCTGGCTTACTCTGAAGGATCGCCTCTGGCTTTGCGGCTGCAAGTAGACCAAGTGACGGGCGAGGGCAAGAGGAGGGAGTCCAGTGGAGAGGCTATTGGGCTATTTCAGGCCCCAGGTGAAGGTGGCCCAGATCAGAGTGGAGACTGAGGAGATGGAGAGAAGGGGTAAGGTTCTAGATCTGCTTGGAAAGTCCAGCTGATAGGGTTTGTGTGGGGTGGGAGAGGAGTGGATGACTCCAAGGTTTGAGGGCCTGGGTTGCTGAGAAGATGGGGTTGGTGTGGCAGAGATGTGGAGGTAAAGGGGGGAATGGGTTGGGGGAGGACAGAAGAGGGGATGAAGGGCTCTTAGTCTTACCGGTAGATGGCAAGGAAGCAGTTGAATAGCCAGGGTGGTGAGTGGGGGGAAGGGGGAGTTTGAGCTGGAGGTATAAATGTAGGAAGAGGCATCAGCGTATAGACAGTAGATGGTTGGATGGCATCAGCGACTCGATGGACATGAGTCTGAGCAAGCTCCGGGAGTTGGTGATGGGCAGGGAAGCCTGGCGTGCAGCAGTCCATGGGGTTTCAAAGAGTCAGACAGGACTGAGCAACTGAACTGAAAGGCATGATAGGGGATGAGATTTCCTAGAACTGGAGGTTTTAGGGACAAGACACAGGTCCAAGGGCCAATCCCTGAGGCTCTCCACGGTCGGAATATTTGGTCCTGACAGTGAACTCCTAAAGATGCCAAGAAGTGTCCAGTGAGCTGGGAGGAGAACCAGTCTAGAGGTACTTCCTAGAACCCTAGGGGAGAACGTGTCTGAAGGAGGAGGAGTCAGCCACCTCACCAAATGCTCCTGATCGGTCAAGTTGGCTGCAGCCTGAGAACAGACCATTGACTGGATTTACCAACACGATGACCACAGAAGCGCTTCACAAATCTAAACCTCTGTTGATGGACAGCCTCAGACGTCCTCAAAAGATGGTCACTTCAAGCCGTGGGAAAGCAGCTTAGAAAGACGTGTGCGTTCAAGCCTGGCTTGGGCATTTTCTAGTTATGTCACTTTGGACATGTTCTGGCCTGCCCCGATGCCCCAGTTACCTCCAACACTGTCGAGTAGATGAGATCATGATAAGTAAAGAGGCTCTTAGCCTCATAAACCCAGAAACGCCTTGTAGCGGGCAGTGACTGTTGCTGGTGTCTGAAAAGACACCACCGCTGAAATCGACACTCAAGGTCACCCGGCTTCTGCTGACATCATCCAGCAGAGAACAGACTGAGAATTCTCAACCTTTCAAGGACGGTATGTGCTGTTAGCGTGAGGTCGGAAACCTTCATGCTGCCTAACAAAGATATAATGCATATATTATGTTAATCTGCATGATTTTGAATAGGAAATGAATACACAGGGTACAGAATTAAAATATAGAAAGGTATCCAGGGAAAAATTAAGTTTCTCCAATCTTTTGATGCCCTCCCCAGAGGCAATGACTACCACCAGCTAACAGAAAGTACCCAGGCATCTTTCCTGGCAGTGGTACCCCCCCTCCTTTTTTTTTTTTTTTTTTTCAATCTTTTGGCCACACCTCACAGGCATGTGGGATCTTTGTTCCCCCTCCAGGGATCAAACCCACACCTCCTGCTTTGGAAGTGTGGAGTCTTAACCACTGGATTTCCGGGGGAAGTCCCAGAAAGGAAATTTAGACACAGAGAGACACGCACAGTGGGAAGATGAGGTAAACAGAGGCAAGGAAAAGATGGCCATCTACCAACCAGGGGGAAAGGCCCAGAAAAAAGTCCTTCTCCCTCCGTGCCCACACACTGATTTTGGACTTGTTGTCTCCAGAACTGTGAGACAGTACATGTCCGTGGTTTAAGCCCCACAGTCGGTGGGACTTCACTGTGGCAGCCCAAGCAAGCGTCTGTCGCCTTACCTGCTCCACCACCAGTGGAAGGTCGGCTCCACGAGCACCAGGGATTTATGTTTTGATTTTTTCCAAAATTTTTCATTGAAGGAAAACTGCCTCACAATATGGTGTTAGCCTCCGCCATACATCAAGATGAGTCAGCCATAAGTACACATGTGTCTCCTCCCTCTTTAGCCTCCCTCCCACTTCCCACTGTTTTTTTTGTTTTTTTTTTTTAACATTTGTTTTTATTTATTTGGCTGCACCGGCTCTTAGTTGCAGCACACAGGGTCTTCCATCTTTGCAGCAGCAGGAAGGATCTTCGGTTGTGTCTTGTAAACTCCTAGCTGCAGTGTTTAGGGTCTAATTCCCCAGCCAGGGATGGAAACCGGGCCACCTGCATTAGGATCGTGGAGTCTTAGCTACTTACTGGGCCACTAGGGAAGTCCTGATTTCTGTCTGTTTTTACCACTGCTGTGTGCCCAGAGAGCTACAGTCTGGCAGATTGTAGAGGGTCGGTACATTTCCAGAAGGAATAAAAGAAGGCATGTGTGGGCTCCATTCCTGGGCAGGGAGTGTGTTGGGCTGAAGAGGTGCGTAGGAGAGCTGTGAGTTACCTATAACTGAGGGGTGGGTAAGGATAAGAAAAACATGCTGTCTTGTCCTGTCTGGACACTGTTCTCCAAATACATAAAAGCCTGTGTGAAAGGTTACAGATGAGAAAAGTCAAAGGTCAGAGAGGGGAAGTGTAGTAGGTTGATTGATGGCCCCCAAAGATATCAGAACCTGTAAATGTTTCCTTATTTGGAAAAGGGGACAAGTCCGGATGCGATTAAATGGAGGAGGATTTCAAGATGCGGAGATTATCCTGGGTTTTCCAGGTGGGCCCTGACTGCAACCTCATGTATGCATCCCTCTAACAGAAAGGCAGTGGGAGACTTGAAGACAGAGAGGAGACCATGTGACCACAGATGCCGAGACTGGAGTGATGTGGCTGCAAGCCAGGGAAAGCCAGCTGCCTCAGAAGCTGGAAGGGGCAAGAGCCTCCAGCTCTGTGACACCTTGATTTTGACCCAGTAACACTGATTCTGGACTTCTGAGCTCCAGAACTGTGAGACGATAAATTTCTGTTGTTTTGAGCGGAACGAAAGCAAAAGCTGCCTAATTCTGTATAAGTCCAGGTGTTAAGGACACTGCATGGGCCTCTACCCCGTCCCGATGCCCCAACCCTGGACAGAACCACCATCATTTTATCCCTGGACCTTCACGTATGGCTCCTTTCCTAGTCCCCTCACAGCTACACTTTCCCCCACATCACAGTCCTGTACCTTCTCCATACCTAGCGTGACCTGAGGATTTTGTTTCTCCCCATGTCTAAATCCTGCCTTTTCACTGCACTTTGGATCTCTTGCAAAATTTCTTTTCTTTTTTTTTAATTTGTTTATTTTTTATTGAAGGATAATTGCTTTACAGAATTTTGTTGTTTTCTGTCAAACCTCAACATGAATCAGCCATAGGTATACATGTATCCCCTCCCTCTTGAACCTCCCTCCAATCTCCCTCCCCATCCCACCCCTCTAGGTTGATCCAGAGCCCCTGTTTGAGTTTTCTGAGCCATACAGCGAATTCCCGTTGGCTATCTATTTTACATATTGTGATGTGAGTTTCCACGTTACTCTCTCCATCCATCTCACCTCCCCTCCCCTCTCCCCATGTCCATAAGTCTATTCTCCATGTCTGTTTCTCCATTGCTGCCCCGTACGTAAATTCTTCAGTACCATTTTTCTAGATTCTGTATATATGCTTTCTCTTTTGGACTTACTTCACTCTGTATAATAGGTTCTAGGTTCATCCACCTCATTAGGACTGACTCAAATGTGTTCCTTTTTATGGCTGAGTAATATTCCATTGTGTATATGTACTACGACTTCTTTATCCATGCATCTGTCAATAGATATCTAGGTAGCTTCCATAAAAATATGGAGCACTTCACGAATTTGTGTGTCATCCTTGTGCAGGTGCCATGTTAATCTTCTCTGTATCTTTCCACTTTTAGTATATGTGCTGCTGAAGTGAGAACCAAAATTCTTAAAAAAAAAAATTATTTCCTGTGCTGGGTCTTAGTCACAGCATGCAAGATCTTTGATCTTTGTTATGGCACCTGGGATCTCTAGTTTCAACATAGGAATTCTTCGTTGCAGCGTGTGAGATCTAGTTCCCTGACCAGAGATGGAACCTGGCCCCCAGCACTGGGAGCACAGAGTCTTAGCCACTGGATCACCAAGGAAGTTCCTCTTCCAAAATCCTCGACACTGTCGACAAGACCCAGCCTGGGAGTCCAGAACCTAATGTTCTTTGTTGTTGTTGTTGACATGGTTTGATTCTTTAATAATGGTATCATGTTACTTGTAAAATATGAAAAGCGAACATAAAGAAAAAAAAGCGAACATAAAAGCCAAAACACTAAACAGAAAAACTATTAGAAATAAATATAATTTTTTAAAAACTAGCAGTATAAATGATTAACATACTCTTCTCTGTTACTCATATTCTTATACAAAAAATATACATACAAAAAAATATACATACATATACATTTTAAAATCTAGTTAACAATAATAATAAAACCAATTAAGTCGATAGGCACCTAACCTTTAAGAAGAAAACTATGAAACTTTGTTTGTGGAGAAGGAAATGGCAACCCACTCCAGTGTTCTTGCCTGGAGAATCTGTTCTGCCTGGACGGCAGAGCCTGGTGGGCTGCCGGCTATGGGGTCGCACAGAGTCGGACACGACTGAAGCGACTTAGCAGCAGCAGCAGCAGGGTTGGGGGATAAGAGAATTTGGAAGCAACAATAGCATTTCTTTCTGGGGTAATGAAAATGTTCTCAAATCAATGTTGTACATCTCTGTGAATATATTAAAAGCTATTGAACTGTAAAAAAAAAAAAAAAAGAAACTTTGTTTGTTGTTCAGTCATTACGTCATGTCCGACTCTTGGCCACCCGATAGACTGTAGCCCATCAGGCTTCTCTGTCCATGGGATTTCCCAGGCCAGGGATTGAACCTGAGTCTCCTGCATTAGCAGGTGGATTCTTTACCGCTACAAAGGATGTGAAAGAACGTATAAAAGAGTTGAGCCACAAAGAGACACAAGTATGTATGGAATTCTCATAACAGAAGTGACGCATTAAATCAGGGGGAAAAGATGTCTAATTCAGTAAATAATCCTCAAAACAGTAGCTATTTGGGAAAGAACGGTGCTGGATTCATGCCTTATTCCTTGGCTATCAAAGATGTAATGGTTAAAAACAAATAGACCATAGAAACTGGAAGAAAGCACGAAAATCTGCCTGCCAATACAGGAGGCCCAAGAGACACAGGTTTGATCCCTGGGTTGGGAAGATGCCTTGGAGTAGGAAATGGCAACCCATTCCAGTATTCTTGCCTGGAAAATTCCATGGACAGAGGAGCCTGGTGGGCTAGGGTCCCAAAGAGTTGGACATGACTGAGCGAGTGAACACAACACATAACATTTTAAGGCCAACAAGCAACTCAGTTTCAACTTCAGAAGTTAAAACCTCCTCCAGTGCTCTTTAGCTCCAGCTGTTAGCTACTACTCAGAAACGTGAGCCCAGTATGGCCAGATCTTATGATTTTTTAAAAAAATCTGAAGTCTAGATTTTTCTGGAGAACACTTTTAAAAAAACCCCACAACTTAGTCCACTTTTAAAAAACATGGGGGAGGGAGGTGGGAGAGGGGTTCAGGATGGGGAACACATGTACACCCATGGAGGATTCAAGTCAATGTATGGCAAAACCAATACAATATTGTAAAATAAATAAACAGAAAAAAAATAAAAATCATACAAAAATTTCAATCATTACAAAAATAAATATATAACTAATGAAAAAAAAAAACCATGCAACAGCCCAAAATTCGCATGGCCACACTAGGGCTGTCTCAGGCCCATGAACCTCAGGCCGCTGCTCCGAGCCAGGCTGTCCTCTCGCACTCTTCCCTGCGTCTCAGTGGGGCTACGTTTACTGTTAGTTCCTAAAACCAAGCTCCTGCTGCTTCCTTCCCCGTGGCCTTCTGGCGCTTTCCTCTGCATGAGGCCCTGCTTTGCCTTCCTCTGAGCCTGATCAGCACGGACTTATCTGGTTCTCCACTTCCACAGAATTTTCCCCCAAAGGCCCGCTGTGGCCACCTCCAGCTAAGTTAGTCCCCACTTTTGCAGTTTGAATCTCCCTTGACTCCTTTTCCGTTTCTCTGCAGTGCTTACCACACTCAGATCAGATCAGATCAGATCAGTCGCTCAGTCCTGTCTGAATCTTTGCGACCCCATGAATCACAGCACGCCAGGCCTCCCTGTCCATCACCAACTCCCGGAGTTCACTCAGACTTATGTCCATTGAGTCAGTGATGCCATCTAGCCATCTCATCCTCTATCATCCCCTTCTCCTCTTGCCCCCAATCCCTCCCAGCATCAGAGTCTTTTCCAATGAGTCAACTCTTCGCATGAGGTGGCCAAAGTACTGGAGTTTCAGCTTTAGCATCATTCCTTCCAAAGAAATCCCAGGGCTGATCTCCTTCAGAATGGACTGGTTGGATCTCCTTGCAGTCTAAGGGACTCTCAAGAGTCTTCTCCAACAACACAGTTCAAAAGCATCAATTCTTCGGCGCTCAGCCTTCTTCACAGTCCAACTCTCACATCCATACATGACCACTGGAAAAACCATAGCCTTGACTAGACGAACCTTTGTTGGCAAAGTAATGTCTCTGCTTTTGAATATGCTATCTAGGTTGGTCATAACTTTCCTTCCAAGGAGTAAGCATCTTTTAATTTCATGGCTGCAGTCACCATCTGCAGTGATTTTGGAGCCCCCCAAAATAAACTCTGACACTGTTTCCACTGTTTCCCCATCTATTTCCCATGAAGTGATGGGACCGGATGCCATGATCTTCGTTTTCTGAATGTTGAGCTTTAGGCCAACTTGTTCACTCTCCTCTTTCACTTTCATCAAGAGGCATTTGAGTTCCTCTTCACTTTCTGCCATAAGGGTGGTGTCATCTGCATATCTGAGGTTATTGACATTTCTCCTGGCAATCTTGATTCCAGCTTGTGCTTCTTCCAGTCCATCGTTTCTCATGATGTACTCTGCATATAAGTTAAATAAACAGGGTGACAATATACAGCCTTGACCTACTCCTTTTCCTATTTGGAACCAATCTGTTGTTCCATGTCCAGTTCGAACTGTTGCTTCCTGACCTGCATACAAATTTCTCAAGAGGCGGATCAGGTCGTCTGGTATTCTCATCTCTTTCAGAATTTTCCACAGTTTATTGTGATCCACACAGTCAAAGGTTTTGGCATAGTCAATAAAACAGAAATAGATGTTTTTCTGGAACTCTCTTGCTTTTTCCATGATCCAGCAGATGTTGGCAATTTGATCTCTGGTTCCTCTGCCTTTTCTAAAACCAGCTTGAACGTCAGAAGTTCATGGTTCACATGTTGCTGAATCCTGGCTTGGAGAATTTTGAGCATTACTTTAGTAGTGTGTGAGATGAGTGCAATTGTGCAGTAGTTTGAGCATTCTTTGGCATTGCCTTTCTTTGGGATTGGAATGAAAACTGACCTTTTCCAGTCCTGTGGCCACTGCTGAGTTTTCCACATTTGCTGGCATATTGAGTGCAGCACTTTCACAGCATCATCTTTCAGGATTTGGAATAGCTCAACTGGAATTCCATCACCTCCACTAGCTTTGTTCATAGTGATGCTTCCTAAGGCCCACTTGACTTCACATTCCAGGATGTCTGGCTCTAGGTCAGTGATCACACCACTGTGATTATCTTGGTCGTGAAGATCTTTTTTGTACAGTTCTTCTGTGTATTCTTGCCACCTCATCTTAATATCTTCTGCTTCTGTTAGGTCCATACCATTTCTGTCTTTTATCGAGCCCATCTTTGCGTGAAAATTTCCTTTGGTATCTCTGATTTTCTTGAAGAGGTCCCTAGTCTTTCCCATTCTGTTGTTTTCTTCTATTTCTTTGCATTGATCGCTGAAGAAGGCTTTCTTATCTCTTCTTGCTATTCTTTGGAACTCTGCATTCAGATGTTTATATCTTTCCTTTTCTCCTTTGCTTTTTGCTTCTCTTCTTTTCACAGCTATTTGTAAGGCCTCCTCAGACAGCCATTTTGCTTTTTTGCATTTCTTTTCCATGGGGATGGTCTTGATCCCTGTCTCCTGTACAATGTCACGAACCTCTGTCCATAGTTCATCAGGTACTTTATCTATCAGATCTAGGCCCTTAAATCTATTTCTCACTTCCATTGTATAATCATAAGGGATTTGATTTAGGTCATATCTGAATGGTCTAGTGGTTTTCTCTACTTTCTTCAATTTAAGTCTGAATTTGGTAATAAGGAGTTCATGATCTGAGCCACAGTCAGCTCCTGGTCTTGTTTTTGTTGACTGTATAGAGCTTCTCCATCTTTGGCTTCAAAGAATATAATCAATCTGATTTCGGTGTTGACCATCTGGTGATGTCCATGTATAGAGTCTTCTCTTGTGTTGTTGGAAGAGGGTGTTTGCTATGACCAGTGCATTTTCTTGGGAAAACTCTATTAGTCTTTGCCCTGCTTCATTGCGTATTCCAAGGCCAAATTTGCCTGTTACTCCAGGTGTTTCTTGACTTCCTACTTTTGCATTCCAGTCCCCTATAATGAAAAGGACATCTTTTTGGGTGTTAGTTCTAAAAGGTCTTGTAGGTCTTCATAGAACCGTTCAACTTCAGCTTCTTCAGCGTACCACACTGGGAAGAATGAATTCATTGTAGAATCCAGTCTCCCTGTTCCAGGCTGTCACCTCTGACATACACCCACCTTTCTTTTTTTCTTTGGCGCTAGTGATAAGAACCCGAACCCGCCTGCTAATGCAGGAGACATAAGAGACAAGGGTTTCCTCCCTGGGTGGGGAAGATCCCCTTGAGGAGGGCATGGCAACCCACTCCAGTATTCTTGCCTGGAGAATCCCATGGACAGAGAATCCCATGGACAGAAGAGTCTGGCGGGCTACGGTCCATGAAGTCGCAAAGAGTCAGACACCAATGAGCACCGACGCATCATCAACAGCCAGATGAAGAGAGACAAGGAGCCAGGTCCCAAACAAGGAAGCCTCTGTCCTTGCGGGGTGCGGGACCTCGCACAATGGCACAATGGCCTTCTGGTTCCCTACGTGGAAGCTGTCTGAGAAAGGACTACAGAGCTGTCCTCTGGGCGTTTTATGGAGGCTTGATCACACAGGCATGACTAAGTCATTGGCCAGTGGTGATTGGTTCGACCTCCGCAAGGAAGACCCAGCATAGCCGATAAATAAATCTTTAAAAAGTAAAGAGCTTTAGAAGGAGGATCCACTACTTTGTTTCTCCAGCTACGCAACCTGCATGTGAGTCTGAGTTACGGTGCTTTTCTCCCCAGAGGCTCTCAGTTTCTTGAGTAGAGACATCAGCTGTGGAATCCCTCTGTTCTCCGTGTCCCCTGAAGCTCACTGCTAGGTACTTAGTAAACTGTGCCTTTATTTGTTCATGTGTTCATTCATTCTAAGGACAGTATAATGTAGACTTTGAAAAGTCTGCCTTACGGGCCCCAAATGTAAATTTCTAACAGTGCGGCACTATGGAGCCCACCGTGCATCACTTATTAATTATTAAAGTATCTTCCTGATGTGCATTCTGCCTTTTATATATTAATTTGTTTTCTGCTTAAGGGGAGGAAAATTCCGTTATGGTAACAAAACGTAGGCTTTTTATTTAACAGGGCTGCCTTCGCCTGGCCTGGTCGGGGCCACTCGTCCTTCATTCTGAGTGAGATCCACCCTAGCGACTTCAGAAGGCGGCCTCTGGAGCCGGGCTGGGACCCCAGGGAGTCCAGCGAGGCCCAGGGCCCCACATTTAAGGAGGCACTTGCTCTCAGGCATCTGCTCAATGCTCACATGACCCTGAGTGTCAGCGCCTCCTTAAATGCTGCCTTCTGGATGCCTCCTTGCCACACCCCAGTCCCAGCCTGCTTTTCAGTCCAGGGCCTGGGAGTTCCTGGCTCTGTGAAGAGACCCGGAGGTGGCCAGACCCAGAGATGGGGTCTTCAGCTATGAAATGGGGTCTTGGTGAGGATTAGGGGCTTGTCAGGGGATGTGCACAGTGCTTTGCATGCCACCAACACTTAACTGTTTGCTGTCCTTTTACCAATTCTTCCCCCAGCCAAGGCCCAGGCCAGGAGCTTTCTGGAGTTTCTCTAGTTTCTTCCACACACAACCCAGGAGAAGCCTGCATCTCAATTCTGATTCTTCAGATGAAGGAACCAGGCTCTGACCCCTGGCCTCCTTCTGATTCCAGCACTTTCCTATCTACCCAAAGCTGGAGGCTTTACTAATAAATAGCAAGTCAGGTGCTTCTTGGCTGGGGATTTCAATCCTCACTGGGTGTCAGGATTACCTGAGGAGCTTGTAAAAGCACAGATGCTTCAGGAAATTCTGGATTAATTGGTCTGGGAGAGGACCAGACATTGAGACAGTTTTTAAAGATCTCCAGGGATTTCCCTGGTGGTCAGGATTCTGTGCTTCAAAGGCAGGGGGCACTGGGTGATCTCTATTTGGCCACTAGGATCCCACATGCCACACTGGGCAGCCAAAAAAGAAAGAGAAAAAAAAAAAAACTCCAGCTGATTCTAATGTACAGTCAGCTTTGAGAATAAAAAGCTTTAAACTATCCTGAAAGAGAACTCCAAGGGGTGGTTGTGAATTTCAGCATCTCATGCGATGCATAAATGCATGCACGCATACACACCACAAGGTTTGCAGTCAGTAAGACAATAGAGAGAGAGAGAGAGAGAGAGAGCTGAAATTCAATTTCAGCTCCACTTTTCAAACAAATGTGGTTTAGGGGAAATCTCTTTACCTCTCTGAACCAACTTGAGCACCATCAGAATCACCGAGAAGCTTTACTGAACACTCAAAGGCCCACCCCATAATTTCATCAAAAGGTCTGGGTAGGGGCAGCGACGCTCCAGGTGCCGCTGGTCCTTGGAACAGGCTTTGAGAATCATTGCTGGGTCAATTGCCATGGTAATAACCTCTGATCAGGTCGCCATCTCCCGTTTCAGATTCAATCCTTGACACCTGTAAAGTGTATCACTCTGTATCCTCACAGCCACAGGATCCCATGGTTATCAGTAGTTTAGGAAGGAGGCAACCCAGGTTCCTGAACGTGAAGTGGCATGGTTAGGGTCATACAGCCAGAAAACTGCCTAAGTCTGGGTCTGAACGCTTGTCTATAATTAAAGGCAAGAGAGGACCTGTGCCATCAACTTCTTTTCAGGCAGCAGAGCAAGCTCTCCGACCAGCTGCCAGAGCTCGCCTAGACATCCGCGTGGCACACCCAAAGCTACAAACGGGCAAAAGCCTCCTGGCTGCTCTCTTTATTCAGCGGCTTGGAGAGCGGCCAGCGCCCGACTCCGTGGAGGAATGGCGCCCCCTGGTGGCTGTTTGGAGAGCTGCATTCCGCGGCCCTAGCGGGGCGCTCTTGGTCTTCTGAGTCATCAGCATTCTTGGGCCCTGTTACTAACATGGAAAATATGATTCAGTTCATTCCATCTGCAGAAAGAACTCTCCGGGTGTTGAAAGGGGGTGGGGACTTCAGAGCTGAGGAATGTCAAGGAAGGGCGGTGGACCGGGCCCTGGGGACTTCAAGGGGCTGGTGTAAAATGGCGAAGCTGGTAAAAGCACCGCTGAGAACAATCGGGACTTTGACCTTTTGACCTTCCCCAAGACTCCTACTGAGGCCTGTCCAGGATGAAATCTCCTAGAGTTGTTATCAAAGTCCGGTGTGTTCCCTGAAGGCCAGTGTCCCCTTCCCGATCTGGTCCATTTGTTCATTCCGTTAATCATTCAACAGATATTTTTTGAGTGCCCACTATGTGCCAGCACTGTTCAAGGTGCTCGGAATACAGAAATATGCAGGACAGAAACCCCTAGGATGATCAGTGAAACAATGAATCAATGAATGAATAGAACACATGGAGAAAAATTAAAAGGGGGAATGGAGACCTCACTGAGAAGATGCCGTTTAAGCAAAAACATAAGGGAGAGAGAGAGACAGAGGCCATTATCTGGGGGAAGGAATGTTCCAGAAAGAGAGAATGGTAAGAGCGAAGGCCCTGGGGCAGGGCAAGCATGTATGTTTCAGGGCTTAGAATAAGTTCTTGATGGGAAATTGGGATCTGTTTTTTCATATCCAGGAACCACTTGCCCTGTTATAAATGCAATGGTTTTCACTAAATTCTAAAACATAAATACTTCAGCCTGATCGGGGTGGGTTGAGAAGAGAGAGGGAGGTGTAAAAGGGGGAGTCAGGAGCTACACATACACCTTCAAGAAACTTTACTAAAATAAGGAGCAGAGAAATGGTGGCGTCCCTGGGAAGGACATCTAGGATAGGATCCAGGCGGGAGAGATCCAGGTGGCTCCAGGTAAGACTCCTTGAGGCTCAGCTGGTAAAGAATCGCCTTACAATTCGGGAGACCTGGGTTTGGTCCCTGGGGTGGGAAGATCCCCTGGAGAAGGGAAAGGCTACCCACTCCAGTACTCTTGCCTGGAGAATTCCATGGACTGTATAGTCCCTGGGGTCACAAGAGCCGGACACGCCTGGGCGACTTTCACTTTTTCGTGTCTGTGGACCTTGGATGACCCCTGGATTTGGGTCCCGGATTCTGCCCTCCTATATGATTTTGTTTGGTGCCAAGATTTTAATTGGCATCTTGCTGATGACGACTTCCCCACTTATGTCTGCTCGTTTACGTTTCCTAAGCATGTGTCTCCAGCCATTGTCATATTGTCTGAAACAGAACGCTTGACAGCTCCATTGAAACCCACCGCCTTTCCATTTGGCTTTATAAGCACGGAAGTGAGGACTGGGCTTTGTCCTCTCCTCCCTCCCACCCCACGTCTGGGCTTGGTCAGCTCTGTGGGCACCAGCTCCCCATCTCTCGATCTCCTTGCCTTCATCCGTGCCCACTGCAACCAATTTCCTACCCAGCAGTCAGGTGGATCGGAAAAAGTAAATCATACCAGCTGCTGCTGCTGCTAAGTCGCTTCAGTCGTGTCCGACTCTGTGCGACCCCATAGCCGGCAGCCCACCAGGCTCCCCCATCCCTGGGATTCTCCAGGCAAGAACACTGGAGTGGGTTGCCATTTCCTTCTCCAATGCATGAAAGTGAAAAGTGAAAGTGAAGTCGCTCAGTACCCCATGGACTGGAGCCTACCAGGCTCCTCCGTCCATGGGATTTTCCAGGCAAGAGTACTGGAGTGGGGTGCCATTGCCTTCTCCAAAATCATACCAGACCCTCACTTAAAATTCTCCACTGGTTTTCCATAACAAACAGGAGAAAACCTCTCTACCATGGCCTCCAAGATCCTGCATGATGGCACCCTGGCCTCTGATTTTATTTCATACATTCTCTGCCTCTTCCATTATAGTCCAACTTGTCCAGCCCCACTTTGTGTTTCTCAAAGATTCTCTTTCCAGGGAATTTCCCTTGAGATACTCTCCTCCAGGGTCTTCGCATTGCCAGCTCCTTCTCGTCGTCCATTCTTGCTGAAATGTCACTTCCTTGAGAGGACTGCCCTGGTGCCCATTCTAACGTGGCTTCCCCAGAGGAGGCTTTTGTGTAAATGTAGCCTCCCTGCTCTGTAAACCACAATTAATCACCGATTCTAGTGCTCATTAGTTCCTACCAACTGGTTTCCTAGCCCCAGGTCCTGGTTTTTCAAGAAGCCTGGTTCTTCAGCTTTTCTTTTAAGTCAATAAATTCCCCCACAGCCTACCAATATATTCCATCTTGTTTTGCTTAATTTAGGCTTTTGGGGGGCGGGGCTTAATTTAGTTTTCTGTGATTTGTAACTAAAGAGCCCTAAGGATTATAGCTTCCATTATAGGCCCAATCCTTACGGTTCAAAGAGAATTCACTGAACTGCACCTAAGAAATGCTTTAGGTCAATGAAATAATGATGATGATAATTGAGAGTGGTAAAGAATCTGCCTGCAGTGCAGGAGATTCAGGAGACGTGGGTTCGATTCCTGGGTCAGGAAGATCCCCTGGAGGAGGGCATGGCAACCCACTCCAGTCTTCTTGCTGGGAAAATCCCATAGACAGAGGAGCCTGGTGGGCTGCAGTCCATAGGGTCACAGAGTCAGACATGACTGAAGCGACTGAGCATGGATGAATGACAGTAATATGAAATTCATACCCTTATTGAGCACCATATTAGAATGTGGATTCTATAGCTGTACAGAGACCAAAAGAGAATAGGAGACTAATCCCCACTCTGTCTATTGGCTCTAATCCCTTGAATCTATTTGTGCATTCACCACATTTTACCAATGAACTTTCCTAGCGATGCTCCTCATCCCTGCCTCTACCTTCACACGTGTCATCACGGTGGGCATTTTTGTGCATATCCCCGGTGGGAGTTATACTCAGGATAGGTGATGCCATGTCCTAAGGTATGTGGGTGGCAAGTCTGGGCAGGTTGCTCCCAGCAGAGCTGCTCCCACTAACAGCCGTAGGGGAACCTATGCCCCCTGTGAGGCTTTCCTGGTGGCTCAGACAGTAAAGAATCTGCCTGCAATGCAGGAGACCTGGGTTCGATCCCTGGGGTGGGAAGATCCCCTGGAGGAGGGCATGGCAACCCACTCCAGTATTCTTGCTTGGAGAATCCCTATGGCCCAGTCCATGGGGTTGCAAAGAGTCAGACATGACTGAATGACTTAAGTATTGCCCCCTGCAGTAGAAATGTTGAGTCTTAACAACTGGACCGCCAGTTCAGTTCAATTCAGTCGCTCAGTGGTGTCCAACTCTGCGACCCCACAGACTGCAGCACACCAGGCTACCCTGTCCATTTCCAACTCCCAGAGCTTGCTCAAACTCATGTCCATCAAGTCGGTGATGCCACCCAACCATCTTATCCTCTGTTGTCCCCTTCTCCTGCCTTCAATCTTTCCCAGCATCAGGGTCTTTTCAAAGGAGTCAGTTCTTTGCATCAGGTGGCCAAAGTATTGGAGTTTCAACTTTAGCATCAGTCCTTCCACTGAATATTCAGGACTGATTTCCTTCAGGACTGACTGGGGTTGGATCTCCTTGCTGTCCAAGGGACTCTCAAGAGTCTTCTCCAACACTATAGTTCAAAAGCATCATTTTCAGCGCTCAGCTTTCTTTATAGTCCAACTCTCACATCCATACATGACTACTGGAAAAACCATAGCTTTGACTAGATGGAGCGCCAGGGACGTCCCAAACTCCTCTCGTCTTAATCCTTGTGATTCATGGGGACTGACCTTGCTCTCTCCTTGACTGCACTGGCCAATCAGCATGTTGCATCTCTCAGTCAAGCAAAAGCATGAGACTCAAGATGGGCCAGTTTAGAGCTAATTTAGCACTTGTACTGCAATTTTTGGGGAAAAGACTCCTGTGTGGCTAGGCTGGTAATTCTGGAGTTGTTGGAGGCCATCATTGTTACCATCTCCGGGGAGAAGCTGCTTGAGTGGGTGCAGCCTTCACAGAAGAAAGCCTAGCTGAGAGATGAAGATTAAATATGGATGTCATCGAGTGTGCCCCTGGAACCAACCATGCCTGAAGCTGATTTGCATTGAAACTTACAGAAGTCCATAAATTCTTTCTTTGCTGAAGCTAATTTGAGTTGAGCTTGGGTTACTAACCGCGAGAAATATTTACTGGCAGCCCATGCCTCATCTACCCTGCTGCCAGGCACACGTGGGTCAGAGAACAAACGTTTGTTGATTGAATGAGTGACTCCATGTGTGGGAATAAATAAGACTTGAGAAACAACCCCCGTGAGCTCTCGAAGAGTTCAGATGAGGTAGTAATACTGGGAAGGCCCATAAATAAGAAAATGGGCTTTAAAAAAATTCCTTTTGCTAAATTTAAATTCTAAAGCTAAACAAGACATCAGAGAAGGTGATGGCACCCCACTCCAGTACTCTTGCCTGGAAAATCCCATGGATGGAAGAGCCTGGTGGGCTGCCATCTATGGGGTCGCACAGAGTTGGACGTGACTGAAGCGACTTAGCCGCAGCAGCAGCAGCAAAAGAAACATAGGAAAGCTCACGCACTGCCGTTCAGTTTTGTTCTTTTTGCTTTTAGACCATCAAGTCATCCTCATTAAACTACGAAGGTAACTTAAAACCCAGCCACTTGTCCCCTAGAGGGATGGAGTCCAGACAAACACACACAAGACTTTCTCGTCGACGACTTTCCAGGGATATTTTCCTTTGCACTCATTTTTATGAAAAGCGAGTTGACATAGGCGCTAAGAAACCCCAAGAGTGCCACCCAGCTGACAATGATGTGAACTAAACGTAACATTTGAATGTTTTTGTCTTCGAATTTTTTTATGCATAAAAAAAGTAATATGGGACTTCCCTGGTGGTCCAGAAGCTAAGACTCCATGCTCCCATTGATCCCCGGTCAGGGACCTAGATCCCATGAGTTGCAACTGAGACCTCGTGTGGCCAAAAAGAAAGTAATATGTATATTGATTAAAAAAAAATTTTTTTTGGCTACTCCATATGATTTGCAGCCCCTAGCAGTGAAAGTACAAAGCCCTAGCCACCAGACAGCCGGGGATTTCCCTGCATTTGATTTTTAAATTACCAAAGGTCCAGAAGAACAGAAGGGCAGGATCCTTTCCACCTCGGACTGAGGCCCAGTTGCCTTCTCCAGAGGCAGCCACATTGCCAGGTTCTCTTGTCACTTTTTAGAGATGCTCAGCCTATATAAGTTCTATCAGCCAAGCCTCTTGACTGCAAGCAACAGAGACGCTAGCTAACACTGCAAAGGGGTTTACTGGAAGACTATGAGGAGCTTATGGAATCAGTAAGAAGGATAAAAACTGACGGGAAACGAGGGAGCATAGAAAGAGCCAACTCCTTGGAAAAGACCCTGATGCTGGGAAAAATTGAAGGATAAAGGAGAAGGGGCAACAGAGGATGAGATGGTTAGATAGTATCACCGACTCAACGGACACGCATCTGAGCAAACTCCGGGGATGGTGAAGGACAGGGGAACGTGGCATGCTGCAGTCCACGGGGTTGCAAAGAGTTGGACACAACTGAGCGACCGAACAACAAAGCATGGAAAATTCTGCCCAGGTCGATGTCACCGCCACCACTGGACGCGTGGAGAGCCGGATCATATGCCTGCCTGAGCACTCAGTCGCTGACACCTGACCAGCAGAGTAGATCCAAACTCACTGTACGTTGATGTCAGCATTTTTGAGTCAAGAACTGAAACTCCTGGGCAGGAACGTCTAATCACCCACGTCATCTGCCTCCACGGTCAGGTGGTGGAGAGAAATTCTCTTTATTTGTAATTTTGAGAAATTTTGCTAAATTTCTTTCCAAGAAAGTGACTGTTTCAGTCTCTGCTTCTAACGGCAGTCCAGAAGAATGTATCTTGCCCCAAAGGTGCCAAGAGAGCATAAAGAGTAGGATTTTGAACCAACAGTGGATGACTGAATACACGTTGTGAGAAAGATTAAAAACATCTGACAGTTGTTGGTCCAAATCCCAACAGAATTCAGAGATTCTAGTCTGGTCCTTCATAAGAAGAGAAAAAAGTCGCGGGGATAACAGAGGTGTAATTGGCCCCGTGGCACTTAGGGGATCCCTTTGACAATCAGCCTGTGATGGGGGGCAGGGTCAGATTTGTTTTTATCTCTATTGTTAAGCCTTGAGTTTCGAACTCATTAGAGAAGAAATCCTGGGGGTACCAATTCTCAAAGGGCCCATTAAGATTTGACTTCGGGGAATGGGCTTTTGAATTGCCAGGCAAAACGAAACCATAAATGTAATGGTGGCATGGTACTGCTGTGTCTAAGTAGCATAAGAAATGAATCAGTTGAGTGACTTTCTTCCAAAGTGATTTTCTTCCAAAACAAGGAATCCGAAAGTAGGTAGCTGCTGTTGCTGGGTGAAGGATATATCAGAGCCAGCCAGCTACTCTGTGGTCATCTTGGCTTTTCTTTCACGGTGCAACAAAGTGGCTGCTGCAGCTCCTTGTGTCATGTCAGTGTTCAAGGCAGGAAGAGGTCGGGGAAGGGCTGGAGCCAAGTTTCGTCCGTCCCTTTTATCAGGAAAGCAAACGTATTCCTGGAAATCCAATAGCGTAGTTGGCAGCCACAGCTGCAGAGGATCTTTCCAACTTCTAAAATAGGAGGAAGAAGAGAATCAGAGGTTGGAAACAGTAGCTGGCTCAGCCAAATGGCTATATCTGTCCTAAGAAACATAAAGAAGCCATAGTGTTTTGGAATATTGAAAGCTCTTGTCTTTCCTTCAGTTCTTGCACCTGACGGGCACTGCCATAATTTTTCATGCCTGTATACATCTACAGGAGACTTAATAGTAAGTCACTATGTGAGTTATTAAGGGTTATTAAAACGCTGTATTTGTGAACTAAAATTAGCCAATTTATCCCCGCCAGTGTTCTGCCAAGTCAGTCGGGCTGCCACTCAATGCTTGATGGCTTTGCCTTTGCACAAATAGCTGAAATTCCTACAGTTTAAGGAAAAGACACTTTGTTATTGAAGTTATCTTAAATTGGTTATGGTTCTCAGGAGCTGCTTCTATTTCCTGTATACAAAAAGATATTGCACCTTCTTGTGATTGAATCGTGGCTTCCAAGAAGGTATGTTCAAGTCCTAACCCTCCTCCTGGTGTGACCTTATTTGGAAATAGGGGCACTGAGATGTAATTAAATAAAGATGAGATCATCCCAGGCTAGGGTGGGTCCTAAGCCAATGATTGGAATCTTTATAAGAAGAGAAAACAGACCTTTGTGCACTGTTTATGGGAATGAAAAATGGCGCGGCCACTGTGGAAAATGGTTTGGCGCCTCCTCAAAATGTTAAGCATAAGGCCCTCTGACCAAGGAGTTGTGCTCCTGGGTATACGGTTGGCTCTCCATGTCAGTGAAACCTCCATCCTTGGATATGGAGGGCTGACTGTAGGTGACTTTAACATCTTTGGATTTTCATATCCAAGGGGCTGGCGGGATGATGGTGGTCCTGGAACCAATCAATTGATTGGTTGATTATCTACCCACGGTAATTGAAAACAAATTTTCAAAGACACGAATGTTCATAGCAGGACTATTCACACAAGCCAAAAAAAAAAAAAAAAGGCAGAAATAACCCAAATGTCCATCAACTCATGAACAAATAAACACAATGTATTATATTGGTACAACAGACTACTATCCAGTCACAAAAAGGAATGAAGGGGAATTCCTTGGAGGTCTAGTGGTTAGGACCCTGCATTTCCACTGCAGGGGGCACGAGCTCAATCCTTGATTGTGGAACTAAGATCCTGCAAGCCGTATGGAGTAGCCAAAAAATAAAGGACTGAAGTACTGATCCATGCTACAACAAACATGTATGAACCTTGAAAACATGCTCAGTGAGAGAAATCATATGCAAAAAAGGCCACTTACTGCATGATTCCATTTATGTGAAATGATTGGAATAGGTAAAACCATATATAGAGAAAGCAGGTTAATGATTGCTGGGGGCTGAAGGGAGGGAGGGAAGAATGAGGAATGATGCTAATGGGTATGGAGTTCCCTAAAATTTAGGATGAGGAAAATGTTTCAGAACTAGACAGAGGTGATGGTTACACAACACTGTGACGGTGTAACCTCCAGTGATGGTTGATTTTGTGTTATGTGACTTTCACCTCAATTTAGAAAGAGAAGGAGGAAGAGGAGGCAGAAAAGGGAAAGAAAGAAAAAGTCATAACATTTATTGCTGGTGGCCTATTGCTGGAAGTCCATATATATTTGCATATTGTTACAGTGGCCTTTGGTCGATATCTTTTAACATTTTAACACTTCTGTGGGATAGGTTCCACTCTTAGGAACCAATATGTAAGGATATACATATTGTATATGAACTATAAAGAAAGCTGAGTGCCAAAGAACTGATGCTTTTGAATTGTCGTGTTGGAGAAGACTCTTGAGAGTCTCTAGGACTGCAAGGAGATCCAAACAGTCCATCCTAAAGAAGACCAGTCCTTAATGTTCATTGGAAGGACTGATGTTGAAGCTGAAACTCCAATATTTTGGCCACCTGATGCGAAGAGCTGACTCATTTGAAAAGACCCTGATGCTGGGAAAGATTGAAGGAAGAGGAGAAGGGGACGACAGAGGATGAGATGGTTGGAAGGGATCACCGACTTGATGGACATGAGTTTGAGTAAACTCCAGGAGTTGGTGATGGACAGGGAGGCCTGGCATGCTGCAGTCCATGGGGTCACAAAGAGTCGGACATGACTGAGCAACTGAACTGAAGGATATACAGGAAAGATTTATGCAGTATTGTTCATAGTGGCAAAAATGGAAAACAAAGTGAATACCCATTGAAAGGATAGTGAATACATCTTGGTATAGTCACACCACAGAATACTACACAACCATTAACATGCTCTCTGCCATTCTCCAGAGAAGGCAATGGCGCCCCACTCCAGTACTCTTGCCTGGAAAATCCCATGGATGGAAGAGCCTGGTGGGCTGCAGTCCATTGGGTCGCTGAGAGTCGGACACGACTGAGCGACTTCACTTTCACTTTTCACTTTCCTGCATTGGAGAAGGCAATGGCAACCCACTCCAGTGTTCTTGCCTGGAGAATCCCAGGGACGGGGGAGCCTGGTGGGCTGCCGGCTATGGGGTCGCACAGAGTCGGACACGACTGAAGCGACTTAGCAGCAGCAGCTGCTGCCATTCTCACCTGGAGGGCTTTCCATGTGATACTGTTTTGTTTTTAAATGATATTCATTTATTTACTTATTTTTGGCTGTGCTGGGTTTTCATTTCTGGGTGGGCTTTTGTGTAGTTATGGCGGCTGGGGGCTACTCCTTAGTTGCAGCGCGTGGGCTTCTCACTGCAGTGGCTTCTCTCATTGCAGAGCACGGGCTCTAGGGCACAGAAGCTTCAGTGGTTTCAGCACGTGAGCTCAGTAGGTGGGCTCCTGGGCTCTAAGCACAGGCTCAATAGTTGTGGCACAGGGGCTTACTTACGCCAGGGAGGCCTGGCACACTGCGGTTCATGGGGTCGCAGAGTCGGACACGACTGAGTGACTGAACGGAACTGATAAACTGGACGTCCTCCCTGTCCATCACCCACTCCCAGAGTTTACCCAAACTCACGTCATTGAGTCAGTGACACCATCCAACCATCTCATCCTCTGTCGTCCCCTTCTCCTGCCCTCAGTCTTTTCCAGCATCAGGGTCTTTTCAAATGAGTCAGTTCTTTGCATCAGGTGGCCAAAGTATTGGCATTTCAGCTTCAGTCCTTCCAATGAATATTCAGGACTGATTTCCTTTAGGACAGACTTTTTAAACCCCTAAGATGTGCAGCCGAAGCTGAGAATTACTGACCCAGCTAAGGTGCTCCTTAAACTTTAGTGTGCACAGGGAGCACTGAGGCCCCACTGTCGACATTCCCACTGAGTAGGTCTGGGTGAGCCCAAGAATTTACACTTCAAACCAGGTCTCAGATAATGTGGATACTGCTGGTCCATGGACGACACTTTTAAGACCTTCTCATCTAGAGGGCTGAGGGGAAGGGGGAAGAGAAGAGCAAAGGCTGTGAGGTGTATGAGGGGTTTGGCAAGTCAGGCACTAGAGCTGCTGAGGGGCATGGGGGACAAGAACTTTTAATTAGTATTGCTGTGAATTTCGCTTCTGTTCTTGAGAGATGGGGGTGGGGTGGGAAATGCGATTCCCGTGTAATTACTTTCAGCTGTTGAACTGTGTCTCCCGTGTGACTTCTCCAAGGATAAACCTACATGGATCTCTTAAGTTCGTGAGGGTTACAACTATCTGGTTACCCTCCATTGTTGTCACTAATTTTTTTGTCCAGTAGAAAGTGATCACAGGTCAAGGATAGGCCATGGAGATTTTGCCCTCTAGAGTGGATCATCGGAGAAGGCAATGGCACCCCACTCCAGTATTCTTGCCTGGAAAATCCCATGGACGGAGGGGCCTGGTGGGCTGCAGTCCATGGGGTCGCTAGGAGTCGGACACAACTGAGCGCCTTCACTTTCACTTTTTACTTTCACGCATTGGAGAAGGCAATGGCAACCCACTCCAGTGTTCTTGCCTGGAGAATCCCAGGGACGGGGGAGCCTGGTGGGCTGCCGTCTATGGGGTCGCACAGAGTCGGACATGACTGAAGCGACTTAGCAGCAGCAGAGTGGATCATAGTGTAGAGAGTTAGCTCCTGTGGAAATGAGTCTGAGGGGTCTTGTGGAGCCAGGCGTACCCCTATAGAGACCACCTTAAAGTGGTTTAACATCCACCAGGTATCCTTGTTTGCAATACATCAGCCCCTCATCTGGGTTCCCTTTGTCTTTTCAGATGAATGGCACATCCATCGTGGACAAGACTCCGGTTCTGCTTGTTTTCCCTTTGTTCTTTCTTTCCTTTTTTTTTTTCTTTAGTTCTGCCAGTTTATGGCTACCAACCCGTCTCCCTCCACCCTCACGTCTGTGTGCTCAATCGTGTAACCCCATGGACTGCAGCGCACCAGGTTCCTCTGTCCATGGACTTTTCTAGGCAAGAATACTGGGTTGCCATTTCCTTCTCCTGTTCTTTCTTTCATTAAACATTTCCTCCACATTTTCTACCTGCCAAGCCTTGATTGAGGCTCTGCAAATACAGATCAAACCAAGTAATAATGGCAGAGATGGCTGGTTGACCACCAATATCCTCATTCCCCACGCACCTCCTTTAAAAAAAAAAAAAAATTCTGGCCATGCAGCACAGCGGTCAGGATCTTAGTTCCCCAACCAGGAATCTAACCTGTGCCCCCTGCAGGGGAAGCGTGGAGTCCTAACCACTGCACTGCTAGGGAACTGGCCTCTCCTTCATTCTTGAACAAGAGAACCCATGAGTTTTACCCGGAACATGCTTGTTCAGTTGATAACTGCATTTCTGAGCTTCTTTTGAAGCCAAGTGTTCATGTGACTAAGTTCTAAGATGTTCATGTGAATTTATGTTAAGATGTGAGCAGAAATGATGCATACTTCATCCGGGTCTATTTAAAATAATGGAGAGGAAATTCCTGGTGGTCCAGTGGTTAGGATGCCGTGCTGCCATTGCCAAGGGCCTGGATTAGTTCCCTGGTCAGAGAACTAAGATCCTACAAGCCTTGGCCAAAATAAAATAATGGATATGTTCTCTGTTTGCTCTTTCTCCTGCCCTTTACAACTGGCTGAGATGATGATCTTTTGGCAGGAGCTAGAGCAGCAACCTTGGGCCCAGAGGTTCAAACTGTGACTTGAAGTTGTCAGTGTTTCTACCCTAGAACTACCTAAGTCTGAAGTAGGTGAGAGAGGAAATCAACTTGATTTTGTTTGAGCCAGTGGCAACCTAGATTGTACCTAGACTAATAAGTCTCTGATTATCTCCTGTAGTGAAAGAGACAAAAGAAGTAGTTACCCAAAAAGTGTCACAAGTACTGAAATAAAGATAACCCTATGGTGTTGTGGGGCTCTAAACTAGGGCTTGCTCAGACTTAACCTGGGTGTCCAGTGGTTAAGACTTCATAGATCCATTGCAAGGGGCATGGGTTCAATTCCTAGTTGGGGAACTAAGATCCCCCATGCCATGTGGCAAAAAAAAAAAAACAAACCAAACCCCAAAACTTGGATATGTTCAGCATAGGCTGGGATGTCCATTGATAAAGGCTAATGAGGAGGATCCCTGACAAGGATCCCCACAGATGGAAACTGCAGTAGAGCTGGACACTGAATCAATGAGGATTCTCTGATTTTAAGTAACAGCAACAAAGTCCAACAAGGACTATATTTAAGGGATAATTCATTTGTTCAACAAACTTTTGCCTATCACCTGTTATGTTCCTGGCACTGTTTAGGTCCTGGTGATTGGCAGTGACTAAAACAGACAAAACTTGCCAAATCAAAACATAACTCTACCCCCATAGATCTTATGATCTAGCGCAGGGAGATTTATTATCTCACAAAACAATACAATCCATAGATAGGTGGTCTCGGGCTGGTAGATATGGAGGTTCAACACTGTCTTTAAGGACCCATATTCCTTCCATTTCTTTACTCTGCCGTCCTCAGTGTATAAAATTTGTCCTCAGCCTTGTAAACTCATGAGTGCAAGAAGGCTGCCACTGCTCCAGGCATCACATCACATGCGCATTAACCCAGTGGAGTAGAAAAGACACGGTTTCCTCCCATGCAGCTATTCTTTTGTTGTCTAGAAGGAAAACTTCTCAGAAGTCCTCAGCAGAGTTCAAGTCCCATTTTCTAGAATTGTGTCACATTCCTGATAAAATCATTGGCACAGGGAAGAAAACAGCCATGAGTGGCTTAATCAGAGATCACCAACTCTTAAAAATTGTTAATGACTTCAGGGAGCCTTCTTTTGTGTGATTATATCAATTGGTATTTGCTGTATTCAAAGTTAAAATGAAAAATGTACATGTTCATTAGTTCATTTAAAGTTACCCTTTGCATGTTAATATAAATACATTTTTTTAAATAAAAAATAGTATATTTTCTCAAACAAAAAAATCAGTGAAAAAGTGGCATTTTAGATTTTTCTATATTGCTTTAAGTTCTGGTTTCATAAAAAAGGCTGTATTGTAATTTCTATTTTTGCCTTTAATTCATTGTGATAAGTTTTTCTGTTTGACATATATGAAGAAATTCTGGCCTCACACAGATAAGTTGTTGCAAAAAGCAGGGCCTTGGCGACCCTCGGGAGGGTCTCAGGGACCCTCAAGGGTTCTTGGATCACACACTGAAAGTCACTGGTTTAGATCAATAAAAACTTAGTCCCCTATTAGCATCTGTACCATTTTTCTGGATTCCACATGTATGTATTAACGTGCGATATTTTGTTTTTCTCATTCTGACTTCCTTCACCCTGTATGGCAGACTCTAGGTCCATCGGTGTTTCTACAAGTGACCCAATATCGTTCTTTTCACGGCTGAGCAGGAATCGAGATGCAGACGTACAGAGTGGACAGGGGACACGGGCGGCAGTGGGAGGAGGGGGAGGGGATGGATCGGGAGGCTGGGGTTGGCGTTTCTGCACTGCCGTGTGTACAGCAGCGAGTGGGAACCCGCTGCGTAGTGCAGGGAGCTCGACTCAGTGCTCTGTGATGACCTGGATGGATGGGATGGTGGGGAGGTTAAAGAGGGAAGAGGTACAGGTATACGTACGGCTGATTCACTTCCGTGTACAGCAGAAACTACACAAGGTTGTAAGTCAGCTATACCCCAATTAAAAAAAAAAGCCAAAGAGAAAAATAAAACAGCTCACTCCCTGGGCTCTGAAGACGCTCAGCTCCCACCCTGACGCCGCACAGCCCAACCTCCCTGTGAACACATGGCTGCTGCCATTCTTGAAAATCACACAGTTCTTTTAGCAAGGAGAAAGGAGAGTGACTGTTGGGCAAGCAACCCACAGCGTTTGCCACAAAGCGCTGTGTACTAGTGGTTTTCAAGGTTACTTGACTGTGTCCATAGGGAGAGATAATACTTCATATATATTACACACATACATACAACAGGAAGAAAAGTTTTGTAAAATGATACTTAGCCTTACAACATGCAGTGTACTGATATTTTCTTTTCCTTTTTTTTTTTTTTTTTGAGTGATAGCCATAACTCATTAACTCATCTCATGACTCACTCTGTCTCATGGGTCATCATCTTCAATGTGAAGAATACTGCTCTCTAGGGACTTGTTAGTTGATTGGATAGAGGGGCTGGGAATCTAAGAGGAGGGAATTTAATTGTCTCAAAACTGACCAGAAAAATTTCCTGAGAAGCCCAGGTTGACCCTGCCTTTTCCCTAGTGACCTGTAGTAATTCCTTTATGTTTATTAGGGGGAGGTAGGCTCAACTCAGTCTTAAGTTAAAAAAAAGAATAATAATTAAAAAAATTTTTTGACTTACAATTGGGAAGCCCAGGAGTTTCTTGACCATCAGGCATAGCTGGAATCAGGTACTCCACCTATAAACTTGGATGCTCTCCAGGTTGGCCTCAATTTCAGACAAGAGTGGCCCCCTTCAGCAGCTCAGCTTTAAAACCCACAGAGGAGGGACTTCCCTAGTGGTCTGGAAGTCTGTGCTTCCACTGCAGGGGGCAGGGTTTGATCCCTGGTCGGGAAACTAAGAAACCCCACCCACAAACTGCAGCCCAAAAAAACAAAACAAGAACAACAACAACGAAAAAAACAACCCACAGAGGAAAGAAAACTCTGGCACAATATCCCGGTGCTGATGCTCATTGGCCATGTCTGTATGCTCACCTTAGGAAGGGGATGTTGAGATGTGACTCATCTGAACTGCATGGGATCAGCTCTCCAGTGAAGGACTGGGGAGCTGTTGCTTAGAGGAGAGGGTTCTGAGCAGGCAAGCCTAGCAGATGTTCACTATCCCAGGCGTTCCTATCCCAGGCGTCGTGAGAAAAAAGAAGGCATCGGGTCTGGAGCAATGTTATATTCCTGGGGAGTGGCACAGACAAGGCTCAGAAAATATCTGTTGCCAGAACAAGTCTTATTTGTTTGCATGACAGAGAACACTGAGCCCATGTGCATGTTTCAGAAGGTAAAAGAAGTCGAGATAGACCAACAGATCAATGGAAGAGATCAGAGAGGCCAGTTTAAACTGACACATACATGGCATTTTCAATAAAAGTACCAAGGTAACTCAGTGGGCAAAAGAATTTTGTTTTGTTTTTTAAAATAAATATTGCTGGAACAATTTCATAACTGAAAAGAAATGAACTCAAGGAGAATTCCCTAGTGGTCCAGTGGTTAGGAATCCACATTCCAAAATGGGGGGCTCAGGTTTGATCCCTGATTGGGGAACTAAGAGCCCATGTGCTTTGAGGCAACTAAGCCCCAACGACTGAGCCTGAGTGTTCTGTAGCCCGTGGGCCACAACGGAAAACGGATGCGGCTAAATAAATGCATACTAAAAATTAAAATAATAAAAAAACATAAAAAAAGAAAAAACAACAGCTTGATTCCTACCTCACGCTATGCATGAAAAATGTGAGCTAGATCATAGGCCTAAACACAAGATGAAAAATAAGCTTCTAGAGGAAAATGTAGGACCCACTTGGAATGGACAAAGATTTCTTAGACAGGATATCATAAGCACTAACCATAAAAGGAAAAATTTACAAATTGGACTTCACTGAAATTAAGAAAATTCTGCTGTTTATAATTCACAGTCTAGAAAACAAAAAGCCCACTGAATTGTATACTTTAAAATGGTTAACATGGTGAATTTTATGTAATGTGAATTTTATGTCAATTAAAAAAATAAGTATCATATTGCTTGATCGCAAAACTTTAGGATACTAAATTGTCAAGATGACTAGAGAACAAAATTAAATCACTTCAAGGAAAAAAGAATGAAAATGAAAGGCACAGACTTAGAGGAAATATTTGTAATACGTGGATTTGACAAGCGAATTGTATCTAGAATATATAAAGAGCTCTTACAATTGAGTACTATGAGGATGACCCAACAAAAATACTGCATAAAATGGAAATTCCCTGATGGTCCAGCAGTTAAGACTTAGCACGATTGCTGCTGTGGCCCAAATTCAATTGCTGATGGGAGAATAAGATCCTGATGTGGCCCAAAACAAAAACACAAATGGATAAAAGGCTTGAACAGTTGCTTCACAGGAAAAGATATATGAATGTTCAATAAGTACATGAAATATTGCTCAACATCATTAGTTATCAGAGAAATGCAACTAAAACCATAAATAAATACCATTACATACCTGTTAGAATGACTTAAGGAAAAAACAGACAGTACTAAGTGGTATTAAGAATATGGAGCAACTGGAGCTCCTGTTCATTGCTGGTGGGAATGGAAACTGGTGCGGTCACTTTGGAAAAGAGTTTGGCATTTTTAAAACAAATTTAAACATACAGATACTATATGACTTAGCTGTCCTATCTAGATAGTCAGTGTCTCGATTGTGATGGTGATTATGGTAACCATACACATTTGTCAAACCTCGTGAAACTATAAACGATAAGTTTTACTGTATTAAATTGGACCTCAATACACATGATGAGTACATCATGAGAAAAACTGGGCTGGATGAAGCACAAGCTGGAATCAGGATTGCTGGGAGAAATATCAATAACCTCAGATATGCAGATGACACCACCCTTATGGCAGGAAGGGAAGAAGAGCTAAAGAGCCTCTTGATGAAAGTGAAAGAGGAGAGTGAAAGAGCTGGCTTAAAGCTCAACATTCAGAAAACTAAGATCATGGCATCTGATCCCATCACTTCATGGCAGATAAATGGGGAAACAGTGGAAACAGTGGCAGACTTTATTTTTTTGGGATCCAAAATCATTGCAGATGGTGACTGTAGCCAAGAAACTAAAAGATACTTACTCCTTGGAAGGAAGGTTATGACTAACCTAGACGCATATTAAAAAGCAGAGATATTACTTTGCTAATAAAAGTCCATCTAGTCAAGGCTATGGTTTTTCCAGTAGTCATGTATGGATGTGAGAGTTGGACTATAAAGAAGGCTGAGTGCCAAAGAATTGATACTCTTGAACTGTGGTTTTGGAGAAGACTCTTGAGAGTCCCTTGGACTGCAGGGAGATCCAACCAGTCCATCCTAAAGGAGATCAGTCCTGAGTGTTCATTGGAAGGACTGATGTTAAAGCTGAAACTCCAATACTTTGGCCACCTGATGTGAAGAAGTAACTCATTGGAAAAGACCCTGATGGTGGGAAAGATTGAAGCTGGAAGGAGAAGGGGATGACAGAGGATGAGATGGTTGGATGGCATCACGGACTCAATGGACATGAGTTTGGGTAAACTCTGGGAGTTGGTGATGGACAGGGAGGCCTGGTGTGCTGCAGTCTATGGGGTCGCAAAGAGTCGGACACGACTGAGCGACTGAACTGAACTGAAATGTGATGACTTTAAAACAGACAGAATATGATTCACAATAGCAAGTAATAGGATGCAGAGTGACTAGAATCCCCCTACATCATTGATGGGGGTATAGAAGGTACAACCACTTTGGAAAACTCTTTGGGGATTTCTTATGAAGTTAAACACACACCTGAAACTGAAAACTGTTAGTCACTCAGTTGTGTCCGACTCTTTGTGACCCCATGAGCTGTAGAATACTGCCATGCTCCTCTGTCCATGGGATTTCCCAGATAAGAATACTGGAGTGGGTTGCTGTTTCTTCTCCAGGGGATCTTCCTGACCCAGGGATCGAACCCAGGTCCCCTGCATTGCAGGCAGATTCTTTATTGTCTGAGCCACCAGGGAAACACACACCTAACATAGAGCAATTCCACTCCTCTAAGTGTGTGCCCAAGACATATGAATGCTTATGTCCACACAGGCTTGGTCAACAATAGTCAAAGCAATTCTTTCCATTATAGCCCAAAACAGGAAACAACCCAAATGTCCATCAAATCGGTGAGTGAATAAACAAACGTTGGTATATTAATATAGGAATGTGATCTTGTTCATTTCTGTCTCCTCAGTACCTAGAATACTTGCCTGCCTGGCATATACTGCTGCTGCTGCTAAGTCACTTAAGTTGTGTCCGACTCTGTGTGACCCCAGAGATGGCAGCCCACCAGGCTCCCCCGTCCCTGAGATTCTCCAGGCAAGAACACTGGAGTGGGTTGCCATTTCCTTCTCCAATGCAGGAAAGTGAAAAGTGAAAGTGAAGTCGCTCAGTCGTGTCTGACTCTTAGCGACGCCATGGACTGAAGTCCACCAGGCTCCTCCATCCGTGGGATTTTCCAGGCAAGAGTACTGGAGTGGGGTGCCATTGCCTTCTCCATGGCATATACTAGGGTGCTTAATAAGATGATGATGTGATGATTGTTGATTCTAAAACCTGAATAAATAGCATCTATACGAATATGATTATGTAAATATTTTCCACCACAAAACAACGATGTTACTGGCCTGACATAACGGGAAACGGAACTTCCTCTGTGGTACTGTCTTCTGCTACGTGGCCCTGGTCCTAGGTCACCAGTAACATCCCATTGTCTTGAAGTGTGTTGGTACCTTTTTACCAATGGTGCACTGGGGCTGTCACACTCCAGCTCACAGAAACCGATTGCACACATCTCTCCCCAACTCCACGTTCAGCTACCTCATGTTGGCAGCTTGAAACTGGCCATAGTAGGAGTATTTACATCCCCGAATTGGAAAACAAGACATCAGAGCTTTCTCCTAGAGCCAGTTGTGAACCACGTATCGGCACATCACTGCTTAGTCCTGTCCCTAACCCTGGCTGCCTCTTGGTTTCCTTTTAGCTTCTCCGATCTTCCGCTACCTGTGTGACAGTTCCCCACAAATCCCCCCTGTATTTCTGCCTTCACTAACCAGATACTAAACTTGTTGAAAGAAGAAATGAATTTCTTCACCTTTTGCTTTTAGAACATCTTCAAATGAAACAAATCTACCTCTTGATGGCGTTTTTCATGGAGCCTATTGACTTTCTGTCTTGTTCTTAAGTCTTCTCGGACTTGCTGCCCATGCTCGTGCGCTCTTAGGTTGATTCCCCCATCTCTTGCCCAATGTGTCTTCTGCTTGCTTTCACTTCCACTTTTAATTTTCTGGGGTTCATCTTGAGTTATTAAAAAACAAGCAGGATTATGATTGTTGAATATGGAAATATAGGCCTAAAGCACTATTTGCTTTAAAACTTGAGCTCCATATTCTGAAGGATTTCCTTGCCCTGATATTTCTAAACACTAATTTGGTCTTTTTCTATTTTTCAGCATATACAGAGATGGAAAAATTTTTTTCAATTTCCAAATTCTTGTTCTGAGGTGCCATCTTGGAATAAAGTTGGAGATGACTGTGGTTGTATAGACAAAATACAGCGAAAGAAAGTTTTTTGCACAAAAAGCATTGAACAGCAAAGATCAAAACAAGACTGTCACACATACTCTGGTGATGAGGCCATAAGACAAAAGGCACTGGCATATCCTGATAGTACAAAGTGGTACAACTTCTCTGCGGATACTTTACAACCTATGTTAAGTGTACACTGGCATTTTCCCTTTGCCTTAGCAACTCCACAGTCAGGTATTTGTATTTCAGACACACCTGTGCACATACAGGAGAAAGTGAGTGCAAAGTTCCCATTGCCGTGTTATTAGTCATTGTAGGAGTGGAAACAACCAGAGTTTCCATCTATAGGGAGTGACATAATCACATGTGCAATAATATGTAATAATAAACGAAAACAATGAGGAAGCTCTCTTTTTTATTGCTATTGAATAACCTTCAGGAGAGAGTGAAGGACAGGGAAGCCTGGCATGCTGCAGTCCATGGGGTCACGAAGATGACTGAGCAACTAAACTGAAATGAACTGACATGACTGAGTGACTGAAAACAGCAAAATATGTATCTTCAGGTTGTATTATTAAGAGAAAAAAGCAGGGTACAGAAAAAATTTATGCAGGATGCCACCTTTTTTGTACAAGGGGGCTCAATATTTTTATTTGTGAACAGGAAGTGTTCACGAGAAACTAACGAAAGTGTTTACCAGTGGCAACGGGAGATAGAGGAACTCAGTGGACAGAGATGAGTGGGAGTCAGTGTTTTCTGTATATCCTTTTCTATGTCATCTTCCTTTTTTAACCTTATGAATGTAATTTCTGTTTAAAAATTAAATGGAGGACTTCCCTGGTGATCTGGTTGCTAAGACTCTGTGCTCCCAATGCAGGAGGCCTGCGACTGATCCCCAGTCAGGAAACTGGATCCCATATGCTGCAATTAGGAGCTCACATGCCGCAACTAAAGATACCGAATGCCAGAATGAAGACTGAAAATCCCACATGCTGCCACCAAGACCTGGCACAGCCAAATAAATAAATATATGTATATAAAGAAACATTATTTAAAAATAAATAAACAAAAATTAAATGGAAAGAATGTAAAGCCAGAATATGTCAATCACTTGTCACATGCCAGTTTCTATGCTGAGAGTATTTCATATAGAATCTCATTTAAAACTCATGCTGAGAAGCAGGAATAAAATCCAACATCTCAGAGGTGAAGACTGATGCTCAGGTAAGTTACACTGTAACTCTCTGATTTGAACATGGTACCTCTGATTCTAGGACTTTGCTCTTACCCTGTGGCTGACTACTTTCCATCAACTCCTCCCATCAACTGCACTTCAATAAAAAATAAAAATTAAAGAAAATATAAGATACTTTCAAGATAGGCATTAAAAAATGTGACTGGGGAATTCCCTGGCAATCCAACGGTTGGGACTTCTCACTTCCACTGCAGGGGCCATGAGCTCAACCCTGCAAGCCACGTGGGCCAAAAACAAAATGAAAATGTGACTAATCTTGACTCAAGTTCAATTTGAATCGATAGTCCAAAAACCAGTGAGACTTTCAGAAGAAGATACATTTTCATGAACTCAAAGATGGGACTGAATTCATTGCTCCCTCTTTAGAAATTGTAACAAGTGGGTATCATGTCTCAAGGCTGCTGTGACAAAGACCTACCCCAGGCTTGGTAGTTTAAAGCAGTAGAAGTTTAGCCTCTCATGCTTCTGGAGGCAAGAAGTCCAAAATTAAGGTGTTGCACGTTTGCTTCCTTCTGGAGATTCTGAAGGAGGATCTATTTCATGCCTCTTTCCTGGCTTTTGGCAGTTGGGTACCATTCTTGGCTTTCCTTGGCTTGTAGCTGCATCACTCCCGTCTCTGCCTCCCTCATCTCATGCCTTCTCTGTGGGTCTGTGTCTCTCCGCTTAGGAAACCACTCATTGGGTTTGAGCCCATTCTAATCACTATGACTTCATCTTAAAGACACACTACTGCCTAAATATGGCACTTAGACATACTGAGTTCAGTTCGGTCGCTCAGTCGTGTCTGACTCTTTGTGACCCCATGAATCCAAGCACTCCAGGCCTCCCTGCCCATCACTAACTCCTGGAGTCTACATGGGTCTCCCAAACCCATGTCCATCGAGTCGGTGATGCCATCAGCCACCATCCTCTGTCGTCCCTTCTCCTCCTGCCCCCAGTCCCTCCCAGCACCAGGGTCTTTTCCAATGAGTCAACTCTTCGCATGAGGTGGCCAAAGTACTGGAGTTTCAGCTTTAGCATCAGTCCTTCCAATGAACACCCAGGATTGGTCTCCTTTAGGATGGACTGGTTGGATCTCCTTGCAGTCCAAGGGACTCTCAAGAGTCTTCTCCAGCACCACAGTTCAAAAGCATCAATTCTTTGGTGCTCAGCCTTCTTCACAGTCCAACTCTCACATCCATACATGAACACTGGAAAAACCATAGCCTTGACTAGACAGATCTTTGTAGGTAAAGTAATATCTCTGCTTTTGAATATGCTATCTAGGTTGGTCATAACTTTCCTTCCAAGGAGTAAGCGTCTTTTAATTTCATGGCTGCAATCACCTCTGCAGTGATTTTGGAGCCCCCCAAAATAAACTCTGACACTGTTTCCACTGTTTCCCCATCTATTTGGGGAAGTGATGGGACCAGATGCCATGATCTTCGTTTTCTGAATGTTGAGCTTTAAGCTTTAAGAAAAAGCTTTAAGCTTTTTCACTCTCCTCTTTCACTTTCATCAAGAAGTTTTTGAGTTCCTCTTCACTTTCTGCCATAAGGGTGGTGTCATCTGCATATCTGAGGTTATTGATATTTCTCCCAGCAATCTTGATTCCAGCTTGTGCTTCTTGCAGCCCAGTGTTTCTCATGATGTACTCTGCATATAAGGTAGATAAACAGGGTGACAATATATAGCCTTGATGAACTCCTTTTCCTATTTGGAACCAGTCTGTTGTTCCAGGTCCAGTTCTAACTGTTGCTTTCTGACCTGCATATAGGTTTCTCAAGAGGCAGGTCAGGTGGTCTGGTATTCCCATCTCTTTCAGACTTTTCCACAGTTTATTGTGATCCACACAGTCAAAGGCTTTGGCATAGTCAATAAAGCAGAAATAGATGTTTTTCTGGAACTCTCTTGCTTTTTCCATGATCCAGCGGATGTTGGCAATTTGATCTCTGGTTCCTCTGCCTTTTCTAAAACCAGCTTGAACATCTGGAAGTTCACAGTTCACATATTGCTGAAGCCTGGCTTGGATAATTTTGAGCATTACTTTGCTAGCGTGTGAGATGAGTGCAATTGTGCGGTAGTTTGAGCATTCTTTGGCATTGCTTTTCTTTGGGGTTGGAATGAAAACTGACCTTTTCCAGTCCTGTGGCAACTGCTGAGTTTTCCAAATTTGCTGGCATATTGAGTGCAGCACTTTCACAGCATCATCTTTCAGGATTTGGAATAGCTCAACTGGAATTCCATCACCTCCACTAGCTTTGTTCGTAGTGATGCTTTCTAAGGCCCACTTGACTTCACATTCCAGGATGTCTGGCTCTAAGTGAGTGATCACACCACCGTGATCATCTTGGTCGTAAAGATCTTTTTTGTACAGTTCCTCTTTGTATTCTTGCCACCTCTTCTTAATATCTTCTGCTTCTGTTAGGTCCATACCATTCCTGTCCTTTATCGAGCCTATCTTTGCCTGAAATGTTCCCTTGGTGTCTCTAATTTTCTTGAAGAGACCTCTAGTCTTTCCTATTCTGTTGTTTTCCTCTATTTGTTTGCACTGATCTCTGAGGAAGGCTTTCTTATTTCTCCTTGCTATTCTTTGGAACTCTGCATTCAAATGGGAATATCTTTCTTTTTCTCCTTTGCTCTTCGCTCCTCTTCTTTTCATAGCTATTTGTAAGGCCTCCCCAGACAGCCATTTTGCTTTTTTGCATTTCTTTTCCATGGGGATGGTCTTGATCCCTGCCTCCTGTACAATGTCACGAACCTCTGTCCATAGTTCATCAGGTACTCTATCTATCAGATCTAGGCCCTTAAATCTAGATTGGGCCCCTACTGACTTGGGGAGTTCCTCTTTCAGAATCCTGTCATTTTGCCTTTTCATACTGTTCATGGGGTTCTCAAGGCAAGAAAACTGAAGTGGTTTGCCATTTCCTTCTCCAGTTGTATAATCTTCCACTGTATAATCATAAGGGATTTGATTTAGGTCATACCTGAATGGTATAGTGGTTTTCCATACTTTCTTCAATTTAAGTCTGGATTTGGCAATAAGGAATTCATGATCTAAGCCACAGTCAGCTCCCGGTCTTGTTTTTGCTGACTGTATAGAGCTTCTCCATCTTTGGCTGCTAAAGGATATAATCAATCTGATTTCGGTGTTGACCATCTGGTGATGTTCATGTATAGAGTCTTCTCTTGTGTTGTTGGAAGAGGGTGTTTGCTATGACCAGTGCATTCTCTTGGCAAAACTCTATTAGCCTTTGCCCTGCTTCATTCTGTATTCCAAGGCCAAATTTGCCTGTTACTCCAGGCGTTTCCTGACTTCCTACTTTTGCATTCCAGTCCCCTACAATGAAAAGGACATCTTTTTTGGGTGTTAGTTCTAAAAGGTTTTGTAGGTCTTCATAGAACAGTTCAACTTCAGCTTCTTCAGCGTTACTGGTTGGGGCATAGGCTTAGATCACCGTGATATTGAATGGTTTGCCTTGGAAACGAACAGAGATCATTCTGTCGTTTTTGAGATTGCATCCAAGTACTGCATTTCGGACTCTTTTGTTGACCATGATGGCTACTCCATTTCTTCTAAGGGATTCCTGCCCGCAGTAGTAGATATAATGGTCATCTGAGTTAAATTCACCCATTCCAGTCCATTTCAGTTCGCTGATTCCTAGAATGTTGACATTCACTCTTGCCATCTCGTTTGACCACTTCCAATTTGCCTTGATTCATGGACCTGACATTCCAGGTTCCTATGCAATATTGCTTTTTACAGCATCGGACCTTGCTTCTATCACCAGTCACATCCACAACTGGTATTGTTCTTGCTTTGGCTCCATCCCTTCATTCTTTCTGGAGTTATTTCTCCACTGATCTCCAGTAGCATATTGGGCCCCTACTGACTTGGGGAGTTCCTCTTTCAGAATCCTGTCATTTTGCCTTTTCATACTGTTCATGGGGTTCTCAAGGCAAGAAGACTGAAGTGGTTTGCCATTCCCTTCTCCAGTGGACCATGTTCTGTCAGTCCTCTCCACCATGACCCGTCCATCTTGGGTGGCTCCACACAGAAAACTAATATCATGTTTATGGTGGCCCCTTAATCACAGAAAACTAGCCAATCTGATCACATGGACCACAGCCTTGTCTAACTCAATGAAACTAAGCCATGCTGTGTGGGGCAATCACAAAGAACTGGGTTCAAATTATATCTCTATTTTGATCAAGCATACAGAACTGTTTATGGAGTGTCTCCAGGCTCAAGATATGGAGTCACGAGCAAGACAAAACATTGCCATGCCTAGTGGACTAGTGGACTAGTAGGGGGAATTGACTTTTCTGAATCTCAGTTTCCTCATCTATAAAATGGACATGAACACAGTACCTAATTCTCAATGTTGCTACGTTAGATATTATTATACTACCTTTTTGCTGTAGATAGGAGTTGAGATGAAACCCATGTGGTCAAGAATCCTTGTAGATTTAGATTCCGCTTCTATACATTGGAGCTTTCTTCATTTGTTTGAAAGTGAATGTGTAGTCGTTAAGTCGCGTCCAATGGACGCGATCCTATGGACTGTAGCCTGCCAGGCTCCTCCGTCCATGGGATTCTCCAGGCAAGAATACTGGAGTGGGTTGCCATTTCTTTCTCCAGGGGATCTTCCCGGACTCAGGGATCGAACTCGGGCCTCCTGCATTGCGGGCAGTCTGTTTACCATCTGAGCCACCAGGGAATCCCTTTCTTCATTTGTTTATATACTGTACTTATCAGTCGCTCACTATGTGCCTGTCAACCTGGAAGAAAGCGGGGCTGAGGTTCAAATCCAAGCTCTGCTGCTGCTAAGTCGCTTCAGTCGTGGCCGACTCTTAGCGACCCCATGGACTGCACCCTACCAGGCTCCTCCGTCCATGGGATTTGCCAGGCAAGAATATTGGAGTGGGGTGCCACTGCCTTCTCCACAAGCTCTACCACTCCTTAATCAAATGGCTTAAGTCTCTGAGGCTTAAGTGAAGGAGGCTGCTTCAAGATGAAAACGAAAGGAGAGAATAATAAGCAAATGGAAAATTAAAAACACAAGGAGAAGGTTAAAGAGAATGATTTCTGAAACCCAGGCCTCCCGTAGGTATCTCTCTGTTGTTTGTCCCACCGTCCTCTGTTTGGAACACAGACCAAAATCACACGGCTTTTGAGGCGTTCTTCCTCTGTCCCTTGGCTGAATTGAACTTGTGCTGCTTCCTCTCTCCTTAAATATCCTTTCCTCTGGACAGGATGTTCCTTAAGGAGGCAGAACATCTTGGCTAACTTTAGTTTGCTATTTTCAGGCTGAATTTGTTCCTGGGCAAATCAGCCACGGTCAGAGTATCCTCCCCAGGTTGGATGCTTCTGGCATGATGGTGCAGGGTTTTGTGGGATGCAAAAGCTTAGTTCTACTAAGATCTGAATCTTAAAACCTGGGATGTATCTGGTTAGGGTATCCTATCCAGTCATTAAAAAAAAAAAAATCCCTGACCTGCAGAAGGTATGGCAAGATGATTAAATTGCTGATTCTTTTTTGATGCAAGTAGGAAAAATGAACAACAAACCACACAAAGCTCAGAGCTGTCTGCAGCGGACTGAGAAGCTGGGGGTACCTAGCCACTGACTCCTGTATCCTAGCAGTTGAAGATGACTCCTAAAGGCAGGAGGTCCCTGGCACTTTTTCTGGGTTGCCCTGAAGCCCGTGCTAGAGGTAGCCCTCAGGCTGGAAGACCCAGGTGTGTGAATTAGGAGGCTGAGAGCGAGCCAACGCTGTCCGGCAATTGTGGCTGACCTCAGAGGTGGGTCACGGGGTTTTGGCATGGGGCACCAAGGGCATTGGTTATAAAGAGAATGCGTGTGTTGGCCTGCAGAACTGGGAATACAGGGGGAATTCCAGTTTCAGGCAGTGCTGGATCAAGGACCTCAAATAATGCCAACAGAACTTGGGTTCTGCCTTTTAGTTCTAATTCTCTGTTGGCTTTATGCTCCACAGGGAGCTCCTAGCAGCTCCAGATTTAGTCCTACTGGTCCAGGAACTGAAACCGTTTACCTCAGATTAGGACTTGACCCATCTGCTGGAATCACACCTGGCCAAAACTCAGTCTGTGACTCACCCACGTGGGCCAACACCCACATGGCTGGGTCTCAGCCAAAACCCGTGGTACCTGGTTTCAGGACCTAATGAAGCTCAGGTTCTTGATGTCTTATTGTGAAATGTCATGTGGTTAGTTTTTATGGGCTGGGTAGTTTCATATGCTAATGAGTGGGAGGATTTTTCCAACTATTACGGGGACCGGGTGGAGATTTCCAGGAATTGGGTCACCACCCACTCCTCGGTCTTTTGACAGTGCCTTGGAACCTTCCTGGTGCCTCTGGGTGTGTCATTTAGCTTGCTGATTGAGGATCAAGGTTGAGTCTTGGACCCATGTTAATTGGTTTATGTTGCATCCTTAGGCTATGTCATTCTTTCAAAAGTTGTGCCCTGCCCCCTTTTCTCCTGTTACAGAACCCCAGAACAGAACACTTCTATTCTAACACCTGAACTGACTCGCCTGGCCTGGCTTGAGTTACCTGCCCAGCTGGACTCTGTGGCCATGAAGGTATGGCCCTCTGATTAACCACAACCGAGTCACAACAGTGCTGATAAATGTCTAACATGGCTTTTTGGGAAAATAAAGGTTTGATTTTGGTATTCCCTGGTGGTCCAATGGTTCAGACTCCATGTCCACTGCTTGGGGTCCAGGTTCCATCCCTGGTCAGTGAACTAAGATCCCATAAGCCTTGCTGCATGGCTGAAAAATAAAACAAAAGCTTTGATTCATAGAATTTGCCAAGTTCTGTGGTGTAAATACTCCTACCACAACCAATTCAAGTTACCAATGTGGTGTCAACTGCCTTACAACGCTCCTATAATTTCACCAGCAGCTCTTGTGAGCCTGTGCTTGAGCTGTGAGTCAGCTCATGCACAGCACTTGCTCATAAGTCCACCCTTTAGCCCAGGCAATTAAGCCACCCCATGCGTTCCATGTGGACTGAGAGTGGGAAAGGGGTGGTTCCTTAGAGGAAAATCAGGGTGTGGTTATAGGAGTAAGAGTGATCAGATGCTGAAGTGGCAAAAACAACACAGGTCCATCCAGTGTCCAGTGACATCCACCCATCAGATTTTTTTTTTTAGTTCTACTGGTTTATTTCTACCAACCCATCACCCTCCACCCTCATGCACACATGCTCAGTCATGTAACCCCATGGACTGCAGCCCACCAGGCTCCTCTGTCCATGGACTTTTCCAGGCAAGAATACTGGAGTGGGTTGCCATTTCTTTCTCCACATCCATCAGATTAAAAAAAAATTTTTTGGCTGCATCAATTCTTCGCTGTGGCACATGGGATCTTTAGCTGCATAAGAACTCTTAGTTGCAGCATGTGGGTTCTTAGTTCCCTGACCAGGGATCAAACTCGGGCCCCCCTGTATTGGGAGCTTGGAGTCTTAGCCACTGGACCACCAAGGAAGTCCCTCCAACCACCGTGTTGTATTAGTTCACATTTGCAGCCTTCCTGCTGAGTAAGACATGTCCTCGAAAACCTTAAACTAGTAAGCCCTTATTCTCATGCTCCTGGGTCAGCAGATCGTGGCTGGGCTCTGCCGGCCAGTCCCGCCTCAGGCTGCAGGTACGCTGGGCTGAGTCGGCCCCGCGTGTTCTTCATCCTTTGTGGAGCAGCGGCTCCTTGAGACCTGTTCTTCATCAGGCATCCATAGGAGCTCCCGAGGCCAAGTCAAACTCATAGAAGGCTCTTCTCACGGGACATCTGCTAACATTCCATTGGCTGAAGCAAGTCACGTGGCCGAGCTCAGCTCTGGAACTGAGCAGTGCATTCCGCCCACAGTGGGAGGACCGGCAAAGTCGCCAGGTGCTCACAGGCTAGTGGAAACCTACTGTGCGTGTTGTGTTATGCGGCGAGTCTCTTTGTTCACTTAAGGCCTCGTGATTGTTCCTCCAGGTCAGCAGGTGTAGATCTAACTGGTTCTTCTGAATATTTGAATCAAATTCCATCCTAGAAACAGTTTATCAACCATTCCACTATTGGTGCATGTTTATATTATCAGGTGTTTTTTTTTTTTTTGCTTCAAACATTCTGCAGTAAATATCTTGGTACATATATCTGTACATATTCTTTTTCTAGAGCAGGGATCAGAAAACAGGTTCCACAGATCAAATGCAGCCCAGCACCTATTTTTGTAAATGAACTTTTATTGGAACACAGCCAAACTTATTCACTTGCATAATTTCTATAACTGCTCTCTCACTACCCCGGCAGGGCTGAGTCATTGGTGCAAAAACTGGATGGGTCACAAAGCCTAAAGTGTTTACTCTCTGACTCTTTACAGAGAAAGTTTGCTAATCCCTGTTCCATAAGGTAGAGTTCCCACTATGGAGACGCTGGTTAAAAGGAAAAGAGTATGTGTTTTAAAATGTTTAATAGATATTGATATAATTATTTCCCAGCAGTAAAAATATTCCTTCTTTATTTTTTGAAAAGTTATTTATTTGCCTGTGCTGGGTCTTAGTTGTGGTATGTAGGCTCTAGCTCTCTGACCAGGGATTGAACCTGTGCCCCCTGCATTAGGAGCTTGGCGTATTAGCCACTGAATCACCGGGGAAGTCCCAGAACATTCCTCCTTTTTTTGTTGTTGTTCTTTTTTTATTTTATATATTTTTAAAGAACATTTTTTTTAATTAAAGTTATACACACTGTTGTAGGTGAAAGTGTTAGTTACTTAGTCATGTCCAATTCCCTGTGACCCCATGGATTATAGCCCTCCAGGCTCCTCTGTCTATGAAATTCTCCAGCCAAGAATACTGGAGTATGTAGCCATTCCCTTCTCCAGGGAATCTTCCCAACCCAGGGTTCGAACCCTGTGGTCTCTTGCCTTGTAGGCGGACTCTTTACCGTCTGAGTCACCAGGGAAGGTATAATTAAATATAGAAGTATATAAAGAAGAAAACACACTCCTCCACTGCTCGAGTTATCAGTTTGGTATGGCATTTCCAATCAATAAAATTAATGCAGACACACACACACAGTTCCTTATCTCCTTCTCTCCCCCCTCTTTTTTTTTTTAAAGACAAGAATGAGATCAGTTTGTTCCTATAGCTATTATCCCTGAAACATTTTTGTATTACTCTGCTCTCTTTCCAATGGCTCCTGTCCAGAGAGATCACTGCAGGTGTTTGGACACGAAAGTCCTAGGAGCCAGTGCCCTTAAAAGTAGAACTTCCATTCATTATGTTGAATCTTAGACTATTTGTTGGCTCTGAGAAGATAATAACCACCTGTTTCAGTGCTCTCTGTCCCTGAAGAAGCCGTATTCGTATGACTCGTGCTTCAGGTCATCTGGTGGCGTCTCAGTTCAGTGAGTTAAAAATGCAAAGTATGTATTGTAGCCTGCGAGGCCCTCGGTGACCCGGCTCTCAGCCACTCTTCCGGGGCTGTTCTCCCCCGGATTGTCTGTGCCGTCTTTCACTTCCTCAAAGTTGCACCAGGCCCTTTCCGGGTTTGTCCTGGGTTGGCCGGGATTCTTTCAGTTACAGGAGGCAGAAACCCAGGTCAGAGTGGCTGAAGCCCAGAGGAGCTTCTTGACTTGTGTGATGGAAAAGCCCCAGAGAGAAAGTTAGAATAAAGACCGGACGCCTCATCCCCGTGGGTTATCTCTGCCCTCTACCGTACTATCTTTATTCTCAGTCTTTCCCAAAGGGATGTGAAGACTCAGCTTGCATCCTAATGAGCTACCCTAGTGGAAAGAGTGGTACTTTCGCTTCCTCTCAATCGCTCTAGAGAAGGACCTATGGATGACACATACTGAGTCAGCTGGGATCGAGTGACTATCTCTGAACCAATCGCTGTGACGATTCGTGGATAACTAGGTATCAGGACACACTGATTAGTCAACCCCAGGTCTTATCTCCCACCGGCCCCACCAGCCCTGAGGCAGAATCTCCTCACCTGCAACCCAAGCACCACAACCAGGGAGTTCACCCAATGGAAACCAAGGTGCTGCTACGTGAAGCAGGAAAGTGGCTGCTGGCAGGCAGAAAGAATGCCCTTCAGACATATTGTTCCCTCTGTGGGCAACACCCCTCCCTCACCTTCCACCTTGATAACAGGGTTCTTCTCTGTAACTTTGGTACAAGGCAAACGATTGAAAATGGCACCACTGTCTATCGAAACAAAGGATTGGCAGTAATCGTGGCTTTCAAAATACGGTTTTAAGAGCAGCAGCAGCAGCACTTGGAAATTTGCTAGGAATGCACGTTCTCAGGCCCCACCCTCCTTTTACTGAGTGGGCCCTGCAGTCTGTGTTTTAAATCCGCATGTAAGTTAGAACCACCGAGTTTGAATACTAATGCTGAATCATAAAATAGAAAGCTATTGGACATTGCAGTTTCAGAAACCATTTCCTTAGAGGCTCAGAATTTGAATAACAGCAAGTTGCTCATTGGTTACAAAAGCTCCAATCACTTTTCTGGCTCTGAGTTTAGCTGTTCATTCTGTCTGTCTTGTGCCATTGTTCCTGTGGCTTCTGTGGCAGCCGTTACAGGTAACTTTCAACTTCCGAGTTCAAAACTCTTCTCTTTGGGACTTCCGCAGCAGTCCAGTGGTTAAGTGTCTGTCTTCCAATGCAGGGGACTCGAGTTCAATCCTTGGTCAGGGAACTAAGATCTCACATGCTGTGGGGCAGCTAAACCTGAGTGCCACAACTCCTGAGCCTGTGTACCATGACTAAAAGCCTGCTCACAGCAAGGAAGACCCAGTGCAGCCAAAAATAAATGATAAATAAAATTTTAAAAATAAATAAAAAGTAAATTTTTTAAAAAAGAAGGAAAAAAAATAAAAAAAGAAACAGCAAGTCTTCTCCCTTACCTAGAGGCCAGAAGGCTGAAAATGACATTTCCAGCTCCTTCTCTCCTTGAAGCTAGGGGTGTCTGTATAAAAGGAAATCTGCTGGGATCCTGGTTCAATCCTTGGTCAGGGAACTAAAATCTTCACAAGCACAAACTACAGTATGGCACGCCCACCCCCCCAAAAAAAAAACTCCGAGGGCAAATGTACTGACTTCAAATTAAAAGAAAGAGAAAAAACATAAAATAGGAATGAATATGACTATAAAACAGAATTTTATAGCAGCATTATTAATTGTGAAAGCCAGTCTTCATAAAAATGCCTCTATATATGGAAAGCTGTTTGTCGGGTAGATTATCTCACTTTGCAAGAATGCAAAGTGATGTGTAGTAACTGCCAAGAAGCTGCAGCCCACAGCAGATTCAATGAATAATAATCGAATCATTTAAATTACAAAAATAAAGTCAGAATTTTCTACAACAAAACAAATAATGCAAATGTGGGTACACTTGAAAATTTCTTATAAGACATGAGGTTGTGGTGGTGGTTTCGTTGCTGAGTCGTGTCCGACTCTTGCGATCCCATGGACTGTATGTAACCTGCCAGGTTCCTCTGTCCAGGGACTTCTCCAGGCAAGAGTACTGGAGTGGGTTGCCATTTCCTTCTCCAAGGGATCTTCCCGACCCAGGAATCCAACCAAGGTCTGCCTACATTGCAGGCAGATTCTTTACCAACTGAGCTGCAAGACTGGTAAGTGGGACATTGCAAATTCAAAGGTCCTTAAAATAGCTGTGCTTGGGCTTCCTTGGTGGCTCAGTGGTAAAGAATCTGCCTGCCAATACAGGAGATGTGGGTTTGATCCCTGGTCCAGGAAGATCCCACATGTCAAGGAACAACTAAACCCATGTACCACAACCGTTGAGCCTAAGCTCTGAATCAAGAGAAGCCACTGCAGAGAGAAGCCCGAGCACCACAATTAGGAAGTAGACCCTGCTCTCTGCAACTGGAGAAAGCCCCGCGCAGCCAAAAATAAATCAATGAATAAATCTTAGGAAAAGTAGCTGTGCTCACTCTCACACAGTAACTGTGCTGCATAATCAACATAGGGCATCTTCTCTAGAGTTTGATGAAACTGATTATACGTAAACCAATTAAATATCCAAGCTCCAAAAATGAGCTTTAGGAGCAGGTAGACCGAACAGTGAGCTTTTTTCTTTGAAGCATCGACCTTCCAGGGTGAGCACTGTGGCTGTCTCCAGTATCAGTTCACTTCTTCCTCTGTTACTTAAGTCACTGTCATTTTTGTATCACTCATCACCAAAATGAGTCAAAATTGATACACAGCTAGGTGTGATTTTTTTAAAAACATACGCATATGAAAAGAATATTTTATTGATGGTGGGGGCTACACATCTGGATACAGATGCCCAAACTCATCTAACTGTGCATTGAAATTTTTATTGTATATAAATTTCATCTCAAAGTTGGAGAAGAAAGAAATAAAGCACAATAGACATTTTTAATTATTTATTTTTGGCTATGCTGGGTCTTTGCTCCTGCACGGGCTTTTCTCTAGCTGGGGTGTGGGGGCTTCTCACTGTGGTGGCTTCTCTTGTAGGAGAGCCTAGACTCTAGGACACGTGGGCTTCAGTTGTTGCAGCCCCCAGGCTCTCGAGCCCTGGCTGTAGCGTGGCACCTGGGCTTAGGCGCTCTGAGACACGTGGGATCTTCCTGGACTGAGAATCGAACCAGTGTCTCCTGCTTTGGCAGTTCAGATTCTTTACCACTGAGCCACCAGGGAAGCCCAATATTTTTTTTCTTTTAAATGTAAAGAAAAAGTATCTGGGCACTCCTCTGCTGGTCCAGTGGTTAGGACATTGTGCTTCCACTGCAGGAGGCATGGGTTTGATCCCTGGTCGAGGAACTAAGAGCCCACAAACTGCACAGTGAAGCAAAAAAAACCCCACAAAAACCAGAACCCAACTGTGTTTTAGTCAGGATTTTTTCAAGAAACAGAACCAATAGAATATATATACATATATATATGTGTGTGTATGTATCTTTATGTAAAAAATAAGAAATTGACTCACCTGATTATGAGGTTGGTGTGCCAAAATCGGCAGAGCTGATGTCCCCGTTCAAGTCCAAAGGCCAGCATAGAACAGGCGAAGCTCATGTCTCAGTTTGAAGGCTGGCAAGCAGGAGAATTCTCTCCTACTGGAGGAGAGTCAGTCTCGTGTTCTACTCAGGCCTTTACAGGATTGGATGAAGCCTACCCACACTATGGAGGCCCATCTGCTTTATTCAGTCTACCAATTTAAATGTTAATCTCATCTTAAAACACCCTAACACAAACAGTAGCTGGAATACTGTTTGACCAAATATCTGGGCACACCATGGCCTGGACTCTGCTAAGTCAGTTCAGTCGTGTCCAGCTTTTTGTGACCCCGTGGACTGTAGCCCACCAGGCGCCTCTCTCCATGGGGATTCCCCAGGCAAGAGTACTGGAGTGTGTTGCTGTGCCCTCCTCCAGGGGGTCTTCCCGACCCAAGGGTTGAACCCAAGTCTCTTGTGTCTCCTGCACTGGCAGGCAAGTTCTTTACCACGAGCGCCACCTTGGAAGCCCTTATGGTCCGGTCAAGTTGACACATGACATTAACTCTCAAACTGAGTGTATTGTATTAGTATGAAAGCAAAACAGGAAAGGAAGCTCATGTTGCTTTGCATGATGTGCCTATAAGCTTGCTTTTCTTTTAATTTATCCCTGAAAAAAGTGTGCGTATATATGGAAACTATTCAAACTGCAACACAAATTTCTATAATAAAAATGCTTGACCTGCTGAGCATAGTCATTCGCTCCGGAATGACTGTTTTTGTGTGTGTTCTTTTGAAATATGCATGTGCAGGTGTAACTCTATCTGTGTGTGTTTGGAGGATATTAAACCAATGTATAAAAATACATGGGTCCTAGGATGAGACACTCTATAGGCCCAAGATCCAGGGCCTGGCCTGGAGAGTGAGGTCATAGGGTCTCTAACGAAGTGTAGAAAGCCTTCTTCTTCTGCCTCTCATGGCAGGCTCCTGCCTGGGACTGGGAGCCCTTGTGGAAAAGGCAGGCATGATTGAGAACAGCAGGCTTCAAACCAGGGTGCAGGTGCCCCTCGGGAGCTGCGAAGAGTTTAAGAGAATCCGTGTACAGCTCCTCAACTTCCCTTTGCACATTTCTCTCCAGCTGTTTTTTTTTTTTTCCTACTGCCCCTGCATAATAACTGTTCTCTCCCTTTACAAAGGAAAGTCACACTTCTCCCCATTCCTGAGCAACTTTTATTATGGTTCATTGTCCCAAGGTATAAAAATTTGAGAGACTGGTAACCATTATTCCTCTTTAACTGATCCAGAACAAAAGTTTTAAAACTTTTAATAAGGACACTTTTGGTCCAAAAATACAATTTGAGAGACTGGTAACCATTATTCCTCTTTAATTGATCCAGAACAAAAGTTTTAAAACTTTTAATAAGGACACTTTTGGTCACAGGAAACTTTTTGAAAAATAAATTATGTCTATACATATATATTTATTTATCGCCTACACGGCTTTCAGGATCTTAGTTTCCAGCCCAGGCATTGAACCCATACCCGCTGCAGTGGAAGGTTGGAGTCTTAACCATTGGATTTCCAAGGGAAGACCTGGTCACAGGAAAGTTTAAAAAAATATTAATTTCAATCCTTAAACATATTATTTCCAAGGAGGGCAAAAGAGTGATCAATAAAAGACTCTAAAGCACAGACTTATAATACCTTAGGATAAAATATTGTTGGGGGAGCAGAATGCAAATTAAAGAACCACAGTGGGTGAAGTAAAACTGCCATTCTGTTGTTTGTGGCTTTTTTTTAATGGATAGAAATCAAATTATTATGGTATTGATATGTTTTAGGGATACTTTTAGGGTGATGAAACTGTTTTGAGATAACAGTACTTACTGTATGCAAACATTACATCATTTGATTTTTTAAAATTGAAGTGTAGTTGATTTACAATATGTTACTTTCAGGTGTGCTGACTTTTAAAAATATGCCATAGTTTTCTTTTAAAAAATATTTTTATTTATTTGGCTGCTCCAGGTCTTAGCTGTGGCATTTGAGTTCTTCGATCTTTGTTGCTTCGTGCAGAATCTTTAATTGTGGCGCCTGCCTTGCACTCAGAGTCTTAGCCGTAGGACCAGCAGGGAAGTCCCCTGCATGGTTTTTTTTCAACTGAAGTATAGTTGATTTACAGTGTTGTATTAATTTCTTCTATACAACAAGATAACTCAGCTATACACATATATATTCGTTTTCATATTCTTTTCCATTTTGGTTTATTACAGGTTATTGCATATAGTTCCCTGTGCTACACAGTAGGACCTTGTTGTCTATCCATCCTATATATAATAGTTTGCCTCTGCTAATCCCAAGTTCCCATTCCTTCCCTTCCCCATCCCCCAACCCCCTTGCCAACCAGAAGTCTGTTCTCCTGCATCATTTTTGAGAATGCCTTCAGAAAAGAAATGACCAAAAAGCTTGAAGACAATTAAGAGAGGGGAAAAGAAAGCCTGAAGTTTTCTGGCTTAGTGGGTCATGATGGGGGAACAACCAGGGAGCTGAAAGCCCGGAGCGGAGATGGTGTGAGATGCAGGGAACACGGGAGGGGAGGGCCTTCACTCATGCCTGATGTGGACTCCACGTGGAGGGGGCTCTGTAAAGTTGCCTCTGCTGATGAAAGACAGTGCAAGCACATGGACAGGCAGATGGCAGGCACTCCCAAGACATTCATGCATGCTATCTGCGGGGTAGATTATCGCTTGGCTGGAGGTGACCCTGCAAGTAAGTCCTGCGGAGCAGCCTCGGCAGGGCCTGAGGGAAGGCTAGAGCAGCAACTTAGGAAGGTCTTCAGCACTGGACTGAGCCTACAGTCTAGCCTGGGGCAGCAGATGCCAGGAGAAAGCCCTGTGATGGGACCCAGCCAGCATTTCTTGGAAGATCCCCACCCATCCCCAGCTAAAGGCCCCCTTTGCTGGTGTCCCAAACCCTAAATCATGCTTTTTTGGAACATCTTAGAGAAGGGTTGTTCTATGGACTGAGTTATGTCTCTCCCTTCTTCCACAAATTCATACACAAAAGCCCTAACCCTGAATGTGATGACATTGGAGATGAGGCCTTTGGAAGGTAGTAAGTTTTAGATGAGGTCATGAGGGTAGGGTCCTTCTGAAGGAATTAGTGTCTATTTTAAGAAAAGAGCTTGCTCTCCTCTGCCCTCCCTGCCCTGCTCACATGCTGCGCTGTGCTGAGTAGCTAAGTCATGTTGGACTCTTTGAGACTCTGTGGACTGTAGCCCTCCAGGCTTCTCTGTCTGTGGGATTTTCCAGGTGAGAATACTGGAGTGGGTTGCCATTTTCTCCTCCAGGGGATCTTTCTGACCCAGGGATCAAACAAGAGTATTGGCAGGCGGTTTCTTTACCTCTGAGCTACCAGGCAAGCCCTCCCCTAACATGCTGCTGCTACTGCTAAGTCGCTTCAGTCGTGTCTGACTCTGTGCGACCCCATAGACGGCAGCTCACCAGGCTCCCCTGTCCCTGGGATTCTCCAGGTAAGAATGCTGGAGTGGGTTGCCATTTCCTTCTCCAATGCAGGAAAGTGAAAAGTGAAAGAAGTCACTCAGTCGTGTCCAACTCTTAGCATCCCCATGGACTGCAGCCTACCAGGCTCCTCCGTCCATGGGATTTTCCAGGCAAGAGTACTGGAGTGGGGTGCCATTGCCTTCTCCGCCCTAACATGAGGACACAGCTAAAAAAATAAGTAGCCATCGATAAACCAGGGCGAAGGTTCTTACCAGGAGTGGAATTGGCTGGCACCTTGATCTTGGACTTTTCCAGTCTCCAGAACTGTAGGAAATAACTGTCTCGTCTGAGCACTAGTCTAAGGTATCTTGTCAGAGCAGCTGAAGAAGACTAAGCGTGGGAAGAAACAGCTCTAAAGGGCTTGGTATTCACTTGACTTCTCCAAGGAAAGCCTGAATTGCCCAAGTAAACTGTGAAAAACTTTATTTCTCAATCGGGGCTGGAAAATGGCATCTCCTGGGCCTTTAGCAAGATGCCTGTGCCTGAACCCCCTTCTCAGAGGTTCTTCCTTCATTTCTGTGGGGTGCAGTCTTGGTATCAGAGCCTTCAAAATCCCCAGGTGATGTTAGTATGTAGCCAGGAGCAGAACCACTGGTGTAAAGAATGAGGCGAGGCCAACGTTATTTATCTTACCTCCAAGCTTCTCTCTCTTTTTAACAATTTTTATTTTATATTGGAGTATAGTTGATTTACAATGCTGTGTTAGTTTCAGGGGCACAGCAAAGCTTTACAGTTGTACATATTCATTTATTTATCCTTTTCAGATTCTTTTCCCATACAGGTTATCACAGAATATCGCATAGGATGCCCTGTTCTGTACAGTAGGTCCTTGATGATGATCTATTTTATAAATATATAGCAGTGTGTATATGTTAATCCCAAACTCCTAATTTATCCCGCCCCCACCTTTCCCCTTGGTAATCATAAATTTGTGGTCTATGTCCCTGAGTCTGTTTCTGTTTTGTAAATAAGTTCATTTGTGTAGTTTTTTTAGATCTACATAAAAGCGATATCATATGATGTTTGTCTTTCTGACTTTCTTCACTCAGTATGATAATCTCCTGGTGCACCCATGTTGCTGCAAATGCATTATTTCATTCTTTTTTACGGCTGAGTAATATTCCGCTGTACATGTGCACCACACCTTTATCTGCTCGTCTGTCGATGAGCAAGTAGGTTGTTTCCATGTCATGGCTGTTGTAAATAGTGTTTCAGTGAACTTTGTGATGCGTGTACCTTTACAAACCCTGTTTGTTTGTTTTTTTCTGGATGTACGCCTAGGAGTGGGATTGCTGAATCATGTAGTAGTTTTTAAGGAAACTTCACACTGTTCCTCTTAGTGGCTGTACAAATTTACATTCCTACCAACACTGTAGGAGGGTTCCCTTTTCTCCACACCCTGTCCTGCCCACTTTTCATTAGAATTGGGATTCTAATCAAAAGTTCTTTGGTGACACAGCTTTCATGCAGGGTCCACGCAGACAGCTGCCTTGAATGTGAACTGCAGAAAAGCACCTGTCTGAAGGAGTTGAAAACTGAGCTTTGCACTGGTCAACTTCAGTTCATTTCAGTCTCTCAGTCATGTCTGACTCTTTGCGACCCCATGGACTGCAGCACGCCAGGTTTCCCTGTCTTTCACCACCTCCTGGAGCCTGCTCAAACTCGTGTCTATCGAGTCGGTGATGCCATCCAACCATCTCATCCTCTGTCGTCCCCTTCTCCTCCTGCCTTCAATCTTTCCCAGCACCAGGGTCTTTTCAAATGAGTCAGTTCTTCACATCAGGTGGCCAAAGTATTGGAGTTTCAGCTTCAGCATCAGTCCTTCTAATGAATATTCAGGACTGTTTTCCTTTAGGATTGACTGGTTGGATTTCCTTGCAGTTGAAGGGACTCTCAAGTCTTCTCCAATACCACAGTTCAAGAGCATCAATTCTTCGGTGCTCAGCTTTCTTTATGGTCCAACTCTCACATCCATACATGACTACAGGAAAAACCATAGCTTTGACCAGGTGGACCTTTGTCAGCAAAGTGATGTCTCTGCTTTTTAATATGCTGTCTAGGTTGGTCATAGCTTTTCTTCCAAGGAGCAAGCGTCTTTTAATTTCATGGCTGCAGTCACCATCTGCAGTGATTTTGGAGCCCAAGAAAATAAAGTCTGTCATTGTTTCCCCATCTATTTGCCATGAAATGATGGGACCAGATGCCATGATCTTCGCTTCTCAAATGTTGAATTTTGAGCCACCTTTTTCACTCTCCTCTTTCACTTGCATCAAGAGGCTCTTTAGTTCTTCTTCACTTTCTCCCATAAGGGTGGTGTCATCTGCATATCTGAGGCTATTGATATTTCTTCCGGCAATTTGGTTCCAGCTTGTTCTTTATCTAGCCCAGCATTTCACATGATGTGCTCTGCATATAAGTTAAATAAACAGGTTGACAATGTACAGCCTTGATGTACTTCTTTCCCAATTTGGAACCAGTCCATTGTTTCATGTCTGGTTCTAACTGTTGCTTCTTGAGCTCCATACAGATTTCTCAGGAGGCAGGTGAGCTGGTCAGGTATTCCCATCTCTTGAAGAATTTCTGACAGTTTTTTGTATTCCACACAGTCAAAGGCTTTGGCATAGTCAATAAAGCAGACGTAGATGATTTTTCTGGAACTCTTTTGCTTTTTTGATGATCCAGCAGATGTTGGCAATTTGATCTCTGGTTCCTCTGCCTTTTCTAAAACCAGCTTGAACATCTGGAAGCTCACGGTTCACATATTGTTGAAGCCTGTCTTGGAGAATTTTGAGCATTACTTTACTAGCATGTGAGATGAGCGCAATTGTGCGGTAGTTTGAGCATTCTTTGGCATTGCCTTTCTTTGGGATTGGAATGAAAACTGATCTTTTCCAGTCCTGTGGCCACTGCTGAGTTTTCCAAATTTGGTGGCATATTGAGTGCAGCACTTTCACAGCATCACCTTTTAGGATTTGGAATAGCTCAACTGGAATTCCATCACCTCCACTAGCTTTGTTCATAGTGATGCTTCCTAAGGCCCACTTGACTTCACATTCCAGGATGTCTGGCTCTAGGTGAGTGATCACACCATCATGATTATCTGGATCATGAAGGTCTTTTTTGTAGTTCCTCTGTGTATTCTTGCCACCTGTTCTTTATATCTTCTGCTTCTGTTAGGAGGGAAAAAATGCCTTTCATAGGGGACTTTTTAGTTGCTCCTTGGCATGTGGGAGCTTCCTGGATCAGGGATTAAACCTGTGTCTCCTGCGTTGGCAGGCCGATTCTTTACCACTGAGCCAACAGGGAAGGCCCCAGAGGGGATCTTTTAAAAACTTACAGAAAAGTCCCTTCTCATTAGGCTGGGGGAGGTAGCCTGTAAAAATATGTATAAACTCAACATTCTTTACTTTCTTCACAAGGTGGGAGCTTCTAAGGATTGTAGTCTATGAACAAGGTCCCACCTGTGGAGTTAGTTATTTGGTTTGGTCCAGGCAGTATTTTGATGCAAAGACAATTGTTACGTAAAAACCCAAATTTCCTGTTCCTCTTAAAAGTAAGATCTGGAAAGGACAGCATCTCATTTCTACAAGGCAACAAAATGCTGCTGCCAGAGCGTATGGTCCTGATTTTTCCACAGTCCCCACCATGCCCTGTTGTCTCCCATTAGCTGGATTTACTCATTCACTTTACAACTCATATGAAGTGTGTGGTTTATGAGCTCTGCTCTCCCATCCTACACCTCGCTTTCGTCATTCAATCATGTCTCTTAGAGATTTTTCTATCTGTAAAGTTGCCTCATCTTTTAAATGGCTGCACGCTGTTCCTTTGGATCTCTGACTTAGAGCATTCCTCTGTTAATGAACATTTAGCTTGTATCCAACTTTTTACTACTACAAACAGTGCTGTAGTGATTATCTTTTCTCATGCTTTATACATAGGCAATAGTGTGCCTAAATAGGCTGTACCTGTCCAGAGAGTCAGTTGTTCAAAACTCATTAAGAGCCAGTTGCTGAACTCCAGGTAGCTTGAAATCAGCAATGGCAAAAGTATTGTGTGTTTACACCACAGGAATTGGAAAATGCTACAAATCAGAGTGTCCCCCACCACCTTGCCCTGGAAAGCCTTTATACCAGTACACCTTTGCCAAACGGAATTCTAAATAGTTCCAAAGATCAGGAGTCAGAGAGCAAAGCCAGTTAGCACCATGAAATCAGAACAAGCTCTGGCTGGAAGGGAGATACTTGTTGGTTAGGGGAGGAATTGAGGTCTGGGTAGCTGATTGACTTTTTTCCCGAGCTACGGACCCTTTGAAGTAAAAACTAGGGTACTGAGGGGGTGGGAATTCTTTTTTTTTTAATTTTAATTTATTTTTAAAAATTTATTATTTATTTGGCTGCACCAGGTCTTAGGTGCAGCACACAAGATTTTCCATCTTCATTGCAGCATGCGGCATCTTTAGAGGCAGCCTGTGGGCTCTAGTTTTCTGACCAGGGATCAAACACAGGCCTCCTGCATTGGAAGCATGCAGTCTTAGCCACTGCACCACCAGGCAAGTCCCCTTTAAAAAAAAAAATTAAAGTATAATTGACCTAAAACACTGTTAGTTCCAAGTGTACAATATAGTGATTAATACTTTTGTATATTATAAAATGATCACCACAAGGGTAGGGATTCTTAGTCATGTACATGCTCACAGATTTTGATTTAGTACTCAAATGCCCAGGTGACTAGGATAATGGTATTGCTTAGAGCTGAGGTCAAAGTTTATTGGTGGTGGTGGTTTCATCACTAAGTCGTGTCTGACTCTTGCGACCCCGTGGGCTGTAACCCGCCAGGCTCCCCTGTCCATGGGATTCTCCAGGCAAGAATACTGCAGTGGGTTGCCATTTCCTTCAGGGGATCTTCCTGTCCTAGGGATCAAACCTGGGTCTCCTGCATTGCAGACAGATTTTTTTTTTTCTACCAACTGAGCTATGAGAGAAACCCCATTATTACAAAAGGTCAAAGATTCCTGCCCTGTTTGTGGTAGGCATCAAATAGGAAAATGGATGCAGATATTTGGAGAAGCATAACTAGCCTCCCAGAAACATTAGGTAGATGCTAGAAGTCCCCACACAATGGTTCTTCTATAATAATTAACGCTTTTCCGTGGAAAAATCAAGTCCTTCTTGGCCCTGGCAGAGTAGCATTGCAGTGTACAGTGGTTTGTTCCTGCATTGCCTGAACATCCAGCATTTCATGCCCCAGGAAAGGAAAGATACAGAAAGAGGGGGCGAAAATGCCCCGCATCCACCCTGTTTTTGATAACTGTACTTGTGGAGGTTCAAGAGGCAGTTTGGCCTCATCTGATTGTGAACTCGGTTCTTTTTTCAAAATTTGTATTTATTAAAAAATTTTTTTAAAAACTTTGGTGGAGGACTTTCTGGTGGTCCAGTGGTTGAGACCCCACACTTCCCCTGCAGGGGGCTTGGGTCCGATTCCTGGTCGGGGAGCTAAGATCCTGCAAGCCGTGTGGCATGGTCAAGAAAGAAACACCAGTTTTCCATCACTTGAGCGCCTCAGAAGATGCAAGTGGCTTGGCCTCTTCTCAGCCTCTGAGAGGCCCTGTGAAACCTGGTTTCTTAGCTGAGATGGTCCCGCTTACTTCCCTCTCCACGGCCACGTTTTAGCTCCTGTGGTCAACCCTCCAGTGAGGTCATAGGTCGGGCCTTTGGAAAGATGGTGTCTTGGGCTAGGTTCCTCTCTGCCAGATACAAAGATTGCGGTGCAAATAGTCAGCATGGAAGGTGGTTCCAGGAGGCTCCATGAAGGAATGCGGATGTAAGGCAAGGGAGGGAAAAAAGCCACCACATTTGTGTTGATGAACAGGTTGCCTCCATTACCAAGTGCAAGGCAAGATCCTACAGGGACTTCTGGAAGATTCCAAGGAACATAGGCCATATCACCGATTTATGCCACCTGAGGGATGGGTGCCACCCCTGTCACTTAGGGCTGCTCCTGGGACAGCTTCCCAATACTCTTGCCTGTCCAGAGCAAGGCCTATGCGTGCCAGAGAACATCCTCAGGTGGAAAATCACAGGTGTGTCCAGTAGGTACCCCCAAACTCAGTGGCTAACGTTCCAAGTCCATCTCCAGTGTTTAGGAGGACTCTGGAAATTGCAGTCACTTGTAAACCCCTCAGTCATGAAGTAACCTGGAAAACCTGTTTACTCACCAAGTTACTGATTTATTAAAAAGAATATTAAAGGGTATAAGTCAGCAGTCAGGGCTTCCCCCGTGGCTCAGCAGTAAAGAATCTGCCTGCAGTGCAGGAGATGCAGGAAACGTTGGTTTGATCCCTGGGTCGGGAAGATCCCCTAGAGGAGAAGAGGGCAACCCATTCTAGTATTCTTGGCTGGAAAACTCCATGGACGGGGGGCTTAGTGGGCTACAGTCCATGGGTTTGCAGTCAGACACGACTGAGCACAGTACACACCATCAACAACCAGATGAAGAGATATAGGGAGCAAGGTCCCAGACCAAGAAGCTTCTGTCCTTGTGGAGTGGGGGCCCTGCAAAATGCCACATGGAGGCATTCTCTGAGAAAGGACCCCAGGTTGTCCTTTGGGGGCTTTATGGAGGCTTCATCCCATAGTCACGATTAACTAAGTCATTGGCCAATGGAGATTGGTTCAACCTCAGGTCCCTCCTGTTGTTGTAAACTAAAGTCCCTCAGTCGTGTCTGATTCTTTGCAACCCCATGGACCGCAGCACGCCAGGCCTCCCTGTCCATCACCAACTCCCGGAGTTCACTCAAACTCACGTCCATTGAGTCGGTGATGCCATCCAGCCGTCTCATCCTCTGTCGTCCCCTTCTCCTCCTGCCTTCAATCTTTCCCTGCATCAGGGCCTTTTCCAATTAGTCAGTTCTTCACGTCAGGTGGCCAAAGTATTGGTTTCAGCTTCAGCGTCAATCCCTCCAGTGAATATTTGTGGTTGATTTCCTTTAGGGTTGACTGGTTTGATCTTGCAGTCCAAGGGACTGTCAAGAGGCTTCTCCAAAACCACAGTTTGAAAGCATCAATTCTTCGGTACTCAGATGAGACGAAAATTCCAACCCTGTAATCACAGTTGCTCCTGGCAACCAGCCCCCTGCCCTTGAGTAAGGAACTGAAGACAAGAGACCGAATTTGGGGACTTTCAGTGCAGGGATACAGGGGGCACAGGTTCAGTCCCTGGGCTGGGAACTAAGATCCCACATGCTGCATGGCATTGTTCCTCCCTGCCCACCCCACCAAAAAGACCAAATATTATCCCATTGTTCTTTTTTCAATTAAAAAATTTTTATCTATTTTTAATCAAAGGGTAATTGCTTTACAATACTGTGTTGGTTTCTGTCATATATCAACATGAATCAGCCATTGGCACATGTATGTTCCCTCCCTCTTGATCCACCCTCCCTGAGTCATACGGCAGATTTCCACTGGCTTTTTTGCATATGGTGATGTTTATGTTTCCATGCTCCTCTTTCCGTCCGTCCTACCCTCTCCTTCCCTCTTTGTGTTCACAAGTCTGTTCTGTTTTGTCTTCATCTCCATTGCTGCCCTGCAAATAGATTCATCAGTACCATCCTGCTAGATTCCATATCCCTTTGTTCTTTTTTTTTTAAATGCAATTAACATAAAACCACTTTATTTATTTATTTATGGCTGCCCTGGGTCTTTGTTGCTGTGCGAGGGCTTTCTCTAGGTGTGGCGAGCAGGGGTGACTCCTCCCTGCGGCGAGTGAGCTTCTCGTCGCCGTGGTTCCCCTTGTTTCGGAGCACAGGTTCCAGGTGCACTAGGCTCCAGGGCTTCAGTAGCTGCAGCTCGCTGGCTCGGTATTGGCGATCAGGCTTAGTTGCTCTGCAGCAAGTGGAGTCTTCCTGGACCAGGGATCAAACCCATGTCCCCTGTATTGGCAGGTGGATTCTTATCCACTGGGCCACTAGGGAAGTCCCCCTGTTGTTCTTATCTTTCAGAAAATTGCAAGGGTTTCAGGGGCTGTGAGCCAGGAACTGCAGAGGTATATTGGTCATCTGAATGACCACATGGATATTTTTCCTGTAAATTACAATACAGCACACCAACATTCTGAATTTCGGTGACAGAAGAGGATGTTGCTTCTTAAGACCCCCCCCCCAATCCCAGCAACAATTAAGGGCTGAATAATGCCCCTGGTGGTTTTGATGCGGAGAAGAGAGGGACAGTTTCCAAAGTCTTTCAAAGGCCATTAATGTGATTGCACAATTGCTTTCCAGACAAAAGGGCAAATTGAACTGTTTTTTAATGTCAAGAGCTAAATAGCCTGGAGAAAAATATAAAATAAGCAATAAGCAACAGCTCTAGACACACAACCCTTTCAATGTAACAGCATGGAGAATCCTGGCTCAACATTTCCCACTTCCAACCAGCACCTTCTTGGAGTTAACCGTCTCCATTTATCTTGAACTGAGCAAGAGCTAAGCCTTCTTAGCCCTTGGGGCTTCTGATTTGAAAGCCTTTCCTTAAACTTGTCTCAATCTATGTGATTCGAAAAATGCTCCGATTACACATTGAGAGTGGCGGTGTTAATTATTGGTGATGATCAGACTTAATGAAAGGGGACTTTGTCAGCCATCCCCTGGCTGTTTTCATAGATAGGAAGGGTGCTAACAAGTGCTAATGGCTTGACTTGGAGAGTTCACCTCCTTGGGGGCTTTTGACCTTCAGTCACATCCTGAAATATTACCCTGGAGTTTGCTCTAAGCAACTGAATGTTTGACTTTCCTCCTGTAAAGAGGGTTGTATATACTCAGATTTCTCTATTGAATTCCTCCTAGAAAATAGAGCCAGGGTTCAAGTCACAGTGAGCAAGACCCAATCACTCTATTCCTTTGAGTTCATAGCTGTGTTTCCATACAATATGTACTGTGCTCTTGTGTGATGTTACATTGTATTATTTTATAATGTTATAGTTTGTAATGCTGTATATATTGTATTTTATTTTTTAGTTTATCTGCCTCACAAGAATTGAAACTCCCTGAGGGCAGAGATTGGTCACCATTTACCTCTGTAGCCTCAGTACTTAGATGAGCGTACAATAAGAATCCATAATATGTTTGTGGAATGAATGAGTGATCTGTTTATTGTCCAGAGTCAAAGGAATGTAAAGCAAAAAGTTTGAATTCAAAAGTACCTTATTGGGGAAAAGACAGTATCTTCAGGACTGTGGTGCTGGGAAAGCTGGACTGTAGCGTGTAAATCAGGAAAGATGCTGGGTTGGTCAAAAACTTCATTTGTGTTTTCCCATAAAGTATTACTGAAACCTTGAAAGTACATGGGAACATAGGTGGGTGTGGTTCAGTTTGTTGAGTGGGCTTGATGATGTTATCAAGGACAAGGTTCCTTCCCATTTATTTGATTGTCTCCTGTGGTAGCAGTTAGTAGTAAAAGCTGACTTCCAACCCTATGATCACAAGATGGCTGCCATAGCTCAACCCGTTTCGTGGTTCCTCAGTCATGTGCAGAGAGACTGTTCCTCTCCCAGATGCCCCAGAAAATCTAGCTTCTTGTGGGCTTAAGTTGAGCTGTGTGCCCAGCCTTGATCTGAGAATTTAGGCCAGGATATTGGCTTATGTGAATTAATTTGGGTGTATACTATATGCCCCCAAAGTGGGCATGCAGTCAGTTTTCCTTAAGATACATGCTCTGTGCAGGGGTAGTGTGGTGATTGGCCTGAAAATTAAAGCACTCTCCAAAGACAGTATGATCTATTTTCTATGATTAAATTTCACATTTATGTGAAAAATACTATGTATTTCCTCTGGTGGCGTATATGTCTAGGGAAATCTATATGAAGAATACTGGAAGGATCCACTGCAAACTTATATTAGTGCCTACTTCTGGGGAGAGGCCTCAGACTGCAAATTAGTAATCAAAGGCTATTTTGGATTTATCTAGATGGTTTAGTCGCTAAGTCGTGTCTGACTCTTGTGACCCTGTGGACTGTAGCCCACCAGGCTGCTCTGTCCATGGGATTTCCCAGGGAAGAATACTGGAGTAGGTTGCCATTTCCTTCTGCAGGGGATCTTCCTGACCCAGGGATCGAACCCGGGTCTCCTACACTGAATCTAAAAGACGGATCCTCATCCGAGGTGATTCTGCCCCTCCAGGGGACATTAGGCAGTGTCTCCAGATATTTTTGGTTGTCATGGTCAGGGGAGGGGTGCTTCTCGCATCTAGTGGGTAGAGGTCACCCACTGTTAACTGTCCTGCGCATCGCAGGACAGTTCCCACAGCAGAGGAGAGGTATTAGCCTAAAATGCCACTAGACCTGAGGTTGCAAAACCCTGATTTAGAACATTTTACTCTTTTTAAAAGCAATTTTATTTATTTATTTTTGGCTGTCCTGGGTCTTGGTTGATGTGTGGGCTACTCTCTAGCTGGCGCTCGGGCTTCTCACTGTGGTGGCTTCTCTCGTTGCGGAGTACTGGCTCTGGGGCACATGGACTTCAGCAGTTGTGGCTCCCGGGTTCCAGAACACAGGCTTGATCACTGTGCATGGGCTTAGTTCCTCCGCAGCATGTGGGATCTCCTCAGGTAGGGATCGAACCCGTGTCTACTGCATGGCCAGGTGGATTCTTTACCACTGAGCCACCAGGGAAGCCCCTACCTAGAACATTTTGCTTTTTATAAGGAAGTAAGATTCAATATTACTTGCATAGCTAAAAATTGATTTTTTAATAAAAGGTTGTTGTGGATACTGTGATTTGCTGTCCACTTTCCCGTTCAGGACTCGGGATGACTCACGTTTGTGTCCCTCTTTAGAAATCGCCCTTAGCTGGAGGAAGCTGCCTTGTCTAAGCTTAGGAGAACTCTCTAAGGGCAGCCTTAATCTTTGAGAAACCTCTGCGGCTTCAGACACTTGGGGATGATACTTCTTCGTGGTGGGAGTGCTGCCCTGTGTGTTAGAGGCTGTGTAGCAGCAGCCCTGCTCTCTACCCTCTAGAGGTCTCCCCTCCACTTCCAATAATCAAAAATGTCTCCAGACATTGCCAAGTGTCCCTGGGGTGGGGGGATTGGTCCCCTCCCTGCATCATGGACCACAGCTGTATCCAATGCCTGCTTGATGCAAGGGTCCAAAGGGCTGGCCCCCAGCCGCAATTCGGAACATCACTGAGGGTTATTCCAGCATTAGAACTCCTCATGGAGTTGGCCGAAGTCCCTGTAATTGTCTCGTAGCTCCATTTCTTCCTCTGCCCCATCCTGCTTCCCTCACCCCTTCATAGCTGTTTTTTCAGGAACATCCCCTGGTAAACGTTCCACCTGCTAATCGCCCTCTCAGGGACTGTTCCCTAGGGCAGCCCATCTGAGACCAAGATCAAGGCTCAGAGGGGTTCAGTGATTTACAGCAGATGGCACATTAGGAGCTGGGATGTGATGTGGAGCAAGGTTAGGAAGCGGGCTCCTGACTTCCAAAATGGTGCTCAGCATGAAACTTCCAGATCTTCTCCTCACTGGGGGTCTGCTGACACTACCTCTCAGTGAGCTCTGACTCTTCCACCCCCACGCCTACCCCTTCTCTCACCAGAGGGGCAGAAAAATGCATAGAACGTTAAACCTAATGGCATGAATTCAATTCCTCTCTTTCTAGTTCCTAAGCTATGTACCTTGTAGACGTGCCTGTCTGCAAATTCTTTTGACGAGTTGACAGGCAGCAAGTCCAAACGTGTAGACTTTTCAGCTACAAGTACTTCAGACACGCTCACAAAGGCCTTCTGTTCAGAAAACTTCTGCCTTTAGGTAAAAATATGGAGGTAAAAGACGCCCATAAAGACCATGATTGGGAAAAAGTAATTTCCCCTTGTGATGGTCCTTTTTCAATGACAGAAGGTTAGTGGTCTGGTATGACAGTTTTTACTATACCAATGATAATAATAATGAATATTATAAAATAATAATAAGCACTAATAGAGCCATTCAGTTCAGTTCAGTCGTTCAGTCTTGTCCGACTCCTTGTGACCCCGTGAACTGCAGCGCGCCAGGCCTCCCTGTCATCACCAACTCCCGGAGTCCACCCAAACCCATGTCCATTGAGTCAGTGATGCCATCCAACCATAGCATCCTCTGTCGTCCCCTTCTCCTCCTGCCCTCAATCTTTCCCACCATCAGGGTCTTTTCCAATGAGTTACTTCTTCACATCAGGTGGCCAAACTATTGGAGTTTCAGCTTCAACATCAGCCCTTCCAATGAACACCCAGGACTGATCTCCTTTAGGATGGACTGGTTGGATCTCCTTGCAGTCCAAGGGACTCTCAAGAGTCTTCTCCAACACCACAGTTCAAAAGGATCAATTCTTCGGCACTCAGCTTTCTTTATAGTCCAACTCTCACATCCATACATGACCACTGGAAAAACCACAGCCTTGACTAGATGGACCTTTGTTGACAAAGTAATTTCTCTGCTTTTTCATATGCTGTCTAGGTTGGTCACAGCTTTCCTTCCAAGGAGTAAGCGTCTTTTAATTTCAGGGCTGCAACCACCATCTGCAGTGATTTTGGAGCCCAGAAAAATAAATTCAGCCACTGTTTCCATTGTTTCCCCATCTATTTGCCATGAAGTTATGGGACAGGATGCCATGATCTTAGTTTTCTGAATGTTGAGTTTTAAGCCAACTTTTTCACTCTCCTGTTTCACTTTCATCAAGAGGCTTTTTAGTTCCTCTTCCCTTTCTGCCATAAGGGTGGTGTCATCTGTATACCTGAGGTTATTGATATTTCTCCCGGCAATCTTGATTCCAGCTGTGCTTCCTCCAGCCCAGCGTTTCTCATGATGTACTCTGCATATAAATTAAATAAGCAGGGTGACAATATACAGCCTTGACGTACTCCTTTTCCTATTTGGAACCAGTCTGTTGTTCCACGTCCCAGTTCTAACTGTTGCTCACTCACCTGCATACAGGTTTCTCAAGAGCCATTGCTCTATGCCAATTGCTACATGGTTTTTATATATAGTTATGAATTATATATTATTAGCATATGGTATCTTATATTAGTATGTATTTTATATGTATTGATAGCATCAGTCAGTTCAGTTCAGTCATTCAGTTGTGTCCGACTCTTTGCCACCCCATGGACTGCCGCACGCCAGGCTTCCCTGTCTATCACCAACTCCCGAAGCTTGCTCAAACTCATGTCCATTGAGCTATTTATATTATGTATAGTATATTGCATACCATGTATCTATGAGAGAAGTATTGTTATTTTGCTCACTTGTTGATGAGGATTCTGAGGCACAGAGAAGTTAACTGATTTCCTCAAAGTCACACAGCGAGTAGCGGGCACAGCCCATCCAGCCTGCATGACTGCTGGCAGTTTTCAGGATCTGCGGTTCCATGCTGGAGCACGTTTATACAATTGAATACATTTACTAGCTGCTTCTGCTAAGTTGCTTCAGTCGTGTCCAACTCTGTGCGACCCCAGAGACGGCAGCCCACCAGGCTCCCCCGTCCCTGGGATTCTCCAGGCAAGAACACTGGAGTGGGTTGCCATTTCCTTCTCCAATGCATGAAAGTGAAAAGTCAAAGTGAAGTCGCTTAGTCGTGTCTGACTCTTCACGACCCCATGGACTGCAGCCCACCAGGCTGAAGAGATGGAAAACTGTTTTCCTCCCTGCCATCTCTCGTCCCTCCCAGTAAAAAATAATTGAACATAAAAAAATTAAATAGTCTTTATGTTAAGGAGGGATGTTTAAGCTTCCGTCAAGGAGCATGTGTAAGTGCTAAACATGGACCTCTGTCATTATATCTTAAAAGGAAAATATAATTATGTATTTTTAAGTATTGGATCTGTGATGTATTTTTAAGTATTGGAACTGCAAAGTCTAATGTAATGCATGATTATGTTATTCAACTTTTGATCCTTGCAGTGTCCTACTTTTTTTTTTCCAGTTGTGCGTTGTATGTAAAAAGCAGGGGAGTTGATCAGTTACTCGGCAGTTCGAGCACTTTCTGCACTGGATCTCTCTGTGGGAGGGATGTAGTGAGGACCGGACTGACTGCGTGGCTCATCTTTTACTCAGAAACTCTGACTTGGGTTTTGTATTGGTCTGTTTGTGCTTCACCACTGGCAAACGGGATCTGATCAGACTGAACTTCCTGTAGAATAATTCACAGAAAGTTATTTATGGCTTCTTAATCTTTCCGATCTGAACTAGCAACTTAGGGTAAAGGAAGACTGTTGAGGAAGTCATGCATAGGATTAAAAAAAGAAAAAGGAAGAAGAAAGAAAAAAAGAAATGAAAAGGTCAGAATGATCACCATCCTAGGTGTCCATTAGAGGGGGAAACTGTTCAAAATCACAGGCTGAGCTATATACTGTATTTGTGTCTCATATGTTAAAATCTAACAGAGGACGGGGGAAAAAATCCCCAAAGCTTAATTCTAAGATTGAAAACTTCTGCCTTCCTTTTGAGACTTATTCAAGAAGCTTAGCTGAGTGGTTTGGAGTCAGATCACCTGGGTTGAAATTCTGCTTCTACCCCTTCCTAGTTGGAAATCTTTGTGCCTCAGTTTATCTTTGAAAGGTTAGCTGAATTAATACCTGTAGACAAGTGCCTGGCTCTAAGTAAACACTCATAAATATTATATAATAATAGTATGATTATAATAACAATAAGTAATAATAATATCAGCTGTTATTATTTTAGAAGGAAACTTTTTTCCCCTCACAGTCCAATTTAATTCATCAAATACTGGTTGTGTCCTTTCTAGACATCCAAACTTTGTGCTTGGAATCAGATCTGCTGGAGCTACCATCCATTTTTTAAATTTTATTTTGATTTTTTTTTTAAATTTTGGCTACGCCACACGGCTTGTGGGGATCTCAGTTCCTCGTCCAGGAATTGAATCTGGGGCCACAACAGTGAAGTGCTGATTCCTAGCCAGTAGACCACCAGGGAACTCCCTCAGAGCCACTGCTTTAGTTTTATTTGAGTTGTGTGTTGGGCTAGGAAAGAAAGTAGACTTGGAGGACTAAAGACTTCTAACTATCGAACGAATTAGATATCTAACTATCTAATAGTGATCTCTGATTAACATGGTTCATTTGTGATGTAAAACATGAGCAGATTGCAAATTTTACTGGGTTGAATATCATCCTTCGGAAATTCATGTCCAATACAAACGAATTTATTTACAAAACAGAAATAAACTCACAGTCAGAAAACAAACTTATGGCTACCAAAGGGAAAAGGTGGGGGAGGGATAAATTAGGAGCTTGGGATGAAAATATACACACAGCTATTTTTAAAACAGATAACCAACAAGGACGTACTGTATAGCACAGGGACCTATACTCAATATCTTGTAATAACCTATAATAGCAAAGCATTTAAAAGAGAATATATATTATATATATATATATGTCTGAATCACTTTGCTGTATACCTGAAACCAGCACAACATTGTAAATCAATGATAGTTCAATAAAAATTGTAAAAAATTCATGTCTATCAAGACCTTACTTGGAAATATGGTCTTTGTAGATGTCATCAAGTTAAAGGAGGTCATACTGGACTAGTGAAAGTGAAAGTCACTCAGTCACGTCTGACTCTTTGCAACCCCGTGGACTGTACAGTCCATGGAATTCTCCAGGCCAGAATACTGGAGTGGGTAGCCTATCCCTTCTCCAGCGGATCTTCCCGACCCAGGGATCAAACAGGGGTCTCCTGCATTGCAGGCGGATTCTTCACTAGCTGAGCGACCAGGGAAGCCCTAGGATGGGCCCTAAATACAATATGAATGGTGTGCTTATGAGAAGAAAGAAATTTGGACACAGGCACAGACACACAGGGGAGAAGCCCATGTGAAGACAGAGGCAAGGATTGGAGGGATGCATGTACAGGACGGAACAGCAGGAATGCCAGCCCAACCAGAAGCTGGAAGTGGCAAGGAAGGGTTCTCTGAAGGGAGTGCAGCCCTGCCAACACCTTGATTTTCCTCCTCTAGCCTCCAGAACTGTGAAAGAATGCATTTCCATTGTTTAAAACCATCAATGTTTGCGGTAATTTGTCATTGCACACTCACAAGGAGAGAAATGGAAATTAAAATCACACTGACATGCCATTTTTAACCTGCCAGTTTGATAAAGATCAAAAAGTCTGATAACACACTTAGTTGGCAGATGCATTGGGAAATTTATTGCTGTCATGTATTGCTGATGGGAGCATGCGTATAAAGATCCACCTATAATCTCTTTGGAGATAATCTGGCAATTTCTATCACAGTTACAAATATACATACCTTTTGACCCAGCAATTCCACTTCTAAGATTTCTCCTATGTATGAGAAATGTGCATGGAAAATTGTGCGTAGGCAGATTATGCATTGCAATATTATTTGTAGTCACAAAAGATTGGAGACTAAATGTTCATTGTCAAGTGATGTTTGAACTATAGAACACCTATACTAGCAGTCAGCAAACTCTTTCTGTAAAGGGCTGGAAAGTAAATATTCCAGGTGTTGCAGATCATGCGGTCTCTGTGGCAGCTGTTGTTCAAAAGAAGTCATACACTATACAAATGGCCATGGCTATGTTCCAATAAAACTTTATTTACAAAAAAACAGACAATGGCTAGATTTGGCCCATGGGACTTCGTTTGCCAGCCTTTGACTTATGCAATGTAATTATGAGCTGCAAATTAATGAGACAGCTTTCTATGTTTTGTTATGCAATGACTTGCAAGAATACGTGAAGAAAGGCAAGTTCAGAACAATATGGATTTGTAAAAAAAAAAACACCTGTATAGAAACAATGTCTTTATGTATTCATGGACAGTATAATGATCAACAAGATAGTTGACCCCAGCGCTTATTTCTGGTACAGGGAATTGTGTGGCTCAGGAATGCAGTTCGGGGAATATTTTTCTTTGTACCTTCTGAATTCTGACCCATGGTAAATTACCTATTCAGAAAGCTAAGTAAACATTTAAAATTTAAAAAGCAAATGGATTTCATTTACTACCACAAAGACATTCACTTCACACCCAGTGAGCTAAGAAGGGTTTTTATTTTTAAAAATAAAAAATAAAATTGATTTCTTTTAAATCAAAAGAAGGATAATTTTTAATACATGATATAAAATTCTAGTTTCAATGTTGATAAACTGAATTGAAAGTCAGCTACATTCATTCATTTATGTTTTGTCTGTGGCTGTTTGGGGCCTCTAGTGGCAGGGTTGAATCACTGAGGAAGAGGCCTAAAATATTTATTATCTGGCCCTTGATCTAAACAGTTTGCAGATCTCTGTTCTAAATTAAAGAACAAGACAATCTTTGGCAGGCTTCTAGAAATAGAATATTCTAACTGAATATTGAATGACCAGGGACTTCCTTGGTGGTCCAGTGGCTAAGAATTCTCCTTGTACTGCAGGGGATGGGGTTCAGTCCCTGGTCAGGGAACTAAGATCCCACATGCCTGGAGCAGCTAAGTCCGCGTGCCGCAACTAGAAAGTCAACTCTTCATTTCACCGATGAAGGATCCTGTATGATGCAAATAAGACCTGATGCAGTCAAATAAATTAAGATATACATATTGAGTGACCTGTCCTTTTTCTTTTTAAAAAAAAAACTAAATGGCTCATGAAGAACTCAAAAGGAAACTGGGAGTTTTCTGGCTTCTTCTTAGAGAATGCTAGAAAACCTGTAAACCCTGTAAACTTAAGACCTTTACCCGTCAACTTTGTAAATCAACTATACTCCAATAAAAATTAACTTAAAAAAAAAGACCTTTACCACCTGTCTGGATTGCCTTGTTCTCTAAGCTTGGAGAGGTCATCAGAGTCAGAAGAAGTATCCCAACCCCCAACCTTATCATACGAAAAATTCAAAGTATTTGAGGTTAACAAAAAGCCCCAGATGGCCTAGAACTTCTTTTAACCTTTATTAAGACTGAATCAAAGCTTTTGGTTTTTGTTGGTTTGATAGTAGGAAGAGTATTTTGTCCCCAACAAAACAAGTCTAAAAGTTTACCCACTCTGAAAGTTCAGTTCTTGGTTTATAAGTGAAAATTAACACATATAAAAAGTTAGGTAACAATAGGACAGTCAATAGCTGTGTGTTTCAGTCTTTTGGACACTGATCCCCTGTACAATATAAATTTTATACTATGATCCAGTATACACGTAAGTACCCGTATGCTGAAATAAAAGTTCTGATTTCAATGTATGTCATTTAGTGTGTTGTGATATCTTCTATTTAATTTCATTTTATTTCCTATTTCATTTTGGTCTAGTCTAGTTTGCTTGTAAATGAAGTATTAATCATAACTCGGAAAATTAATTTCAGAACCTACTAATGCATTATGAAATTCATGGATTGAGATGTGAGGCTTGAAAAACACTGGTCTCTACTCTTTAGGAACAGTAACGGTGTATGGAATTCCCTGGCGGTCCAATGGTTAGGACTTGGCACTTCCACTTCTTTGACCCTAGTTCAATCCCTGAGGGGTGAATTGAGAACCCCTACACCGGCAATATGGGGGAAAAAAAAAAAGAATGGTTCAAGGAAATTGTTTAAGTGAAATATGATACAAGTGTACAGTGTAATTATATAATCATTAAAATAAGTGTGGATAAAGTCTGAGTCCTGATGCAGAAAGGGTCCCCCAAATATATTTTTGTATTTAAAAAACAGATTGTAAAATGCACAGTATTAGGTAGGACTGTTTTGGTTGCAGATAACAACAAACACCCACATTCATAGTCCAACTTCCCCTGGCTTCAGCAAAAAGGAAATTACTGACCTTGCTTGACTCTCAGCTCCTTCTCCTGGAGTCAAGCTATAGAATTGGAGGTGGGTGAGAGACACTTCCCAGGTGGGGCAGTGGTAAAGAATCCACCTGCCAGTGCAGGAGACACAGGAGAGCAGAGTTCAGTCCCTGGGTTGGGAGGACCCCCTGGAGAAGGAAATGGCAACCCACTTCTCTTACCTGGAAAAATCCAATGGACAGAGGAGCCTGGTGGGCTACAATCTATGCGGTTGCAAAGAGTTGGACACCACTGAACAACTAAAACAGCAACAAACATTTGCCCAAGTACAATCTTCTAGCCATTCCCACTTGCTACAATTTCTCAAAGATTACTAACAGCATTTCCTCGATCACATCTGCAAATTATTTCAGTCCTTTGGAATGTAATTCATCAGTTTAAAAACTTTTTGACAAGGTGAATACGGTAACAGAGTCCAAAAGTTGAGCGTTTTTCCGGGAGCCTTCTCAACCTCTCCCCTTCGTGTAAGATTCTCCTCTGATTACTTCTCCTTTAGTCTGTGTTTACATTTTGTGATTTCTTAAAAGTGGGTTCCTAGGCAACCAGCAGAGCTGGGGTCCTGGATGTGCACAGAGAACTAGGAACTGGGAAACTGGGCTCCTGGCATGACCTTGCCCAAGTTCACCACAGGACTATAGTAGATGTCTGTAGTTCGGTCCACCTAGCAACTCTTCCTCCTCCTTGTAGGAACTTCACTCCAGGGTTCCTCAGGGGAATTTCCCCTCCCCACTTAGTCACTGGTTCTGGTGGGGCTGACCCTGCCCCCCACCCCCTACCCCAACCAACCCTTGGGCTCCATGAATAAGCAAGTCACTCAGATCTGCCTGGTCCCCAGTATAGCTCTTCTCTGATCTCAGTGATTGGCTCAGAGATGAGCACGTGACCCAAAGCAGTCCAGTGAGAGTCAGTTTTGGGATGTTTACTAGAAGTCTTGGAGAAATGTGCTCTTTTTCTATCAAAGGATGATAGGATATAGGGTTGTACCTACTGTGGGCTTTGGTGGGGCACCATCCAAGGAAAGCTTATTGGAAATGAAGCCAAAGCAAAGGAAATGACCAAGAGATGAAGGGAGGATCGTGATCTTACTCTTTGAGCCTCTGGATCAGTCCATACCTGAAGCTGGAACTGTCGGTGTGATTGCAATCCAGTGGACCTGTGACTTCTCTTTTCGTAAGCTAATTTGATTTGGATTTCTGTTCCTTACTGTCAAGAATCCTGATTAATACAGTCCTTGGGTGAGTTACTTCATCTATCGTTGCCTTAGTTTTCTTATCTGAAAAAAAAGTACTGACAATGTGAAGTGAAGCAATTTATTGAAAAGCAACTGAGACAAATATAAAGGTTATACCAATTTCTGTTGTTGCCAAATAACATATGAGAATGCCTAGTTATTTCCCAACATCCATTTTTTGTTCCTTCATATTAACAGACCGCCAACTTCTAGTATAGCTTATTGTCACCTAGAATCACGGATAAATTTCCCAACTTCCCTTGCGGTTTGGTATAGTCACATGACTCAGTTCTGGCGAGTGAGATGTAAGTGGAAGCAGGTGGAGGCTTCCAGAAAGGAAAGGGTGTACCTGTCTCTCTCTCTCCTTGCTTCCTGCTGCAGGGATGCAGATAGGACAGATGGTGTTCCAGCCGCTATCCTGAGTCCTGTGGCTTTAAGAGTGGCAGGCTAGATGAAGCAGGCAAACGGAAAGAAACCAGGACCCTTGGGGAAACAGACTTAACATACCAGCCCCGGACAGCTGACCTACAGAGTTCTTCTACACGAGAGAAGGAATGAACGTCTGTCTCACTTACGCCACCAGTTCGTCATGCCTCTGTTATTTGTATCCAAGCCCCAGTTCAGTTGACAGTGCCATTTTCCCCACACCCTCAGCAAATTTAAAAAAATTTGGGGGGACTTCCCTGGTCCAGTGGTTAAGACTCTGCACTTCCAATGCAGGAAGTGTGGGTTCAATCCCTTGTTGGAAAACTAAGATCCCACAAGCTGCGCAGCCAAAAAATAAAAAATAAATAAATTAATGTTAAAAACATTGTTTTCATTTTACCAATTAAAAATCGGTAAAAGTATTAAAAATTACAAATTATTATTAGTAAAAAAAATATTATTTAAGTTGTTAAACTCTTAGGGCTTCCCTAGTGGCTCAGTGGTAAAGAATCTCCCTGCCATGCAGGAGGCATGGGTTTCATCCCTGATCCGAGAAGATCCCACATGCCTGGGAGGCAACTAGATTGAGCCTGTGTTCTAGAGCCTGTGCTCCACAACAGGAGAAGCCGCCGCAACTGTAGAGTAGCCCTGGCTCCCACAAGTGGAGAAGAGCCCCAGCAGCAACGAAGACCCATCACAGCCACAAAATAAAATTAAAAAATAATTAAAATTAGTATTATTAAAAGTTTTTCATTTTACCAATCTGGTAGGTGAAAAGCAATGCCACTTTATAGCTTTAAATACATTTCTTGTAAGAGATGATCTTATTTTTATACGTTTATGAGCCATTTGCCTTTTATCTGTCTGTGAGCTGTTTTCATTTTTTTTTTTTTTTTTTTTTTTTGACTCTAATCTTAGGATGCCTCTTCCCTATGGTTGTAAAATAGTTACCAGCTGCTCCTGGCTTCTGTCTCATCCTCCCAACAACCTCAGCAGGGAGATACCACTTCGCTAGATGATCCAACAAAACTTTAGTGATTGTCAAGGGAATGAGAAGGCAAGGCACAGATGGGAGAAAACATTTGCAAATGACGTACCTGATGAAACACTGTTTTCCAAAATAGACAAAGAACTCTTAAAACTCCACAATAAGAAAGCCTACAATCCACAGAATGGGCAAAGGATCTGAACACATTCCTCATCAAAGAAGATAGTCAAATGGCAATGTCATCAGGGAAATGCAAACTCAAACTGTAAGTAAATATCATTACAGAGCTGTTAGAATGGCTAAAATCCAAATGACTGACAGCACCAAGTGCTGGCAAGACTGGGGATCGGCAGGAACTCTTGTTTGCTGCTGGTGGCAGTGCAAACATGGTACAGCCATTTACAAAAGTGTTTATTTCTATTTATTTATTCATTTGGCTGCTCTCGGTCTTAGTTGCGGCAGGCAGGATCTTTTAGTGGCAGCGTGTGGGCTCTAGTTCCCTGTCCAGGAATTGAACCCGGGCCCTCTGCATCGGGAGCGTAGAGTCTTAGCCACTGGACCACCAGGGAAGTCCCGGAATGGCCATTTGGAAGAGAGTTTGGCAATTTCTTATAAAATTAAACATGCTCTTACTGTATAATCCAGAAATTGTACTTTTTGGTATTTAGCCCAAATTAGTTAAAAACTTACATCTGCACAGAACCTGGGTCTCTGTTGCTACATGCGGACTTGTCTCTAGTTGTGGCAATCAGGGGCTTCTCTCTAGTTATGGGGCACAGGCTTCTCATTGTGGTGGCTTCTGTGTTGGGGCACGGGCTCTAGAGTGAGGGCTTCAGTAGTTGTAGCACAGGAGCTTAGCTGCTCCTTGGCACGTGGGATCTTCCCAGACCAAGGATTGAACCCGTGTCCCCTGCATTGCAAGGCAGATTGTTAACCACTGCACCATCAGGGAAGTTCAATAAATGTTTATAGGTGCCAAGCTTGGAAGCAAGCAAGATGTCCTTCGTTGAGTGAATAGATAAATAACCTGTGCCACCTTCATACAGCGCAAAATTACTTAGTGCTAAAATGAAATGAGTTGCCAAGTCACGGAAAGACGTCAATGCATATCAGTAAAGGCAAAGGACGGAGAAGGCAATGGCACCCC